>NW_027257581.1:251953-557167 GCF_043159975.1 Macaca nemestrina
TTGCTCCTAATATTCCCGGAAGAAGTCTAGGCTATTCCTCCTAGTATCGCAGGGAGTGTACAGCTCTTCTCTGGTATTGTTTCCAGTACCCGGAGGGGAAGAGGATGATAAGAATTCGCAGGCAGTTTTCAGCCACCCGGTGATATTGTTACTAATATCGTGGAAGGGAGAGCGTGGTATTACACTCGGTACAGCAGGAAGGGAACCCCAACCTAGGATATTGTTCCTAATATCCATGGAAGGGAGAGGTTGATATTACTCCCAACATGGCACAGGGTGTACATCCACCCTCGAACATTCCACTTAATATTCCAAGGACGACAGCGTGATATTACTCCCATTAGGCAGACACAGAATTACAACAGCTGATATTCTTCCAGATATGAGGAAGGGAAGAAGATGCTACTAATCCCCATATGATAACAGGTGAACATCAATCCTGTGATATCTATGAGAGAACCCGAGCAATCTCACCACCAACAACCACTGCCCCTTGCCCCCGGCTGCTGGGGGCTCCATCGCCGGAGGGTGGCCCACCCCCCGGCGATCGGCCTCCCAGCCGCCGCCCCCCCCCCCGGACCCCCGGCGGCTGGGGGCCCCATCGACGGGGGGTGGCCCACCCCCCGGCGATCGGCCTCCCAGCCGCCGCCCCCCCCCCCGGACCACCGGCGGCTGGGGGCCCCATCGCCGGGGGGTGGCCCACCCCCCGGCGATCGGCCTCCCAGCCGCCGCCCCCCCCCCTCGGACCCCCGGCGGCTGGGGGCCCCATCGCCGGGGGGTGGCCCACCCCCCGGCGATCGGCCTCCCAGCCGCCGCCCCCCCCCCTCGGACCCCCGGCGGCTGGGGGCCCCATCGCCGGGGGGTGGCCCACCCCCCGGCGATCGGCCTCCCAGCCGCCGCCCCCCCCCTCGGACCCCCGGCGGCTGCGGGCCCCATCGCCGGGGGGTGGCCCACCCCCCGGCGATCGGCCTCCCAGCCGCCGCCCCCCCCCCTCGGACCCCCGGCGGCTGGGGGCCCCATCGCCGGGGGGTGGCCCACCCCCCGGCGATCGGCCGCCCAGTCGCCGCCCCCCCCCCTCGGACCCCCGGCGGCTGGGGGCCCCATCGCCGGGGGGTGGCCCACCCCCCGGCGATCGGCCTCCCAGCCGCCGCCCCCCCCCCCTCGGACCCCCGGCGGCTGGGGGCCCCATCGCCGGGGGGTGGCCCACCCCCCGGCGATCGGCCTCCCAGCCGCCGCCCCCCCCCCTCGGACCCCCGGCGGCTGGGGGCCCCCATCGCCGGGGGGTGGCCCACCCCCCCGGCGATCGGCCTCCCAGCCGCCGCCCCCCCCCCCCTCGGACCCCCGGCGGCTGGGGGCCCCATCGCCGGGGGGTGGCCCACCCCCCGGCGATCGGCCTCCCAGCCGCCGCCCCCCCCCCTCGGACCCCCGGCGGCTGGGGGCCCCATCGCCGGGGGGTGGCCCACCCCCCGGCGATCGGCCCTCCCAGCCGCCGCCCCCCCCCTCGGACCCCCGGCGGCTGGGGGCCCTGGTGGATTCACAGCCTCTTTCCCATACTGTGAGTCATCTCATATCCCTATCTGCAAATTATGATATCTTTCTCTGACAAGTTTGTTCCCCCAATGTGTGCACTCTCAGCGGGTTTATCGAATGTCGTATCATCCTCTTCCTCCCTGAATATTAATAACACTATCCCAGGAGACTTTCTACTCCCTGCTCTATTGGGTGTCTTATCATCCTCCCCAAACGGAAATTCGTAGCAATATCACAGGGGGCGTGTACCCCTTCTGTGATATTCAAAGTAATATCATCTTCTCCCTGGTGGATATCTGGAACAAGTCTATTAATTATTAATATTAATAAATGTATTCAAAATTATTAGTAATTATCGATATTAATGATCACAATAAACTTAGGGAAAATTAATGCTGGTTTCAAATATGAGCGATTGGTAAGAATAATTAATAATAATATGACTATTAATAATTAAATATTGATATTATCAGCAATTAATGTTCCTTAAATCAATACACCGTGATGCTGGTAATGAAATCATAATTACTATTAGAGACTGATAATATTTTTCAATAACATTAATATTAATAATTAATTTCAGGCGAGCATAATCATGTATTTCAAAGAATTATCCATAATTAATAATGGTATCCAATTAATTAGTATCATGGATAATTATTAAAATCGATCATTGATGTTAATTACCATATTATTACTCCTAATACCACAGGGAGTGTACACCTACCGGTGATCTTGCTCCTGATATCCAGGGATGGAGAGCAAGATTTTAGTTTTAATATCGCAATAGGTGTACACTCACCCCGTGACACTGATCCTAATATCCAGGGGTGTAGAGAATGACATGACTCCCAACATAGCAATGAATGGACAGCCACCTGGTACTATTGCTCCTAATATTCCCGGAAGAAGTCTAGGCTATTCCTCCTAGTATCGCAGGGAGTGTACAGCTCTTCTCTGGTATTGTTTCCAGTACCCGGAGGGGAAGAGGATGATAAGAATTCGCAGGCAGTTTTCAGCCACCCGGTGATATTGTTACTAATATCGTGGAAGGGACAGCGTGGTATTTACACTCGGTACAGCAGGAAGGGAACCCCAACCTAGGATATTGTTCCTAATATCCATGGAAGGGAGAGGTTGATATTACTCCCAACATGGCACAGGGTGTACATCCACCCTCGAACATTCCACTTAATATTCCAAGGACGACAGCGTGATATTACTCCCATTAGGCAGACACAGAATTACAACAGCTGATATTCTTCCAGATATGAGGAAGGGAAGAAGATGCTACTAATCCCCATACGATAACAGGTGAACATCAATCCTGTGATATCTATGAGAGAACCCGAGGAATCTCACCACCAACAACCACTGCCCCTTGCCCCCGGCTGCTGGGGGCTCCATCGCCGGAGGGTGGCCCACCCCCCGGCGATCGGCCTCCCAGCCGCCGCCCCCCCCCTCGGACCCCCGGCGGCTGGGGGCCCATCGCCGGGGGGTGGCCACCCCCCGGCGATCGGCCTCCCAGCCGCCGCCCCCCCCCTCGGACCCCCGGCGGCTGGGGGCCCCATCGCCGGGGGGTGGCCCACCCCCCGGCGATCGCCTCCCAGCCGCCGCCCCCCCCCCCGGACCACCGGCGGCTGGGGGCCCCATCGCCGGGGGGTGGCCCACCCCCCGGCGATCGGCCTCCCAGCCGCCGCCCCCCCCCTCGGACCCCCGGCGGCTGCGGGCCCCATCGCCGGGGGGTGGCCCACCCCCCGGCGATCGGCCTCCCAGCCGCCGCCCCCCCCCCTCGGACCCCCGGCGGCTGGGGGCCCCATCGCCGGGGGGTGGCCCACCCCCCGGCGATCGGCCGCCCAGTCGCCGCCCCCCCCCCCTCGGACCCCCGGCGGCTGGGGGCCCCATCGCCGGGGGGTGGCCCACCCCCCGGCGATCGGCCTCCCAGCCGCCGCCCCCCCCCTCGGACCCCCGGCGGCTGGGGGCCCCATCGCCGGGGGGTGGCCCACCCCCCGGCGATCGGCCTCCCAGCCGCCGCCCCCCCCCCCTCGGACCCCCGGCGGCTGGGGGCCCCATCGCCGGGGGGTGGCCCACCCCCCGGCGATCGGCCTCCCAGCCGCCGCCCCCCCCCTCGGACCCCCGGCGGCTGGGGGCCCCATCGCCGGGGGGTGGCCCACCCCCCGGCGATCGGCCTCCCAGCCGCCGCCCCCCCCCCTCGGACCCCCGGCGGCTGGGGGCCCCATCGCCGGGGGGTGGCCCACCCCCCGGCGATCGGCCTCCCAGCCGCCGCCCCCCCCCTCGGACCCCCGGCGGCTGGGGGCCCTGGTGGATTCACAGCCTCTTTCCCATACTGTGAGTCATCTCATATCCCTATCTGCAAATTATGATATCTTTCTCTGACAAGTTTGTTCCCCCAATGTGTGCACTCTCAGCGGGTTTATCGAATGTCGTATCATCCTCTTCCTCCCTGAATATTAATAACACTATCCCAGGAGACTTTCTACTCCCTGCTCTATTGGGTGTCTTATCATCCTCCCCAAACGGAAATTCGTAGCAATATCACAGGGGGCGTGTACCCCTTCTGTGATATTCAAAGTAATATCATCTTCTCCCTGGTGGATATCTGGAACAAGTCTATTAATTATTAATATTAATAAATGTATTCAAAATTATTAGTAATTATCGATATTAATGATCACAATAAACTTAGGGAAAATTAATGCTGGTTTCAAATATGAGCGATTGGTAAGAATAATTAATAATAATATGACTATTAATAATTAAATATTGATATCAGCAATTAATGTTCCTTAAATCAATACACCGTGATGCTGGTAATGAAATCATAATTACTATTAGAGACTGATAATATTTTTCAATAACATTAATATTAATAATTAATTTCAGGCGAGCATAATCATGTATTTCAAAGAATTATCCATAATTAATAATGGTATCCAATTAATTAGTATCATGGATAATTATTAAAATCGATCATTGATGTTTAATTACCATATTATTACTCCTAATACCACAGGGAGTGTACACCTACCGGTGATCTTGCTCCTGATATCCAGGGATGGAGAGCAAGATTTTAGTTTTAATATCGCAATAGGTGTACACTCACCCCGTGACACTGATCCTAATATCCAGGGGTGTAGAGAATGACATGACTCCCAACATAGCAATGAATGGACAGCCACCTGGTACTATTGCTCCTAATATTCCCGGAAGAAGTCTAGGCTATTCCTCCTAGTATCGCAGGGAGTGTACAGCTCTTCTCTGGTATTGTTTCCAGTACCCGGAGGGGAAGAGGATGATAAGAATTCGCAGGCAGTTTTCAGCCACCCGGTGATATTGTTACTAATATCGTGGAAGGGACAGCGTGGTATTACACTCGGTACAGCAGGAAGGGAACCCCAACCTAGGATATTGTTCCTAATATCCATGGAAGGGAGAGGTTGATATTACTCCCAACATGGCACAGGGTGTACATCCACCCTCGAACATTCCACTTAATATTCCAAGGACGACAGCGTGATATTACTCCCATTAGGCAGACACAGAATTACAACAGCTGATATTCTTCCAGATATGAGGAAGGGAAGAAGATGCTACTAATCCCCATACGATAACAGGTGAACATCAATCCTGTGATATCTATGAGAGAACCCGAGGAATCTCACCACCAACAACCACTGCCCCTTGCCCCCGGCTGCTGGGGGCTCCATCGCCGGAGGGTGGCCCACCCCCCGGCGATCGGCCTCCCAGCCGCCGCCCCCCCCCTCGGACCCCCGGCGGCTGGGGGCCCCATCGCCGGGGGGTGGCCCACCCCCCGGCGATCGGCCTCCCAGCCGCCGCCCCCCCCCTCGGACCCCCGGCGGCTGGGGGCCCCATCGCCGGGGGGTGGCCCACCCCCCGGCGATCGGCCTCCCAGCCGCCGCCCCCCCCCCTCGGACCCCCGGCGGCTGGGGGCCCCATCGCCGGGGGGTGGCCCACCCCCCGGCGATCGGCCTCCCAGCCGCCGCCCCCCCCCTCGGACCCCCGGCGGCTGGGGGCCCCATCGCCGGGGGGTGGCCCACCCCCCGGCGATCGGCCTCCCAGCCGCCGCCCCCCCCCTCGGACCCCCGGCGGCTGGGGGCCCCATCGCCGGGGGGTGGCCCACCCCCCGGCGATCGGCCTCCCAGCCGCCGCCCCCCCCCCTCGGACCCCCGGCGGCTGGGGGCCCCATCGCCGGGGGGTGGCCCACCCCCCGGCGATCGGCCTCCCAGCCGCCGCCCCCCCCCCTCGGACCCCCGGCGGCTGGGGGCCCCATCGCCGGGGGGTGGCCCACCCCCCGGCGATCGGCCTCCCAGCCGCCGCCCCCCCCCTCGGACCCCCGGCGGCTGGGGGCCCTGGTGGATTCACAGCCTCTTTCCCATACTGTGAGTCATCTCATATCCCTATCTGCAAATTATGATATCTTTCTCTGACAAGTTTGTTCCCCCAATGTGTGCACTCTCAGCGGGTTTATCGAATGTCGTATCATCCTCTTCCTCCCTGAATATTAATAACACTATCCCAGGAGACTTTCTACTCCCTGCTCTATTGGGTGTCTTATCATCCTCCCCAAACGGAAATTCGTAGCAATATCACAGGGGGCGTGTACCCCTTCTGTGATATTCAAAGTAATATCATCTTCTCCCTGGTGGATATCTGGAACAAGTCTATTAATTATTAATATTAATAAATGTATTCAAAATTATTAGTAATTATCGATATTAATGATCACAATAAACTTAGGGAAAATTAATGCTGGTTTCAAATATGAGCGATTGGTAAGAATAATTAATAATAATATGACTATTAATAATTAAATATTGATATCAGCAATTAATGTTCCTTAAATCAATACACCGTGATGCTGGTAATGAAATCATAATTACTATTAGAGACTGATAATATTTTTCAAAAACATTAATATTAATAATTAATTTCAGGCGAGCATAATCATGTATTTCAAAGAATTATCCATAATTAATAATGGTATCCAATTAATTAGTATCATGGATAATTATTAAAATCGATCATTGATGTTTAATTACCATATTATTACTCCTAATACCACAGGGAGTGTACACCTACCGGTGATCTTGCTCCTGATATCCAGGGATGGAGAGCAAGATTTTAGTTTTAATATCGCAATAGGTGTACACTCACCCCGTGACACTGATCCTAATATCCAGGGGTGTAGAGAATGACATGACTCCCAACATAGCAATGAATGGACAGCCACCTGGTACTATTGCTCCTAATATTCCCGGAAGAAGTCTAGGCTATTCCTCCTAGTATCGCAGGGAGTGTACAGCTCTTCTCTGGTATTGTTTCCAGTACCCGGAGGGGAAGAGGATGATAAGAATTCGCAGGCAGTTTTCAGCCACCCGGTGATATTGTTACTAATATCGTGGAAGGGACAGCGTGGTATTACACTCGGTACAGCAGGAAGGGAACCCCAACCTAGGATATTGTTCCTAATATCCATGGAAGGGAGAGGTTGATATTACTCCCAACATGGCACAGGGTGTACATCCACCCTCGAACATTCCACTTAATATTCCAAGGACGACAGCGTGATATTACTCCCATTAGGCAGACACAGAATTACAACAGCTGATATTCTTCCAGATATGAGGAAGGGAAGAAGATGCTACTAATCCCCATACGATAACAGGTGAACATCAATCCTGTGATATCTATGAGAGAACCCGAGGAATCTCACCACCAACAACCACTGCCCCTTGCCCCCGGCTGCTGGGGGCTCCATCGCCGGAGGGTGGCCCACCCCCCGGCGATCGGCCTCCCAGCCGCCGCCCCCCCCCCTCGGACCCCCGGCGGCTGGGGGCCCCATCGCCGGGGGGTGGCCCACCCCCCGGCGATCGGCCTCCCAGCCGCCGCCCCCCCCCCTCGGACCCCCGGCGGCTGGGGGCCCCATCGCCGGGGGGTGGCCCACCCCCCGGCGATCGGCCTCCCAGCCGCCGCCCCCCCCCCTCGGACCCCCGGCGGCTGGGGGCCCCATCGCCGGGGGGTGGCCCACCCCCCGGCGATCGGCCTCCCAGCCGCCGCCCCCCCCCCGGACCCCCGGCGGCTGGGGGCCCCATCGCCGGGGGGTGGCCCACCCCCCGGCGATCGGCCTCCCAGCCGCCGCCCCCCCCCTCGGACCCCCGGCGGCTGGGGGCCCCATCGCCGGGGGGTGGCCCACCCCCCGGCGATCGGCCTCCCAGCCGCCGCCCCCCCCCCTCGGACCCCCGGCGGCTGGGGGCCCCATCGCCGGGGGGTGGCCCACCCCCCGGCGATCGGCCTCCCAGCAGCCGCCCCCCCCCTCGGACCCCCGGCGGCTGGGGGCCCTGGTGGATTCACAGCCTCTTTCCCATACTGTGAGTCATCTCATATCCCTATCTGCAAATTATGATATCTTTCTCTGACAAGTTTGTTCCCCCAATGTGTGCACTCTCAGCGGGTTTATCGAATGTCGTATCATCCTCTTCCTCCCTGAATATTAATAACACTATCCCAGGAGACTTTCTACTCCCTGCTCTATTGGGTGTCTTATCATCCTCCCCAAACGGAAATTCGTAGCAATATCACAGGGGGCGTGTACCCCTTCTGTGATATTCAAAGTAATATCATCTTCTCCCTGGTGGATATCTGGAACAAGTCTATTAATTATTAATATTAATAAATGTATTCAAAATTATTAGTAATTATCGATATTAATGATCACAATAAACTTAGGGAAAATTAATGCTGGTTTCAAATATGAGCGATTGGTAAGAATAATTAATAATAATATGACTATTAATAATTAAATATTGATATCAGCAATTAATGTTCCTTAAATCAATACACCGTGATGCTGCTAATGAAATCATAATTACTATTAGAGACTGATAATATTTTTCAATAACATTAATATTAATAATTAATTTCAGGCGAGCATAATCATGTATTTCAAAGAATTATCCATAATTAATAATGGTATCCAATTAATTAGTATCATGGATAATTATTAAAATCGATCATTGATGTTTAATTACCATATTATTACTCCTAATACCACAGGGAGTGTACACCTACCGGTGATCTTGCTCCTGATATCCAGGGATGGAGAGCAAGATTTTAGTTTTAATATCGCAATAGGTGTACACTCACCCCGTGACACTGATCCTAATATCCAGGGGTGTAGAGAATGACATGACTCCCAACATAGCAATGAATGGACAGCCACCTGGTACTATTGCTCCTAATATTCCCGGAAGAAGTCTAGGCTATTCCTCCTAGTATCGCAGGGAGTGTACAGCTCTTCTCTGGTATTGTTTCCAGTACCCGGAGGGGAAGAGGATGATAAGAATTCGCAGGCAGTTTTCAGCCACCCGGTGATATTGTTACTAATATCGTGGAAGGGACAGCGTGGTATTACACTCGGTACAGCAGGAAGGGAACCCCAACCTAGGATATTGTTCCTAATATCCATGGAAGGGAGAGGTTGATATTACTCCCAACATGGCACAGGGTGTACATCCACCCTCGAACATTCCACTTAATATTCCAAGGACGACAGCGTGATATTACTCCCATTAGGCAGACACAGAATTACAACAGCTGATATTCTTCCAGATATGAGGAAGGGAAGAAGATGCTACTAATCCCCATATGATAACAGGTGAACATCAATCCTGTGATATCTATGAGAGAACCCGAGGAATCTCACCACCAACAACCACTGCCCCTTGCCCCCGGCTGCTGGGGGCTCCATCGCCGGAGGGTGGCCCACCCCCCGGCGATCGGCCTCCCAGCCGCCGCCCCCCCCCCTCGGACCCCCGGCGGCTGGGGGCCCCATCGCCGGGGGGTGGCCCACCCCCCGGCGATCGGCCTCCCAGCCGCCGCCCCCCCCCTCGGACCCCCGGCGGCTGGGGGCCCCATCGCCGGGGGGTGGCCCACCCCCCGGCGATCGGCCTCCCAGCAGCCGCCCCCCCCTCGGACCCCCGGCGGCTGGGGGCCCTGGTGGATTCACAGCCTCTTTCCCATACTGTGAGTCATCTCATATCCCTATCTGCAAATTATGATATCTTTCTCTGACAAGTTTGTTCCCCCAATGTGTGCACTCTCAGCGGGTTTATCGAATGTCGTATCATCCTCTTCCTCCCTGAATATTAATAACACTATCCCAGGAGACTTTCTACTCCCTGCTCTATTGGGTGTCTTATCATCCTCCCCAAACGGAAATTCGTAGCAATATCACAGGGGGCGTGTACCCCTTCTGTGATATTCAAAGTAATATCATCTTCTCCCTGGTGGATATCTGGAACAAGTCTATTAATTATTAATATTAATAAATGTATTCAAAATTATTAGTAATTATCGATATTAATGATCACAATAAACTTAGGGAAAATTAATGCTGGTTTCAAATATGAGCGATTGGTAAGAATAATTAATAATAATATGACTATTAATAATTAAATATTGATATCAGCAATTAATGTTCCTTAAATCAATACACCGTGATGCTGGTAATGAAATCATAATTACTATTAGAGACTGATAATATTTTTCAATAACATTAATATTAATAATTAATTTCAGGCGAGCATAATCATGTATTTCAAAGAATTATCCATAATTAATAATGGTATCCAATTAATTAGTATCATGGATAATTATTAAAATCGATCATTGATGTTTAATTACCATATTATTACTCCTAATACCACAGGGAGTGTACACCTACCGGTGATCTTGCTCCTGATATCCAGGGATGGAGAGCAAGATTTTAGTTTTAATATCGCAATAGGTGTACACTCACCCCGTGACACTGATCCTAATATCCAGGGGTGTAGAGAATGACATGACTCCCAACATAGCAATGAATGGACAGCCACCTGGTACTATTGCTCCTAATATTCCCGGAAGAAGTCTAGGCTATTCCTCCTAGTATCGCAGGGAGTGTACAGCTCTTCTCTGGTATTGTTTCCAGTACCCGGAGGGGAAGAGGATGATAAGAATTCGCAGGCAGTTTTCAGCCACCCGGTGATATTGTTACTAATATCGTGGAAGGGAGAGCGTGGTATTACACTCGGTACAGCAGGAAGGGAACCCCAACCTAGGATATTGTTCCTAATATCCATGGAAGGGAGAGGTTGATATTACTCCCAACATGGCACAGGGTGTACATCCACCCTCGAACATTCCACTTAATATTCCAAGGACGACAGCGTGATATTACTCCCATTAGGCAGACACAGAATTACAACAGCTGATATTCTTCCAGATATGAGGAAGGGAAGAAGATGCTACTAATCCCCATATGATAACAGGTGAACATCAATCCTGTGATATCTATGAGAGAACCCGAGCAATCTCACCACCAACAACCACTGCCCCTTGCCCCCGGCTGCTGGGGGCTCCATCGCCGGAGGGTGGCCCACCCCCCGGCGATCGGCCTCCCAGCCGCCGCCCCCCCCCGGACCCCCGGCGGCTGGGGGCCCCATCGCCGGGGGGTGGCCCACCCCCCGGCGATCGGACTCCCAGCCGCCGCCCCCCCCCCTCGGACCCCCGGCGGCTGGGGGCCCCATCGCCGGGGGGTGGCCCACCCCCCGGCGATCGGCCTCCCAGCCGCCGCCCCCCCCCTCGGACCCCCGGCGGCTGGGGGCCCCATCGCCGGGGGGTGGCCCACCCCCCGGCGATCGGCCTCCCAGCCGCCGCCCGCCCCCTCGGACCCCCGGCGGCTGGGGGCCCCATCGCCGGGGGGTGGCCCACCCCCCGGCGATCGGCCTCCCAGCCGCCGCCCGCCCCCTCGGACCCCCGGCGGCTGGGGGCCCCATCGCCGGGGGGTGGCCCACCCCCCGGCGATCGGCCTCCCAGCCGCCGCCCGCCCCCTCGGACCCCCGGCGGCTGGGGGCCCCATCGCCGGGGGGTGGCCCACCCCCCGGCGATCGGCCTCCCAGCCGCCGCCCGCCCCCTCGGACCCCCGGCGGCTGGGGGCCCTGGTGGATTCACAGCCTCTTTCCCATACTGTGAGTCATCTCATATCCCTATCTGCAAATTATGATATCTTTCTCTGACAAGTTTGTTCCCCCAATGTGTGCACTCTCAGCGGGTTTATCGAATGTCGTATCATCCTCTTCCTCCCTGAATATTAATAACACTATCCCAGGAGACTTTCTACTCCCTGCTCTATTGGGTGTCTTATCATCCTCCCCAAACGGAAATTCGTAGCAATATCACAGGGGGCGTGTACCCCTTCTGTGATATTCAAAGTAATATCATCTTCTCCCTGGTGGATATCTGGAACAAGTCTATTAATTATTAATATTAATAAATGTATTCAAAATTATTAGTAATTATCGATATTAATGATCACAATAAACTTAGGGAAAATTAATGCTGGTTTCAAATATGAGCGATTGGTAAGAATAATTAATAATAATATGACTATTAATAATTAAATATTGATATCAGCAATTAATATTCCTTTAATCAATACACCGTGATGCTGGTAATGAAATCATAATTACTATTAGAGACTGATAATATTTTTCAATAACATTAATATTAATAATTAATTTCAGGCGAACATAATCATGTATTTCAAAGAATTATCCATAATTAATAATGGTATCCAATTAATTAGTATCATGGATAATTATTAAAATCGATCATTGATGTTTAATTACCATATTATTACTCCTAATACCACAGGGAGTGTACACCTACCGGTGATCTTGCTCCTGATATCCAGGGATGGAGAGCAAGATTTTAGTTTTAATATCGCAATAGGTGTACACTCACCCCGTGACACTGATCCTAATATCCAGGGGTGTAGAGAATGACATGACTCCCAACATAGCAATGAAAGGACAGCCACCTGGTACTATTGCTCCTAATATTCCCGGAAGAAGTCTAGGCTATTCCTCCTAGTATCGCAGGGAGTGTACAGCTCTTCTCTGGTATTGTTTCCAGTACCCGGAGGGGAAGAGGATGATAAGAATTCGCAGGCAGTTTTCAGCCACCCGGTGATATTGTTACTAATATCGTGGAAGGGACAGCGTGGTATTACACTCGGTACAGCAGGAAGGGAACCCCAACCTAGGATATTGTTCCTAATATCCATGGAAGGGAGAGGTTGATATTACTCCCAACATGGCACAGGGTGTACATCCACCCTCGAACATTCCACTTAATATTCCAAGGACGACAGCGTGATATTACTCCCATTAGGCAGACACAGAATTACAACAGCTGATATTCTTCCAGATATGAGGAAGGGAAGAAGATGCTACTAATCCCCATACGATAACAGGTGAACATCAATCCTGTGATATCTATGAGAGAACCCGAGGAATCTCACCACCAACAACCACTGCCCCTTGCCCCCGGCTGCTGGGGGCTCCATCGCCGGAGGGTGGCCCACCCCCCGGCGATCGGCCTCCCAGCCGCCGCCCCCCCCCTCGGACCCCCGGCGGCTGGGGGCCCCATCGCCGGGGGGTGGCCCACCCCCCGGCGATCGGCCTCCCAGCCGCCGCCCCCCCCCCTCGGACCCCCGGCGGCTGGGGGTCCCATCGCCGGGGGGTGGCCCACCCCCCGGCGATCGGCCTCCCAGCCGCCGCCCCCCCCCCTCGGACCCCCGGCGGCTGGGGGCCCCATCGCCGGGGGGTGGCCCACCCCCCGGCGATCGGCCTCCCAGCCGCCGCCCCCCCCCTCGGACCCCCGGCGGCTGGGGGCCCTGGTGGATTCACAGCCTCTTTCCCATACTGTGAGTCATCTCATATCCCTATCTGCAAATTATGATATCTTTCTCTGACAAGTTTGTTCCCCCAATGCGTGCACTCTCAGCGGGTTTATCGAATGTCGTATCATCCTCTTCCTCCCTGAATATTAATAACACTATCCCAGGAGACTTTCTACTCCCTGCTCTATTGGGTGTCTTATCATCCTCCCCAAACGGAAATTCGTAGCAATATCACAGGGGGCGTGTACCCCTTCTGTGATATTCAAAGTAATATCATCTTCTCCCTGGTGGATATCTGGAACAAGTCTATTAATTATTAATATTAATAAATGTATTCAAAATTATTAGTAATTATCGGTATTAATGATCACAACAACCACTGCCCCTTGCCCCCGGCTGCTGGGGGCTCCATCGCCGGAGGGTGGCCCACCCCCCGGCGATCGGCCTCCCAGCGCCGCCGCCCCCCTCGGACCCCCGGCTGCTGGGGGCCCCATCGCCGGGGGGTGGCCCACCCCCCGGCGATCGGCCTCCCAGCCGCCGCCCCCCCCCCTCGGACCCCCGGCGGCTGGGGGCCCCATCGCCGGGGGGTGGCCCACCCCCCGGCGATCGGCCTCCCAGCCGCCGCCCCCCCCCTCGGACCCCCGGCGGCTGGGGGCCCCATCGCCGGGGGGTGGCCCACCCCCCGGCGATCGGCCTCCCAGCCGCCGCCCCCCTCCTCGGACCCCCGGCGGCTGGGGGCCCTGGTGGATTCACAGCCTCTTTCCCATACTGTGAGTCATCTCATATCCCTATCTGCAAATTATGATATGTTTCTCTGACAAGTTTGTTCCCCCAATGTGTGCACTCTCAGCGGGTTTATCGAATGTCGTATCATCCTCTTCCTCCCTGAATATTAATAACACTATCCCAGGAGACTTTCTACTCCCTGCTCTATTGGGTGTCTTATCATCCTCCCCAAACGGAAATTCGTAGCAATATCACAGGGGGCGTGTACCCCTTCTGTGATATTCAAAGTAATATCATCTTCTCCCTGGTGGATATCTGGAACAAGTCTATTAATTATTAATATTAATAAATGTATTCAAAATTATTAGTAATTATCGATATTAGTGATCACAATAAACTTAGGGAAAATTAATGCTGGTTTCAAATATGAGCGATTGGTAAGAATAATTAATAATAATATGACTATTAATAATTAAATATTGATATCAGCAATTAATGTTCCTTAAATCAATACACCGTGATGCTGGTAATGAAATCATAATTACTATTAGAGACTGATAATATTTTTCAATAACATTAATATTAATAATTAATTTCAGGCGAGCATAATCATGTATTTCAAAGAATTATCCATAATTAATAATGGTATCCAATTAATTAGTATCATGGATAATTATTAAAATCGATCATTGATGTTTAATTACCATATTATTACTCCTAATACCACAGGGAGTGTACACCTACCGGTGATCTTGCTCCTGATATCCAGGGATGGAGAGCAAGATTTTAGTTTTAATATCGCAATAGGTGTACACTCACCCCGTGACACTGATCCTAATATCCAGGGGTGTAGAGAATGACATGACTCCCAACATAGCAATGAATGGACAGCCACCTGGTACTATTGCTCCTAATATTCCCGGAAGAAGTCTAGGCTATTCCTCCTAGTATCGCAGGGAGTGTACAGCTCTTCTCTGGTATTGTTTCCAGTACCCGGAGGGGAAGAGGATGATAAGAATTCGCAGGCAGTTTTCAGCCACCCGGTGATATTGTTACTAATATCGTGGAAGGGACAGCGTGGTATTACACTCGGTACAGCAGGAAGGGAACCCCAACCTAGGATATTGTTCCTAATATCCATGGAAGGGAGAGGTTGATATTACTCCCAACATGGCACAGGGTGTACATCCACCCTCGAACATTCCACTTAATATTCCAAGGACGACAGCGTGATATCACTCCCATTAGGCAGACACAGAATTACAACAGCTGATATTCTTCCAGATATGAGGAAGGGAAGAAGATGCTACTAATCCCCATACGATAGCAGGTGAACATCAATCCTGTGATATCTATGAGAGAACCCGAGGAATCTCACCACCAACAACCACTGCCCCTTGCCCCCGGCGGCTGGGGGCCCCATCGCCGGGGGGTGGCCCACCCCCCGGCGATCGGCCTCCCAGCCGCCGCCCCCCCCCTCGGACCCCCGGCGGCTGGGGGCCCCATCGCCGGGGGGTGGCCCACCCCCTGGCGATCGGCCTCCGAGCCGCCCCCCCCCCCTCGGACCCCCGGCGGCTGGGGGCCCCATCGCCGGGGGGTGGGCCACCCCCCGGCGATCGGCCTCCCAGCCGCCGCCCCCCCCCCTCGGACCCCCGGCGGCTGGGGGCCCCATCGCCGGGGGGTGGCCCACCCCCCGGCGATCGGCCTCCCAGCCGCCGCCCCCCCCCCTCGGACCCCCGGCGGCTGGGGGCCCTGGTGGATTCACAGCCTCTTTCCCATACTGTGAGTCATCTCATATCCCTATCTGCAAATTATGATATCTTTCTCTGACAAGTTTGTTCCCCCAATGTGTGCACTCTCAGCGGGTTTATCGAATGTCGTATCATCCTCTTCCTCCCTGAATATTAATAACACTATCCCAGGAGACTTTCTACTCCCTGCTCTATTGGGTGTCTTATCATCCTCCCCAAACGGAAATTCGTAGCAATATCACAGGGGGCGTGTACCCCTTCTGTGATATTCAAAGTAATATCATCTTCTCCCTGGTGGATATCTGGAACAAGTCTATTAATTATTAATATTAATAAATGTATTCAAAATTATTAGTAATTATCGATATTAATGATCACAATAAACTTAGGGAAAATTAATGCTGGTTTCAAATATGAGCGATTGGTAAGAATAATTAATAATAATATGACTATTAATAATTAAATATTGATATCAGCAATTAATGTTCCTTAAATCAATACACCGTGATGCTGGTAATGAAATCATAATTACTATTAGAGACTGATAATATTTTTCAATAACATTAATATTAATAATTAATTTCAGGCGAGCATAATCATGTATTTCAAAGAATTATCCATAATTAATAATGGTATCCAATTAATTAGTATCATGGATAATTATTAAAATCGATCATTGATGTTTAATTACCATATTATTACTCCTAATACCACAGGGAGTGTACACCTACCGGTGATCTTGCTCCTGATATCCAGGGATGGAGAGCAAGATTTTAGTTTTAATATCGCAATAGGTGTACACTCACCCCGTGACACTGATCCTAATATCCAGGGGTGTAGAGAATGACATGACTCCCAACATAGCAATGAATGGACAGCCACCTGGTACTATTGCTCCTAATATTCCCGGAAGAAGTCTAGGCTATTCCTCCTAGTATCGCAGGGAGTGTACAGCTCTTCTCTGGTATTGTTTCCAGTACCCGGAGGGGAAGAGGATGATAAGAATTCGCAGGCAGTTTTCACCCACCCGGTGATATTGTTACTAATATCGTGGAAGGGAGAGCGTGGTATTACACTCGGTACAGCAGGAAGGGAACCCCAACCTAGGATATTGTTCCTAATATCCATGGAAGGGAGAGGTTGATATTACTCCCAACATGGCACAGGGTGTACATCCACCCTCGAACATTCCACTTAATATTCCAAGGACGACAGCGTGATATTACTCCCATTAGGCAGACACAGAATTACAACAGCTGATATTCTTCCAGATATGAGGAAGGGAAGAAGATGCTACTAATCCCCATATGATAACAGGTGAACATCAATCCTGTGATATCTATGAGAGAACCCGAGCAATCTCACCACCAACCACCACTGCCCCTTGCCCCCGGCTGCTGGGGGCTCCATCGCCGGAGGGTGGCCCACCCCCCGGCGATCGGCCTCCCAGCAGCCGCCCCCCCCCCGGACCCCCGGCTGCTGGGGGCCCCATCGCCGGGGGGTGGCCCACCCCCCGGCGATCGGCCTCCCAGCCGCCGCCCCCCCCCTCGGACCCCCGGCGGCTGGGGGCCCCATCGCCGGGGGGTGGCCCACCCCCCGGCGATCGGCCTCCCAGCCGCCGCCCCCCCCCCTCGGACCCCCGGCGGCTGGGGGCCCTGGTGGATTCACAGCCTCTTTCCCATACTGTGAGTCATCTCATATCCCTATCTGCAAATTATGATATCTTTCTCTGACAAGTTTGTTCCCCCAATGTGTGCACTCTCAGCGGGTTTATCGAATGTCGTATCATCCTCTTCCTCCCTGAATATTAATAACACTATCCCAGGAGACTTTCTACTCCCTGCTCTATTGGGTGTCTTATCATCCTCCCCAAACGGAAATTCGTAGCAATATCACAGGGGGCGTGTACCCCTTCTGTGATATTCAAAGTAATATCATCTTCTCCCTGGTGGATATCTGGAACAAGTCTATTAATTATTAATATTAATAAATGTATTCAAAATTATTAGTAATTATCGATATTAATGATCACAATAAACTTAGGGAAAATTAATGCTGGTTTCAAATATGAGCGATTGGTAAGAATAATTAATAATAATATGACTATTAATAATTAAATATTGATATCAGCAATTAATGTTCCTTAAATCAATACACCGTGATGCTGGTAATGAAATCATAATTACTATTAGAGACTGATAATATTTTTCAATAACATTAATATTAATAATTAATTTCAGGCGAGCATAATCATGTATTTCAAAGAATTATCCATAATTAATAATGGTATCCAATTAATTAGTATCATGGATAATTATTAAAATCGATCATTGATGTTTAATTACCATATTATTACTCCTAATACCACAGGGAGTGTACACCTACCGGTGATCTTGCTCCTGATATCCAGGGATGGAGAGCAAGATTTTAGTTTTAATATCGCAATAGGTGTACACTCACCCCGTGACACTGATCCTAATATCCAGGGGTGTAGAGAATGACATGACTCCCAACATAGCAATGAATGGACAGCCACCTGGTACTATTGCTCCTAATATTCCCGGAAGAAGTCTAGGCTATTCCTCCTAGTATCGCAGGGAGTGTACAGCTCTTCTCTGGTATTGTTTCCAGTACCCGGAGGGGAAGAGGATGATAAGAATTCGCAGGCAGTTTTCACCCACCCGGTGATATTGTTACTAATATCGTGGAAGGGACAGCGTGGTATTACACTCGGTACAGCAGGAAGGGAACCCCAACCTAGGATATTGTTCCTAATATCCATGGAAGGGAGAGGTTGATATTACTCCCAACATGGCACAGGGTGTACATCCACCCTCGAACATTCCACTTAATATTCCAAGGACGACAGCGTGATATTACTCCCATTAGGCAGACACAGAATTACAACAGCTGATATTCTTCCAGATATGAGGAAGGGAAGAAGATGCTACTAATCCCCATACGATAACAGGTGAACATCAATCCTGTGATATCTATGAGAGAACCCGAGGAATCTCACCACCAACAACCACTGCCCCTTGCCCCCGGCTGCTGGGGGCTCCATCGCCGGAGGGTGGCCCACCCCCCGGCGATCGGCCTCCCAGCCGCCGCCCCCCCCCCTCGGACCCCCGGCGGCTGGGGGCCCCATCGCCGGGGGGTGGCCCACCCCCCGGCGATCGGCCTCCCAGCCGCCGCCCCCCCCCCTCGGACCCCCGGCGGCTGGGGGCCCTGGTGGATTCACAGCCTCTTTCCCATACTGTGAGTCATCTCATATCCCTATCTGCAAATTATGATATCTTTCTCTGACAAGTTTGTTCCCCCAATGTGTGCACTCTCAGCGGGTTTATCGAATGTCGTATCATCCTCTTCCTCCCTGAATATTAATAACACTATCCCAGGAGACTTTCTACTCCCTGCTCTATTGGGTGTCTTATCATCCTCCCCAAACGGAAATTCGTAGCAATATCACAGGGGGCGTGTACCCCTTCTGTGATATTCAAAGTAATATCATCTTCTCCCTGGTGGATATCTGGAACAAGTCTATTAATTATTAATATTAATAAATGTATTCAAAATTATTAGTAATTATCGATATTAGTGATCACAATAAACTTAGGGAAAATTAATGCTGGTTTCAAATATGAGCGATTGGTAAGAATAATTAATAATAATATGACTATTAATAATTAAATATTGATATCAGCAATTAATGTTCCTTAAATCAATACACCGTGATGCTGGTAATGAAATCATAATTACTATTAGAGACTGATAATAGTTTTCAATAACATTAATATTAATAATTAATTTCAGGCGAGCATAATCATGTATTTCAAAGAATTATCCATAATTAATAATGGTATCCAATTAATTAGTATCATGGATAATTATTAAAATCGATCATTGATGTTTAATTACCATATTATTACTCCTAATACCACAGGGAGTGTACACCTACCGGTGATTTGCTCCTGATATCCAGGGATGGAGAGCAAGATTTTAGTTTTAATATCGCAATAGGTGTACACTCACCCCGTGACACTGATCCTAATATCCAGGGGTGTAGAGAATGACATGACTCCCAACATAGCAATGAATGGACAGCCACCTGGTACTATTGCTCCTAATATTCCCGGAAGAAGTCTAGGCTATTCCTCCTAGTATCGCAGGGAGTGTACAGCTCTTCTCTGGTATTGTTTCCAGTACCCGGAGGGGAAGAGGATGATAAGAATTCGCAGGCAGTTTTCAGCCACCCGGTGATATTGTTACTAATATCGTGGAAGGGACAGCGTGGTATTACACTCGGTACAGCAGGAAGGGAACCCCAACCTAGGATATTGTTCCTAATATCCATGGAAGGGAGAGGTTGATATTACTCCCAACATGGCACAGGGTGTACATCCACCCTCGAACATTCCACTTAATATTCCAAGGACGACAGCGTGATATTACTCCCATTAGGCAGACACAGAATTACAACAGCTGATATTCTTCCAGATATGAGGAAGGGAAGAAGATGCTACTAATCCCCATAGGATAACAGGTGAACATCAATCCTGTGATATCTATGAGAGAACCCGAGCAATCTCACCACCAACAACCACTGCCCCTTGCCCCCGGCTGCTGGGGGCTCCATCGCCGGAGGGTGGCCCACCCCCCGGCGATCGGCCTCCCAGCCGCCGCCCACCCCCCGGACCCCCGGCGGCTGGGGGCCCCATCGCCGGGGGGTGGCCCACCCCCCGGCGATCGGCCTCCCAGCCGCCGCCCCCCCCCTCGGACCCCCGGCGGCTGGGGGCCCCATCGCCGGGGGGTGGCCCACCCCCCGGCGATCGGCCTCCCAGCCGCCGCCCCCCCCCTCGGACCCCCGGCGGCTGGGGGCCCCATCGCCGGGGGGTGGCCCACCCCCCGGCGATCGGCCTCCCAGCCGCCGCCCCCCCCCCTCGGACCCCCGGCGGCTGGGGGCCCTGGTGGATTCACAGCCTCTTTCCCATACTGTGAGTCATCTCATATCCCTATCTGCAAATTATGATATCTTTCTCTGACAAGTTTGTTCCCCCAATGTGTGCACTCTCAGCGGGTTTATCGAATGTCGTATCATCCTCTTCCTCCCTGAATATTAATAACACTATCCCAGGAGACTTTCTACTCCCTGCTCTATTGGGTGTCTTATCATCCTCCCCAAACGGAAATTCGTAGCAATATCACAGGGGGCGTGTACCCCTTCTGTGATATTCAAAGTAATATCATCTTCTCCCTGGTGGATATCTGGAACAAGTCTATTAATTATTAATATTAATAAATGTATTCAAAATTATTAGTAATTATCGATATTAATGATCACAATAAACTTAGGGAAAATTAATGCTGGTTTCAAATATGAGCGATTGGTAAGAATAATTAATAATAATATGACTATTAATAATTAAATATTGATATCAGCAATTAATGTTCCTTAAATCAATACACCGTGATGCTGGTAATGAAATCATAATTACTATTAGAGACTGATAATATTTTTCAATAACATTAATATTAATAATTAATTTCAGGCGAGCATAATCATGTGTTTCAAAGAATTATCCATAATTAATAATGGTATCCAATTAATTAGTATCATGGATAATTATTAAAACCGATCATTGATGTTTAATTACCATATTATTACTCCTAATACCACAGGGAGTGTACACCTACCGGTGATCTTGCTCCTGATATCCAGGGATGGAGAGCAAGATTTTAGTTTTAATATCGCAATAGGTGTACACTCACCCCGTGACACTGATCCTAATATCCAGGGGTGTAGAGAATGACATGACTCCCAACATAGCAATGAATGGACAGCCACCTGGTACTATTGCTCCTAATATTCCCGGAAGAAGTCTAGGCTATTCCTCCTAGTATCGCAGGGAGTGTACAGCTCTTCTCTGGTATTGTTTCCAGTACCCGGAGGGGAAGAGGATGATAAGAATTCGCAGGCAGTTTTCAGCCACCCGGTGATATTGTTACTAATATCGTGGAAGGGACAGCGTGGTATTACACTCGGTACAGCAGGAAGGGAACCCCAACCTAGGATATTGTTCCTAATATCCATGGAAGGGAGAGGTTGATATTACTCCCAACATGGCACAGGGTGTACATCCACCCTCGAACATTCCACTTAATATTCCAAGGACGACAGCGTGATATTACTCCCATTAGGCAGACACAGAATTACAACAGCTGATATTCTTCCAGATATGAGGAAGGGAAGAAGATGCTACTAATCCCCATACGATAACAGGTGAACATCAATCCTGTGATATCTATGAGAGAACCCGAGGAATCTCACCACCAACAACCACTGCCCCTTGCCCCCGGCTGCTGGGGGCTCCATCGCCGGAGGGTGGCCCACCCCCGGCGATCGGCCTCCCAGCCGCCGCCCCCCCCCTCGGACCCCCGGCGGCTGGGGGCCCCATCGCCGGGGGGTGGCCCACCCCCCGGCGATCGGCCTCCCAGCCGCCGCCCCCCCCCCTCGGACCCCCGGCGGCTGGGGGCCCTGGTGGATTCACAGCCTCTTTCCCATACTGTGAGTCATCTCATATCCCTATCTGCAAATTATGATATCTTTCTCTGACAAGTTTGTTCCCCCAATGTGTGCACTCTCAGCGGGTTTATCGAATGTCGTATCATCCTCTTCCTCCCTGAATATTAATAACACTATCCCAGGAGACTTTCTACTCCCTGCTCTATTGGGTGTCTTATCATCCTCCCCAAACGGAAATTCGTAGCAATATCACAGGGGGCGTGTACCCCTTCTGTGATATTCAAAGTAATATCATCTTCTCCCTGGTGGATATCTGGAACAAGTCTATTAATTATTAATATTAATAAATGTATTCAAAATTATTAGTAATTATCGATATTAATGATCACAATAAACTTAGGGAAAATTAATGCTGGTTTCAAATATGAGCGATTGGTAAGAATAATTAATAATAATATGACTATTAATAATTAAATATTGATATCAGCAATTAATGTTCCTTAAATCAATACACCGTGATGCTGGTAATGAAATCATAATTACTATTAGAGACTGATAATATTTTTCAATAACATTAATATTAATAATTAATTTCAGGCGAGCATAATCATGTATTTCAAAGAATTATCCATAATTAATAATGGTATCCAATTAATTAGTATCATGGATAATTATTAAAATCGATCATTGATGTTTAATTACCATATTATTACTCCTAATACCACAGGGAGTGTACACCTACCGGTGATTTGCTCCTGATATCCAGGGATGGAGAGCAAGATTTTAGTTTTAATATCGCAATAGGTGTACACTCACCCCGTGACACTGATCCTAATATCCAGGGGTGTAGAGAATGACATGACTCCCAACATAGCAATGAATGGACAGCCACCTGGTACTATTGCTCCTAATATTCCCGGAAGAAGTCTAGGCTATTCCTCCTAGTATCGCAGGGAGTGTACAGCTCTTCTCTGGTATTGTTTCCAGTACCCGGAGGGGAAGAGGATGATAAGAATTCGCAGGCAGTTTTCAGCCACCCGGTGATATTGTTACTAATATCGTTGAAGGGACAGCGTGGTATTACACTCGGTACAGCAGGAAGGGAACCCCAACCTAGGATATTGTTCCTAATATCCATGGAAGGGAGAGGTTGATATTACTCCCAACATGGCACAGGGTGTACATCCACCCTCGAACATTCCACTTAATATTCCAAGGACGACAGCGTGATATTACTCCCATTAGGCAGACACAGAATTACAACAGCTGATATTCTTCCAGATATGAGGAAGGGAAGAAGATGCTACTAATCCCCATACGATAACAGGTGAACATCAATCCTGTGATATCTATGAGAGAACCCGAGGAATCTCACCACCAACAACCACTGCCCCTTGCCCCCGGCTGCTGGGGGCTCCATCGCTGGAGGGTGGCCCACCCCCCGGCGATCGGCCTCCCAGCCGCCGCCCCCCCCCCTCGGACCCCCGGCGGCTGGGGGCCCCATCGCCGGGGGGTGGCCCACCCCCCGGCGATCGGCCTCCCAGCCGCCGCCCCCCCCCTCGGACCCCCGGCGGCTGGGGGCCCTGGTGGATTCACAGCCTCTTTCCCATACTGTGAGTCATCTCATATCCCTATCTGCAAATTATGATATCTTTCTCTGACAAGTTTGTTCCCCCAATGTGTGCACTCTCAGCGGGTTTATCGAATGTCGTATCATCCTCTTCCTCCCTGAATATTAATAACACTATCCCAGGAGACTTTCTACTCCCTGCTCTATTGGGTGTCTTATCATCCTCCCCAAACGGAAATTCGTAGCAATATCACAGGGGGCGTGTACCCCTTCTGTGATATTCAAAGTAATATCATCTTCTCCCTGGTGGATATCTGGAACAAGTCTATTAATTATTAATATTAATAAATGTATTCAAAATTATTAGTAATTATCGATATTAATGATCACAATAAACTTAGGGAAAATTAATGCTGGTTTCAAATATGAGCGATTGGTAAGAATAATTAATAATAATATGACTATTAATAATTAAATATTGATATCAGCAATTAATGTTCCTTAAATCAATACACCGTGATGCTGGTAATGAAATCATAATTACTATTAGAGACTGATAATATTTTTCAATAACATTAATATTAATAATTAATTTCAGGCGAGCATAATCATGTATTTCAAAGAATTATCCATAATTAATAATGGTATCCAATTAATTAGTATCATGGATAATTATTAAAATCGATCATTGATGTTTAATTACCATATTATTACTCCTAATACCACAGGGAGTGTACACCTACCGGTGATCTTGCTCCTGATATCCAGGGATGGAGAGCAAGATTTTAGTTTTAATATCGCAATAGGTGTACACTCACCCCGTGACACTGATCCTAATATCCAGGGGTGTAGAGAATGACATGACTCCCAACATAGCAATGAATGGACAGCCACCTGGTACTATTGCTCCTAATATTCCCGGAAGAAGTCTAGGCTATTCCTCCTAGTATCGCAGGGAGTGTACAGCTCTTCTCTGGTATTGTTTCCAGTACCCGGAGGGGAAGAGGATGATAAGAATTCGCAGGCAGTTTTCAGCCACCCGGTGATATTGTTACTAATATCGTGGAAGGGACAGCGTGGTATTACACTCGGTACAGCAGGAAGGGAACCCCAACCTAGGATATTGTTCCTAATATCCATGGAAGGGAGAGGTTGATATTACTCCCAACATGGCACAGGGTGTACATCCACCCTCGAACATTCCACTTAATATTCCAAGGACGACAGCGTGATATTACTCCCATTAGGCAGACACAGAATTACAACAGCTGATATTCTTCCAGATATGAGGAAGGGAAGAAGATGCTACTAATCCCCATATGATAACAGGTGAACATCAATCCTGTGATATCTATGAGAGAACCCGAGGAATCTCACCACCAACAACCACTGCCCCTTGCCCCCGGCTGCTGGGGGCTCCATCGCCGGAGGGTGGCCCACCCCCCGGCGATCGGCCTCCCAGCCGCCGCCCCCCCCCCTCGGACCCCCGGCGGCTGGGGGCCCCATCGCCGGGGGGTGGCCCACCCCCCGGCGATCGGCCTCCCAGCCGCCGCCCCCCCCCCCGGACCCCCGGCGGCTGGGGGCCCCATCGCCGGGGGGTGGCCCACCCCCCGGCGATCGGCCTCCCAGCCGCCGCCCCCCCCCCTCGGACCCCCGGCGGCTGGGGGCCCTGGTGGATTCACCTCTTTCCCATACTGTGAGTCATCTCATATCCCTATCTGCAAATTATGATATCTTTCTCTGACAAGTTTGTTCCCCCAATGTGTGCACTCTCAGCGGGTTTATCGAATGTCGTATCATCCTCTTCCTCCCTGAATATTAATAACACTATCCCAGGAGACTTTCTACTCCCTGCTCTATTGGGTGTCTTATCATCCTCCCCAAACGGAAATTCGTAGCAATATCACAGGGGGCGTGTACCCCTTCTGTGATATTCAAAGTAATATCATCTTCTCCCTGGTGGATATCTGGAACAAGTCTATTAATTATTAATATTAATAAATGTATTCAAAATTATTAGTAATTATCGATATTAATGATCACAATAAACTTAGGGAAAATTAATGCTGGTTTCAAATATGAGCGATTGGTAAGAATAATTAATAATAATATGACTATTAATAATTAAATATTGATATCAGCAATTAATGTTCCTTAAATCAATACACCGTGATGCTGGTAATGAAATCATAATTACTATTAGAGACTGATAATATTTTTCAATAACATTAATATTAATAATTAATTTCAGGCGAGCATAATCATGTATTTCAAAGAATTATCCATAATTAATAATGGTATCCAATTAATTAGTATCATGGATAATTATTAAAATCGATCATTGATGTTTAATTACCATATTATTACTCCTAATACCACAGGGAGTGTACACCTACCGGTGATCTTGCTCCTGATATCCAGGGATGGAGAGCAAGATTTTAGTTTTAATATCGCAATAGGTGTACACTCACCCCGTGACACTGATCCTAATATCCAGGGGTGTAGAGAATGACATGACTCCCAACATAGCAATGAATGGACAGCCACCTGGTACTATTGCTCCTAATATTCCCGGAAGAAGTCTAGGCTATTCCTCCTAGTATCGCAGGGAGTGTACAGCTCTTCTCTGGTATTGTTTCCAGTACCCGGAGGGGAAGAGGATGATAAGAATTCGCAGGCAGTTTTCACCCACCCGGTGATATTGTTACTAATATCGTGGAAGGGACAGCGTGGTATTACACTCGGTACAGCAGGAAGGGAACCCCAACCTAGGATATTGTTCCTAATATCCATGGAAGGGAGAGGTTGATATTACTCCCAACATGGCACAGGGTGTACATCCACCCTCGAACATTCCACTTAATATTCCAAGGACGACAGCGTGATATTACTCCCATTAGGCAGACACAGAATTACAACAGCTGATATTCTTCCAGATATGAGGAAGGGAAGAAGATGCTACTAATCCCCATATGATAACAGGTGAACATCAATCCTGTGATATCTATGAGAGAACCCGAGGAATCTCACCACCAACAACCACTGCCCCTTGCCCCCGGCTGCTGGGGGCTCCATCGCCGGAGGGTGGCCCACCCCCCGGCGATCGGCCTCCCAGCCGCCGCCCCCCCCCCGGACCCCCGGCGGCTGGGGGCCCCATCGCCGGGGGGTGGCCCACCCCCCGGCGATCGGCCTCCCAGCCGCCGCCCCCCCCCCTCGGACCCCCGGCGGCTGGGGGCCCCATCGCCGGGGGGTGGCCCAACCCCC
Source organism: Macaca nemestrina (assembly GCF_043159975.1). Classification (NCBI taxonomy): domain Eukaryota; kingdom Metazoa; phylum Chordata; class Mammalia; order Primates; family Cercopithecidae; genus Macaca; species Macaca nemestrina. Next base: position 279,082 of record NW_027257581.1, read on the forward strand.
GGCGATCGGCCTCCCAGCCGCCGCCCCCCCCCCTCGGACCCCCGGCGGCTGGGGGCCCCATCGCCGGGGGGTGGCCCACCCCCCGGCGATCGGCCTCCCAGCCGCCGCCCCCCCCCTCGGACCCCCGGCGGCTGGGGGCCCTGGTGGATTCACAGCCTCTTTCCCATACTGTGAGTCATCTCATATCCCTATCTGCAAATTATGATATCTTTCTCTGACAAGTTTGTTCCCCCAATGTGTGCACTCTCAGCGGGTTTATCGAATGTCGTATCATCCTCTTCCTCCCTGAATATTAATAACACTATCCCAGGAGACTTTCTACTCCCTGCTCTATTGGGTGTCTTATCATCCTCCCCAAACGGAAATTCGTAGCAATATCACAGGGGGCGTGTACCCCTTCTGTGATATTCAAAGTAATATCATCTTCTCCCTGGTGGATATCTGGAACAAGTCTATTAATTATTAATATTAATAAATGTATTCAAAATTATTAGTAATTATCGATATTAATGATCACAATAAACTTAGGGAAAATTAATGCTGGTTTCAAATATGAGCGATTGGTAAGAATAATTAATAATAATATGACTATTAATAATTAAATATTGATATCAGCAATTAATGTTCCTTAAATCAATACACCGTGATGCTGGTAATGAAATCATAATTACTATTAGAGACTGATAATATTTTTCAATAACATTAATATTAATAATTAATTTCAGGCGAGCATAATCATGTATTTCAAAGAATTATCCATAATTAATAATGGTATCCAATTAATTAGTATCATGGATAATTATTAAAATCGATCATTGATGTTTAATTACCATATTATTACTCCTAATACCACAGGGAGTGTACACCTACCGGTGATCTTGCTCCTGATATCCAGGGATGGAGAGCAAGATTTTAGTTTTAATATCGCAATAGGTGTACACTCACCCCGTGACACTGATCCTAATATCCAGGGGTGTAGAGAATGACATGACTCCCAACATAGCAATGAATGGACAGCCACCTGGTACTATTGCTCCTAATATTCCCGGAAGAAGTCTAGGCTATTCCTCCTAGTATCGCAGGGAGTGTACAGCTCTTCTCTGGTATTGTTTCCAGTACCCGGAGGGGAAGAGGATGATAAGAATTCGCAGGCAGTTTTCACCCACCCGGTGATATTGTTACTAATATCGTGGAAGGGACAGCGTGGTATTACACTCGGTACAGCAGGAAGGGAACCCCAACCTAGGATATTGTTCCTAATATCCATGGAAGGGAGAGGTTGATATTACTCCCAACATGGCACAGGGTGTACATCCACCCTCGAACATTCCACTTAATATTCCAAGGACGACAGCGTGATATTACTCCCATTAGGCAGACACAGAATTACAACAGCTGATATTCTTCCAGATATGAGGAAGGGAAGAAGATGCTACTAATCCCCATATGATAACAGGTGAACATCAATCCTGTGATATCTATGAGAGAACCCGAGGAATCTCACCACCAACAACCACTGCCCCTTGCCCCCGGCTGCTGGGGGCTCCATCGCCGGAGGGTGGCCCACCCCCCGGCGATCGGCCTCCCAGCCGCCGCCCCCCCCCCGGACCCCCGGCGGCTGGGGGCCCCATCGCCGGGGGGTGGCCCACCCCCCGGCGATCGGCCTCCCAGCCGCCGCCCCCCCCCTCGGACCCCCGGCGGCTGGGGGCCCCATCGCCGGGGGGTGGCCCACCCCCCGGCGATCGGCCTCCCAGCCGCCGCCCCCCCCCCTCGGACCCCCGGCGGCTGGGGGCCCTGGTGGATTCACAGCCTCTTTCCCATACTGTGAGTCATCTCATATCCCTATCTGCAAATTATGATATCTTTCTCTGACAAGTTTGTTCCCCCAATGTGTGCACTCTCAGCGGGTTTATCGAATGTCGTATCATCCTCTTCCTCCCTGAATATTAATAACACTATCCCAGGAGACTTTCTACTCCCTGCTCTATTGGGTGTCTTATCATCCTCCCCAAACGGAAATTCGTAGCAATATCACAGGGGGCGTGTACCCCTTCTGTGATATTCAAAGTAATATCATCTTCTCCCTGGTGGATATCTGGAACAAGTCTATTAATTATTAATATTAATAAATGTATTCAAAATTATTAGTAATTATCGATATTAATGATCACAATAAACTTAGGGAAAATTAATGCTGGTTTCAAATATGAGCGATTGGTAAGAATAATTAATAATAATATGACTATTAATAATTAAATATTGATATCAGCAATTAATGTTCCTTAAATCAATACACCGTGATGCTGGTAATGAAATCATAATTACTATTAGAGACTGATAATATTTTTCAATAACATTAATATTAATAATTAATTTCAGGCGAGCATAATCATGTATTTCAAAGAATTATCCATAATTAATAATGGTATCCAATTAATTAGTATCATGGATAATTATTAAAATCGATCATTGATGTTTAATTACCATATTATTACTCCTAATACCACAGGGAGTGTACACCTACCGGTGATCTTGCTCCTGATATCCAGGGATGGAGAGCAAGATTTTAGTTTTAATATCGCAATAGGTGTACACTCACCCCGTGACACTGATCCTAATATCCAGGGGTGTAGAGAATGACATGACTCCCAACATAGCAATGAATGGACAGCCACCTGGTACTATTGCTCCTAATATTCCCGGAAGAAGTCTAGGCTATTCCTCCTAGTATCGCAGGGAGTGTACAGCTCTTCTCTGGTATTGTTTCCAGTACCCGGAGGGGAAGAGGATGATAAGAATTCGCAGGCAGTTTTCAGCCACCCGGTGATATTGTTACTAATATCGTGGAAGGGACAGCGTGGTATTACACTCGGTACAGCAGGAAGGGAACCCCAACCTAGGATATTGTTCCTAATATCCATGGAAGGGAGAGGTTGATATTACTCCCAACATGGCACAGGGTGTACATCCACCCTCGAACATTCCACTTAATATTCCAAGGACGACAGCGTGATATTACTCCCATTAGGCAGACACAGAATTACAACAGCTGATATTCTTCCAGATATGAGGAAGGGAAGAAGATGCTACTAATCCCCATATGATAACAGGTGAACATCAATCCTGTGATATCTATGAGAGAACCCGAGGAATCTCACCACCAACAACCACTGCCCCTTGCCCCCGGCTGCTGGGGGCTCCATCGCCGGAGGGTGGCCCACCCCCCGGCGATCGGCCTCCCAGCCGCCGCCCCCCCCCCCGGACCCCCGGCGGCTGGGGGCCCCATCGCCGGGGGGTGGCCCACCCCCCGGCGATCGGCCTCCCAGCCGCCGCCCCCCCCCTCGGACCCCCGGCGGCTGGGGGCCCCATCGCCGGGGGGTGGCCCACCCCCCGGCGATCGGCCTCCCAGCCGCCGCCCCCCCCCCTCGGACCCCCGGCGGCTGGGGGCCCCATCGCCGGGGGGTGGCCCACCCCCCGGCGATCGGCCTCCCAGCCGCCGCCCCCCCCCTCGGACCCCCGGCGGCTGGGGGCCCTGGTGGATTCACAGCCTCTTTCCCATACTGTGAGTCATCTCATATCCCTATCTGCAAATTATGATATCTTTCTCTGACAAGTTTGTTCCCCCAATGTGTGCACTCTCAGCGGGTTTATCGAATGTCGTATCATCCTCTTCCTCCCTGAATATTAATAACACTATCCCAGGAGACTTTCTACTCCCTGCTCTATTGGGTGTCTTATCATCCTCCCCAAACGGAAATTCGTAGCAATATCACAGGGGGCGTGTACCCCTTCTGTGATATTCAAAGTAATATCATCTTCTCCCTGGTGGATATCTGGAACAAGTCTATTAATTATTAATATTAATAAATGTATTCAAAATTATTAGTAATTATCGATATTAATGATCACAATAAACTTAGGGAAAATTAATGCTGGTTTCAAATATGAGCGATTGGTAAGAATAATTAATAATAATATGACTATTAATAATTAAATATTGATATCAGCAATTAATGTTCCTTAAATCAATACACCGTGATGCTGGTAATGAAATCATAATTACTATTAGAGACTGATAATATTTTTCAATAACATTAATATTAATAATTAATTTCAGGCGAGCATAATCATGTATTTCAAAGAATTATCCATAATTAATAATGGTATCCAATTAATTAGTATCATGGATAATTATTAAAATCGATCATTGATGTTTAATTACCATATTATTACTCCTAATACCACAGGGAGTGTACACCTACCGGTGATCTTGCTCCTGATATCCAGGGATGGAGAGCAAGATTTTAGTTTTAATATCGCAATAGGTGTACACTCACCCCGTGACACTGATCCTAATATCCAGGGGTGTAGAGAATGACATGACTCCCAACATAGCAATGAATGGACAGCCACCTGGTACTATTGCTCCTAATATTCCCGGAAGAAGTCTAGGCTATTCCTCCTAGTATCGCAGGGAGTGTACAGCTCTTCTCTGGTATTGTTTCCAGTACCCGGAGGGGAAGAGGATGATAAGAATTCGCAGGCAGTTTTCAGCCACCCGGTGATATTGTTACTAATATCGTGGAAGGGACAGCGTGGTATTACACTCGGTACAGCAGGAAGGGAACCCCAACCTAGGATATTGTTCCTAATATCCATGGAAGGGAGAGGTTGATATTACTCCCAACATGGCACAGGGTGTACATCCACCCTCGAACATTCCACTTAATATTCCAAGGACGACAGCGTGATATTACTCCCATTAGGCAGACACAGAATTACAACAGCTGATATTCTTCCAGATATGAGGAAGGGAAGAAGATGCTACTAATCCCCATATGATAACAGGTGAACATCAATCCTGTGATATCTATGAGAGAACCCGAGGAATCTCACCACCAACAACCACTGCCCCTTGCCCCCGGCTGCTGGGGGCTCCATCGCCGGAGGGTGGCCCACCCCCCGGCGATCGGCCTCCCAGCCGCCGCCCCCCCCCCTCGGACCCCCGGCAGCTGGGGGCCCCATCGCCGGGGGGTGGCCCACCCCCCGGCGATCGGCCTCCCAGCCGCCGCCCCCCCCCTCGGACCCCCGGCGGCTGGGGGCCCCATCGCCGGGGGGTGGCCCACCCCCCGGCGATCGGCCTCCCAGCCGCCGCCCCCCCCCCTCGGACCCCCGGCGGCTGGGGGCCCCATCGCCGGGGGGTGGCCCACCCCCCGGCGATCGGCCTCCCAGCCGCCGCCCCCCCCCCTCGGACCCCCGGCGGCTGGGGGCCCTGGTGGATTCACAGCCTCTTTCCCATACTGTGAGTCATCTCATATCCCTATCTGCAAATTATGATATCTTTCTCTGACAAGTTTGTTCCCCCAATGTGTGCACTCTCAGCGGGTTTATCGAATGTCGTATCATCCTCTTCCTCCCTGAATATTAATAACACTATCCCAGGAGACTTTCTACTCCCTGCTCTATTGGGTGTCTTATCATCCTCCCCAAACGGAAATTCGTAGCAATATCACAGGGGGCGTGTACCCCTTCTGTGATATTCAAAGTAATATCATCTTCTCCCTGGTGGATATCTGGAACAAGTCTATTAATTATTAATATTAATAAATGTATTCAAAATTATTAGTAATTATCGATATTAATGATCACAATAAACTTAGGGAAAATTAATGCTGGTTTCAAATATGAGCGATTGGTAAGAATAATTAATAATAATATGACTATTAATAATTAAATATTGATATCAGCAATTAATGTTCCTTAAATCAATACACCGTGATGCTGGTAATGAAATCATAATTACTATTAGAGACTGATAATATTTTTCAATAACATTAATATTAATAATTAATTTCAGGCGAGCATAATCATGTATTTCAAAGAATTATCCATAATTAATAATGGTATCCAATTAATTAGTATCATGGATAATTATTAAAATCGATCATTGATGTTTAATTACCATATTATTACTCCTAATACCACAGGGAGTGTACACCTACCGGTGATCTTGCTCCTGATATCCAGGGATGGAGAGCAAGATTTTAGTTTTAATATCGCAATAGGTGTACACTCACCCCGTGACACTGATCCTAATATCCAGGGGTGTAGAGAATGACATGACTCCCAACATAGCAATGAATGGACAGCCACCTGGTACTATTGCTCCTAATATTCCCGGAAGAAGTCTAGGCTATTCCTCCTAGTATCGCAGGGAGTGTACAGCTCTTCTCTGGTATTGTTTCCAGTACCCGGAGGGGAAGAGGATGATAAGAATTCGCAGGCAGTTTTCAGCCACCCGGTGATATTGTTACTAATATCGTGGAAGGGAGAGCGTGGTATTACACTCGGTACAGCAGGAAGGGAACCCCAACCTAGGATATTGTTCCTAATATCCATGGAAGGGAGAGGTTGATATTACTCCCAACATGGCACAGGGTGTACATCCACCCTCGAACATTCCACTTAATATTCCAAGGACGACAGCGTGATATTACTCCCATTAGGCAGACACAGAATTACAACAGCTGATATTCTTCCAGATATGAGGAAGGGAAGAAGATGCTACTAATCCCCATATGATAACAGGTGAACATCAATCCTGTGATATCTATGAGAGAACCCGAGGAATCTCACCACCAACAACCACTGCCCCTTGCCCCCGGCTGCTGGGGGCTCCATCGCCGGAGGGTGGCCCACCCCCCGGCGATCGGCCTCCCAGCCGCCGCCCCCCCCCTCGGACCCCCGGCGGCTGGGGGCCCCATCGCCGGGGGGTGGCCCACCCCCCGGCGATCGGCCTCCCAGCCGCCGCCCCCCCCCTCGGACCCCCGGCGGCTGGGGGCCCCATCGCCGGGGGGTGGCCCACCCCCCGGCGATCGGCCTCCCAGCCGCCGCCCCCCCCTCGGACCCCCGGCGGCTGGGGGCCCTGGTGGATTCACAGCCTCTTTCCCATACTGTGAGTCATCTCATATCCCTATCTGCAAATTATGATATCTTTCTCTGACAAGTTTGTTCCCCCAATGTGTGCACTCTCAGCGGGTTTATCGAATGACGTATCATCCTCTTCCTCCCTGAATATTAATAACACTATCCCAGGAGAGTTTCTACTCCCTGCTATATTGGGTATCTTATCATCCTCCCCAAACGGAAATTCGTAGCAATATCACAGGGGGCGTGTACCCCTTCTGTGATATTCAAAGTAATATCATCTTCTCCCTGGTGGATATCTGGAACAAGTCTATTAATTATTAATATTAATAAATGTATTCAAAATTATTAGTAATTTTCGATATTAGTGATCACAATAAACTTAGGGAAAATTAATGCTGGTTTCAAATATGAGCGATTGGTAAGAATAATTAATAATAATATGACTATTAATAATTAAATATTGATATCAGCAATTAATGTTCCTTAAATCAATACACCGTGATGCTGGTAATGAAATCATAATTACTATTAGAGACTGATAATATTTTTCAATAACATTAATATTAATAATTAATTTCAGGCGAGCATAATCATGTATTTCAAAGAATTATCCATAATTAATAATGGTATCCAATTAATTAGTATCATGGATAATTATTAAAATCGATCATTGATGTTTAATTACCATATTATTACTCCTAATACCACAGGGAGTGTACACCTACCGGTGATCTTGCTCCTGATATCCAGGGATGGAGAGCAAGATTTTAGTTTTAATATCGCAATAGGTGTACACTCACCCCGTGACACTGATCCTAATATCCAGGGGTGTAGAGAATGACATGACTCCCAACATAGCAATGAATGGACAGCCACCTGGTACTATTGCTCCTAATATTCCCGGAAGAAGTCTAGGCTATTCCTCCTAGTATCGCAGGGAGTGTACAGCTCTTCTCTGGTATTGTTTCCAGTACCCGGAGGGGAAGAGGATGATAAGAATTCGCAGGCAGTTTTCAGCCACCCGGTGATATTGTTACTAATATCGTGGAAGGGACAGCGTGGTATTACACTCGGTACAGCAGGAAGGGAACCCCAATCTAGGATATTGTTCCTAATATCCATGGAAGGGAGAGGTTGATATTACTCCCAACATGGCACAGGGTGTACATCCACCCTCGAACATTCCACTTAATATTCCAAGGACGACAGCGTGATATTACTCCCATTAGGCAGACACAGAATTACAACAGCTGATATTCTTCCAGATATGAGGAAGGGAAGAGGATGCTACTAATCCCCATATGATAACAGGTGAACATCAATCCTGTGATATCTATGAGACAACCCGAGCAATCTCACCACCAACAACCACTGCCCCTTGCCCCCGGCTGCTGGGGGCTCCATCGCCGGAGGGTGGCCCACCCCCCGGCGATCGGCCTCCCAGCAGCCGCCCCCCCCTCGGACCCCCGGCGGCTGGGGGCCCCATCGCCGGGGGGTGGCCCACCCCCCGGCGATCGGCCTCCCAGCAGCCGCCCCCCCCTCGGACCCCCGGCTGCTGGGGGCCCCATCGCCGGGGGGTGGCCCACCCCCCGGCGATTGTCCTCCCAGCAGCCGCCCCCCCCCCTCGGACCCCCGGCTGCTGGGGGCCCCATCGCCGGGGGGTGGCCCACCCCCCGGCGATCGGCCTCCCAGCAGCCGCCCCCCCCCCTCGGACCCCCGGCTGCTGGGGGCCCCATCGCCGGGGGGTGGCCCACCCCCCGGCGATCGGCCTCCCAGCAGCCGCCCCCCCCCGGACCCCCGGCTACTGGGGGCCCCATCGCCGGGGGGTGGCCCACCCCCCGGCGATCGGCCTCCCAGCAGCCGCCCCCCCCCGACCCCCGGCTGCTGGGGGCCCCAGCAGCCGGGGGTCCGAGGGTGGGGCGGCTGCTGGGTGGGCGATCGGGGGGCGTTTTATTGGGGGAGTGGGTTCCTTATCGCAAGAGTTGGTCTGTTTCAAAAGTGAGTTTTACCCCTCTTACTCCTTCATGCTCTCTTGCCCTTCCACCTTCCTGTGGGATGACACAGCACAAAGATCTTTGCCAGATGCCCACCGCCCCTTAACCTTGGGCTTCCCACTTCCAGGACTGTGAGAAGTGAATCTCTGTTTTTGTAAGTTACCCAGTCTCAGACACTCTGCTAAGAGACACAGAAAACAGACTAAGACAAAATGTTTTAGGATCCTCTTCCCTCACAGTTGCAGTAAGAAGTTTATAGCTTTGTTTTGCTTCATGGAAGATACAATGCTAAATAATAGGCATAATTTTGAAGGTTTCTCCTTCCATCCAAATATTTGATTCATTTTAAAATTTCTGTTACACTGGGCTGTTGAACCTTGCTACCGATGCCTCAGAGATGTCTGGAAGAAAACCATGGAGGAAACCTTGAGTGCCATGTATTCTGTCTTATCTAAATGCCCTCTGGACTTCGAGAAGGCTCTTTCTGTGAACCAGAGAGCTAACAATGTAGCCCAGCTCAAGACACTTTCCTGGAAAAGCTTTCAGAACATAGCCATTCCCGGGGAGCATCACAACTTTAGACTTCACAACAGGCACCAGAGAGAAGTCAGAAGACCATGGAATATTTTACCTGAATTCCTTCCAGCGTTGTGTTCCAGGAACCTTGAAACTCCCTCCCCCTCCACGTGGGTCTTAGGTTTCTCTTTCCAAACCCAAACAGACTTGTTTTTAAACAATCCCCAAGAAGACGATGTCTTAGCATTACATATAATTGCGTTGTAAATCTTCTAAATTCAGAAAGAAAGAATATGGAAATAATTCAGAAGCCCTTGAGTTTTTAATGAGAAGAATCTGCAGTGAGGGGAAGACTCTTTTTATCCTGCGAATTCCCGGTGTGCTTCTTCCACACACGATCCTTGCTTGTGTCTCTCTCCAAACCTGTCTGTGAATAACCCACTCATCCTTCCAAGCTCAACTAACATGCCATGTGACAGAAACGGTTGCTTCAGCATCCATTTCCTCCTCCTCTTGTGACCAAGGCTCTACACTAAATGCTTCATTCCCCAGCTGTCTTTGTGCACCCATGTGGCCATGTGGGTCCATTCTGGCCCATGTGATATAAGTAGAATTGTTGAGCAGGACGTCCAAAAGACTCCTTAAAACGAGCCAAACTACTGAGTATGGCTCTTTCTTATTTTTTCTTTTTCCTGCTGCTTTGAATGCAGCTGTGATTGCAGGAACAAAGCTGCTATCTTGGGGCATGAGGTGATCTAGAAGATCCAAACACCTTCAGTCAAAGTGCCTGAGGGAATGACAGGAGAAGCTGGGCTCTCTCATAAGATCACAGATCCAGTGAACAGGGGAGGATTGCCTGCTTTCAGATTCCGTTCATGTGAAAAAACAGACCTTTATATGTGGGAACCTCTGTTAACTTGAGTCTTCTGTTTTATGCAGCCAAACTTAACCCTAACTGCCACACACCGTCTACTCATATTTTATGATGCTCTCTCTAATCTCTTACGTAATTGTGTCCCCCCAGAAACCTATGGAGAGCTGAAGGGGTTTTAGGGTCATGGAATCCACCCTCCTCCTTTGGTAAAAGAGGACAAAGACCAGAGAGCTGTGCGATGGCTGAGGCATGCGATTGTAAACCAAAAGGTACCTGAGACTGATCTCAATCCATTTAAAAGTTAATTCTGACAAGGTTAAGGACGTGCTTGGAAGAAAAAAACACGGAATCACAGAAACAGTCTGTGGTCTGTGCCTTCCTGCCAAGACGATTTTGAGGGTTTCAGTAGTTAAAGGGGAAGGGTGGGCTGAAGAGGAAGGGTGGGCTGGAGGGAAGGGTGGGCTGGAGGGGAAGGGTGAGCTGGAGGAAAAGGGTGGGCTGGAGGGGAAAGAGGGAGTCTGTGGTCATCCTCAGGTTGCAAGAGAAAGAGAGCAGGTGGGGAACGGTCAGTTACATCTTCATCTCACATGCAGTAAATCAGTCCTTTACATAAGATAAGGTGAAGATAGACCAGCTTCCTGTGGAGATATGTAACCCTTTATCTGTAGCTATCTGCTTAGGAACAAAAGGAAAGGCAGTTTATTGTATGATTCAGCTTCCAGCTTAATGTTTTTTTCCTTTTTGACTGTGAATTAGGGTCCTGAGGCTTTATTTTTCCCTGCACACTATATTGTGTGTGAAAATTGTTGTTCGGGACCCAAAGTTCTTTACTTACTCCAGCTCCATCCCTTAGCTCAATTTCCATTTAGAGTGGCTTCTGGAAGGCTGGAATTGAAATCCACCAGTGCCCATTTCAAGGTGTTCCCAACATCGCCTGGAAAAAAGGAGCCCGGATACGCTTCCCTGTGGATGCAGGTCAGTCATCATAATGCAGAGAAACAGCATTGACCTCAGCCTGGAGCCATTGTCCTGAAAGGGGATTCTTCCCAGCTCAGGCCTGAGACTGACCCCTGAGAAGTGGCCGCTCCATCCCTGAACGCTTCCTGTTTGTGTCTCCTTACTTCCTAGAGATCACGGCATTCAGGCTCAGAATGCCGCAGGCCTATCCCACTGGAAGCTGTCGAGGTGCCTCCTGCCACACAGGACGCCCGGCACGGCAGCAGCATCAAGGGACCGGCAGGGAAGAGGCTGCAGTGATTTGGGGCAACAGCCTGAAAATCACCTGGAGCCTGGTGGCAGGTGGTCCCACCTCCTCCCAATATTAGGTCCCAGAGAAAATGACAATATGAGCAGCTCATGTCGCCATTATTAGCAGAGTCGTTTTATTCTTTCCTTAATTTTTTGCCATTAAATTGGGCTCTATCGGTCCATTCTCTTTTCTTTTCTTTTCTTTTTTTTTTAGACAGAGTCTTGCTCTGTTGCCCAGACTGGAGTGCAGTGATGCGATCTCAGCTCACTACAAGCTACACCTCCCGGGTTCACGCCATTCTCCTTCCTCAGCCTCCTGAGTAGCTGGAACTACAGGTGCCCGCCACCATGCCTGGCTAATTTTTTGTATTTTTAGTAGAGACAGGGTTTCACCATGTTAACCAGGATAGTCTCGATCTCCTGACCCCGTGATCCGCCCACCTCGACCTCCCAAAGTGCTGGGATTACAGGCGTGAGTCACCCCACCAGGCTTATAGGCCCATTTTCTGCTTTTATTGCCACCAATACACGAAATTCCAGATCTGCTTCTGTAAAATAAAGTTTCATTTTCATTATTTTATTATTCATTACACTAATTCTATTATTTTATTCTCTTTGTTTTTTTTTTATGAAGAACTTCAGCACGAGAGGGGCTATCCCTGCTGCCTTGTGGCTGCAGAAGGAGAGAGAAGGAGCCTCTCCAAAAAAGGGTTTCATGAAAGCCCTGAGACGAGATATTCACTTCAGAGGGTTCAGGACAAGGACACTCACTTTGTTCTGTGCGGTGTGGAGATGCGGGTGAGCGTTCCTCAGTGGCACCAACTGGTTCCCTCTTGTTCTCAGCTGCCAGTGCCCTGGGACATGTCATTTGGACAAAACACTTTTCCATGTCTGCCATCCATTCCATGGAGGCAGGAGAAAAGGGTCTGGAGGCAGGAACATAAGGCCGACTCACTCTGACTTCGGAGAATTAATCAAATGGAAACTCTTGGGCTACGACAGGAAACATCCTCTCCATTTACACAGGGCATACACGGAGTACATGACTTTGTAATTTTACTTCATCCTCTTCATTTACATAGGGTGCACATCAAGTAACCAATGGAAACCTCTAGAGGGGATTTGAACCCCAGAAACTTCAGTAACGGCAGTAACGGGCTCCCTGTGCTCAGGTTCTCCCACCCTGTGGAGTGTGCTTTCATTTTCTGTAAATCTCTGCTTTGCTGCTTCATTCTTTCCTTGCTCCATTTTTGCGTTGTGTCCAAGTCTTGGTTCAAGACACCAAGAACCTGGACACCTTCGGCCAGTAACATTATCTTAATATCTTGTTTTCAAACTGAATTCTGTTTTTCATCTGTTCACCTAGTTTTTAGAAAATTACAGTAAAATACAACTTGGAACTTACCACAGCTTAATACGAGGGTCGCTATGAGCTATACAACAGGTTTGATGTTTAAAAGTTTGCAGCATTTTTTATTGCTCTTTCGTTTACACACTACAGTAAATATTTTATTTTTTATGTTTAATTATGAAACATATGACACATAAGAGTCTATAAAATTTGGGTGGGCACAGTGGCTCATGCCTGTAATCCCAGCACTTTCGGAGGCTGAAGTGGGCGGATCATTTGAGGTCAGGTGTTCAAGACCAGCCTGGCCAACATGGTGAAACCTGTCTCTACTAATAAAATACAAAAGCTAGCTGAGCATCATGGCAGGCACCTGTGATCGCAGCTACTCAGGAGGCTGAGGTGGGAGAGTTGTTTGAATCCAGGAGACAGAAGTTGCAGTGAGCCGAGATCATGCCATTATACTCTAGCCTGGGCTACATGAGCAAAACTCCACCTCAAAAACAAACAAACAAAAACTGAATGCATAATCCGATAGATTAATAATTGCGCTGATGTCATCATCCATTAGCATCGAGTGTCTTGAAAGGCTACAATATGCCCTTCCTTGATAACCTGGGTCTCCCTTCTTCACCCAGACATAGGACTAATGTGTTAATGTTTGTCTTGCTTTTCATAAGGTTTATCATTTCTGTGTATATTATTAAGCAATGTCATATGTTATGCTTTGTGAACTGTATATGGAATAGCAGTGTATTTTTCAGTAATTTCCTTTGTTCACTGTAATTTTTCATTGTTGATGCTTCTAAGTGCTGTTCATTTTCACTGCTGTGTCATATTCCACAATGTGACTAGGGCAGCTTTTTCCCTTGATAGAGGTGTGTTTGGATGGCTTTCAGGTGTTTTCTATTTCTACAATCACTGCCTAAATATTCTTGCCCCATATATGTCTCTTGGAGAAGACCGTGCAAGGGCATTTCTGGGGCAGACATGGCGGAGAAGGCAAGTGTGAGGCCACAGAGGGGCGTGTCTAGCTTTTTATGAAATACAGTGTCATAACAGGAGCAACAGCACTGGATACTTTGCCAGCAGTTGATCTTTTCCACCTTTTGGATTTTTGTGGCTCTGCTGAATTTGTTTCTTGAATTATTGGATGTATCCACGGTACTTTGTTTACTTAAGTTTTGAAACGTTTTGCACGCGGATTTATCTTCCTTGGAATTTTATGTGGGGAGATATTTTGAGGACAGGGTTGCATTGTTTCAGCAAAGATGTTCACTCACATGGGGTAGAGGTGAAGTTAGCAGCCGCCTGGTGCCACGTCGATTTGACTCATGCTCTCCAGGTCTTCCAGCACGAACTCTTGGAGGACTGCTTCTCATCAGTTCTCAGGGTCAGTGATTTTCCCTCCACCCAGCACCAATGCAGGGACAGCTGCTCTCCTTGCTGCTTCTGCTCTGAAGTGGGCTTTTATTTTAAGCCTAAGATGTCAGACTTCTGACCTCATTTTGGAGAGACATCCGGTTTTGTTTCTGATGCCCCATCCTCTGTGTAAATGTCTAAACAGAAACAAAAAAATTCCACTTTGGTTCCTGCCAATTCTTTATTGACTGCTGTGGATTCCATCCTTCAATGCCAGCTCAGTAATGCACTTACAAAGATGCATTTTTGTAGGTTTTACCCAACATCTCAGTTGTTTTTGTTGGGAGAGCTATTTAGTGTCCCTTATGTTGAAAGTTGGAAGCACCTGGCAACACCATAGGTGAGAGAGCTGCTCTTACCCCTTTCCAGCATCTTCATGCTGGGTCCAGGACTTCTTTTCCTCTGTGATTAAGATGCCACAATGGACTGGGCATGGTGGCTCATGCCTGTAATCTTAGCACTTTAGGAGGCCAAGGTGGGTGAATCACCCGAGGCCAGGGGTTCAAGACCAACCTTGCCAACATGGTGAAACTCTGTATCTATTAAAAGTACAAAAAATTAGCCCAGCATTATGGTGCATGCCTGCAATCCCAGCTATTTGGGAGGTGGAGGCGGGAGAATTGCTTGAACCAGGACCCGGCAGGCCCAGGTTGCAGCGAGCCGAGATCATGCCACTGCACCCCAGCATGAGCTACAGAACGAGACTTTGTCTCAAAAAAATATATATATATGTGTGTGTGTATATATATATATATATACACACACACACACATATACATATATATATATTTGAAGTATTATCCAATGAGAGCAGGTGTTCCGGAAGACCTCATTTAAATACAGAATCTGAATGGGGGCCCATGTCACACCTGCCATTTTTTCATCTTTGCAGCTGGGCTCTTCTCTGCTGGACTCTACTGTTTCCCACAAGGTCTTCAGAAGTCTGCCCTGAATCCTACAACCAGGAGATGAGAAGCACAGAGTGACACCAGCAGGAGAACATAAAGATGCAGTGATAGTTGTCCTCCTTCTGCAGAGTCCAGAGCAGTGCACGCCTACTGCTGGTGCCCTCGCTAAGCCTGGGGGCCAGCATGCCCGATGATAGTCTGGGAGTGCTGCAGTCAGGGTCCCCACGATGGACACCCAGCCTGTGCCCTTTCACTCTACTTGAGCGTGGCCATTGTCACCTCAGAGCCTCTGGGTACAGAGCAATGCATCCTACCAGAGCTGCATGTGAGGAAGGACCACGTGAGTCCCGGGAAAGAGCTGAGGCCCTGCAGGGGGAGGTGGCCAGCACCGAGACCTGATGCCTGTGTGGAGAACGCTCTGTGGGTGTGAGTGGCACTGTGGGGTCAGTTCCCGGGTTCTGCTGCTCCCCCTCCTCAAAGATCAGTGTCCGAGCAGAGGCTGGCGTGTGTGTGGCACCTGGAACTGCAGGGCCACCACCCATGTGTGAGGCCATGATGGGGACCTGAACATGGTGTCATCTGCAGTCCCCACCCTTCCATTGGCCGCAATTCCTGGCCAGCTTCTGCCAAGGTGAGAAGGTGGAATCTGGAAGGTGGGCGTAAGCTGAAGCCTGTCCCCCAGTGGCTGACATACAGCGGTGACACTCTCGGTGTGGGGGAAAGAAAGAGAGATCAGACTGTTATTGTGTCTATGTAGAAAGACGAAGACATAAGAAAGTCCATTTTGATCTGTATTAAGAAAAATTCTTCTGCTTTGAGATGCTGTTAATCTGTAACCCTAGCGCCAATCCTGTGCTCACAGAAGCATGTGCTCTGTTGACTCAAGGTTGAATGGATTTAGGGTTGTGCAGGATGTGCCTTAGTGAAAATGTGTTTGCACCTCCTGGGCTCCAGGCTACCAGCTGCCTGCCCAGGGTCTGAATGTCCTACTGTGACCTGTTTCCTCACCTGGCCCAGAGGACAGATAGGGAAGGCTTGTTTTGAGGATAAAGCAGGGTGATCCCTGTAAGCCCTCATTAGCTTGCCTATCCTCCAGGTCTTTTTTATTTCTTTGTTCTCTTCTTTGTTGTGAAACTCTGGAGAATTGTCCTCCAGCATGTCTTCAGCTGGGGAGGTAGAAAGGCTGGACCTTGCCCTTGACTTAAGGGCCCCATCTGGGTGCCCCCTCCTCCTAGGGTTTTTAAGAGCATATACTTGGCAACATACCCTGTACCTGAGAGAGCTGCAGAGAACCTCCTGTGTGTCCAAACCAGCACACTTTGTTCCCTGACCCCAGGCCCTCATCACACTCCAAAGCCCAAATACTTTCAGGTGGCCAGCTTCAGACAAGAGTCTGAACTCCATACTTGCTTTCTGGGGTCTACACAGGCCCATATGTTGGGTTACCTCCATTCTACCCCTGTGCCTCCCCCAATCCATTAGGGGCCTCAACTTAGTGATCCCTAACCGGGAGCAATGTTCCCTAGGCAAGGAATGCAGTACTCCCCAGGATGCTGGCGTGGCCATGTCCCAATGGACATCAGTCCTGGAGCAAGAGGTCCAAGGCAGGGAGTTTCACCCCCCATTTCACCAGGTGTGGTGACCTTTCTGGGTTCCTAGCCTTCAAGATGGGATTTTTATACTGTGCCACAGTGGGGGAAACCGAGGCACAGGTCCGGTGAGCGGTAAAGAAGGAAAACCTCTGTGACTAGGAAACATGTCCCTTGCCCAGCACAACCGCTCCAGGATAGTGCCCTTTGAGATGTACTGCTGAGCTGTTCTTGGCACGTGTCATGGCACTGTGGTGGAGGTCAGCAGCTTGTGGAGTTGGGGGTGGGAGTGCTGGCAGGAGTAGGTAATTTTGGAGCCACCATGGGGAGGAAGGGGACATTGCCCCTTTCCCCACAGCTTGGGCTTGAGCAGCAATTTTCTTCTCTGATGTGTGTGGGCACCAATGCCTATGTGGGTGTGGGTGCGTCCTCCCCTTTTGTTGATGAAGGACCTTCCCGCAGCCGTTGGGATGGGTATGGACACCACGTGTGCCTGGCAGCAGGGTGGTGCCTGTGGAGGCTTGGCTACTATATGTCTCACTGCCCCCTCCCCAGGGGAAGGAGACCCTGTGCCCTTAGTGCCCCTCATGCCCAGTCCCTCACATTCTTCACTTGGCATCCCCCTGCCTGATTCTCCCAACTCAGCCCCTGCCAGGTTTCTCCAGACCCTGTGGGCCCTGGGATGGGATCAAAGGAGGCAGCAACTGTGCTGCCTGTCTCTGCCTGAAGTCGGGGATCCCTGGCCGCTACTGGCATCTGGTGGGCAGGGTAGGTGGGGAGGTCAGGGGTCAGCTTTTCCACTCCCCAGCCTGCACTGCCTAAGTCACCAGGTGTAACTGGCCTGGAGGCTGATCTGTGTCCTCCACAGTGTCTTGATGCATTATATTGAAGCCAATCCTTCCGTGAATGACAAGACCTGTTGTTACCGCCCAGATCAAACCAGAATCGAAAGACTGTTGCACTTGGGCCCAGAGCCTGGGGCTGAGGCTGCCATGACCACCCTGTTCTCTTCCTTCTGGGGTCCCCAGGAAGCTCCCAGGACTGAATGATCCCCACAAAACCCAGTGGCCAGGATGGGAGGGCTGGAGGTCAACTCCCGCCCGCCCCTACCACCACAACCAAGAGGCCCCCATGGAGGTTGGCCCCGAGCTGTGGGTCCCTGTGGGATGCAGGCTCCCATGGATACTTCAGGGGATGAGCATGGGTCCTCCTGACTGACAGGAGCCTGTTGGGCACTGGGTGTGTGGGGCCTGTGTAGGTGGGTTGGACAGCACTGGGCCTAGCCAGGGAACCAGGGACTGGTGTGACCAAAGTGGGCAGAAATATGTTGCCAGAACCAAAACTACAGTGCAACCAGCCCAGCTGGTAGGGAGAAGGAGGCCTGCCTAGCAGGACCATCCACCCCTGTCCTGGCCCCAAGCCCAGACTGCCTGCCTGTACTGGACATTGCCTGGTCCGGGAGGCCTGGGCATGATGGTCAGGTGGTGTGTCCCTGGGTTCCAGGCTTTGGTGGTCCCTTGGGAGCTGAGCATCCTCTGGGCAGGAGGAGGGCCTGCGGTCCACTGTTTGCATCTGCCCCTGGGGGTTTGCCCCCACCCCAGCTTCTCAGCCCATATGGGGATGTGGCCAGGGCTCCTCACCTGCTCTGTGGCTCCAGTTCTGATTAGCTCACTTGATGACTCTGACAGCTTCCTCCCCAAAGTTTGGGTCCTCATCTGTGGGAATGGGGTGTCCCAGGCCCCCTGCAGGCAGGAACCCACCCCCAGCTCCTCTGGTGGGCCCTCCTGGGCTTTCTTACCTACTGGCTTGTGAGACCCAGTTGGCCAAACTTAGTGTCCTATTTTTATTTTGGCCTTTTTCTTAGTGTGTGTTTTCTGTAACTACTGCTGTGTAGAACCTCTATGTGAGTTTTAGGTAGAGAATCTTGCCCACCCAGAGGTCCCCCACCCCAGAGAGCCTCCATTCAGCACCCCCAGGCTGGTCCTGCCTGTGCTCCGCTTGGTGTGAATGTTGAGTGTGACCGATCCACACGGCTGCTTGACCCTTCATCTCCTTCCTTCTTGTTGCTGAGGCCAGTTCTCTTCTCTCTTTCTCCACCTGAACTGCACTTGAAGCCAAGATGAAGGATGAGAAGTGGTTGCTAAGAAGGACCCTCCTGCAGCGAATCTGCTGTGAGGAGGCTGTGCTGGCCCAGCCTGTCATTTCCTTCTCTAAGCTCATTCCAGAGGTTGGCAAGGGGCAGCCTGTCCCTGCCTGCTCTTGTGGCCCGTGAATCAAGAATGGATTTTACATTTCCAAATGGTTGAACAAATAAAAAAATAACACTTCACGACACTGAGAAGTTTCCATGTCCATAAGTAAAGTTTTATGGGGGTACAGTCATGCCCGTCTCTTCACAGGCCACCTGCAGAAGGCTGCTGTCGTGCAGCCATGGCAGAGTTGCATCCTTGAGCAAAGATCAGTTGGCAAAGCTGAAAATACTGACTCCTGGCTCTTTAGGGAAACAGTTTCCAGTCCCTGCTTTAAAGGCTGTGTGGCAGGACCCCAGGATCTTGGTCAGGTTGTTCTTCACTCAGGGCATGCTGTGGCCTTTGCTAGTATGTCTGCAAAGTTTGAGTGCTATGGTGCCTCTCATGGGGGCGTTGAGCTCTGTTGTGCTAGATTTCAGGGTGTCTGCCTCATGGTCATCTGTCTTACCAACAGAGACCCTGTGGCCAGGTTCAAACAAGCAGAAACAGTTGGTCTTTGGCAGCAGGGATACCTTAGAGCTGAGCTGACACCCACCCTTAGGTGGTCCCATGATACCCATTGTCTGGGTCAAAGTTGGGTCAGGGCTGGTGTCCTGAACTGCCGTGCAATGTAGATCATAATAGCCAGGGGGGAGAGGGGGCTATTACTCCCCACATCGCCGGGGATGCCTCACTCCCCTGCAATGGGGATCTTAATAGCCAATTACTCCCCACAGCAATGTGTGTCCATTATTAGCAGTCTCTTTTGTTCAGGATATTAGGAACAATTTCACAGGTTGTGTGTACACAGCCTGCGATCGGAGAACGAATAACCCAATCTGCACCTCTGGATATTAGGAACCATATCACACAATGGGTGTACACTTTTTGGGAGATTTGGGATAATGTCGTCCTGTGTTTCCCTGAATATTCGGAGACATATCACAGGGCAGCTGTATACCCACTACTCTCTTGGCAGGAACATCATAGTTTACCTACTGGAAATTAGGAGCAATATCACAGACTGGGTTTCAAGCCACTGTCGTATTGGAAGTTAAATCATGCTCTCCCCCACAAGTTATGAGGAACAATATCACAGGGGGGTGTGTACCTTCTCCAGTAGTGGGAGTACCATCACCATCTCTTCCTTTAGATGACAGGAACAATATCACAGGGTGGGTGTACACCCCATGTGTTTTTGGAAGCAAAGTCATTCTCTCTTCTTCTAGGTTTTACGATTCATATCGCAGGTGGGGTGTATACCCCTTGTTGTGTTGGATGGAATCTCATCCTCTTTCAACCTGTAACTTTAGAACAATATCCCATGGGGACTGTCCATCCCTTCAATATTAGTACTAATATCATCTTCTCCTTTCCTAGATATAAGAAACAATATCAGAGGAGGGGTGTACACCCCTTGCAATACTGGTAATAATATCACCTCTCCCCTGTGGTTATTAAGGACAAAATCCCAGGGTGGCTGTATGCTTCCTACTTTACTGGGAGTAATGTCATCGATTCACCCCCTGGATAAGAGGAACCATATCACTGAAGAGGTGTCCACCCCCTTCGATATTGTCAGTCGTGTCATCTTCTTCCCGCCTGGATATTAGGAATGATACCCCAGGGTTGGTGGTGGTGTACACCCCCTGCGATATCGAAAGTAAAATCAGCCTCTTTCCGGCTGGATATTAGGAACTATATCACTGGTGTGTGTGCACCTTCTGGGATATTGGGAGTACTATCAGCCTCCACCCCGCTGCGTATTGGGAACAATATACAGGGGGCAAGGTGGTTACAGTCCCTGCAATATTGAAAGCAATATTCTTCTCTTTCCCCTGTACAGTAGGAGCTACATCACAGGGGTCTGTACACCTTCTGCGATATTGGGATTAATGTTATCCTCTCCCCCACTGAGTATCAAAAACAATATCACAGAAGGGTGTACACTCCCTGCGATATGGCCAGTAATATCATCGTCTCTACCTTTGGATACTAGGAACAACATCACAGAGGGTGTGTACACTGCCCTGCAATATTGGGCATAATGTTATCCTCTCTTCCCCTGGATATTAGGAATGATATCCCTGGTGGTGGGGGGTGGAGTACGTTAAGAACAATATCACTGGGTGGGTGTACACCCCCTGCTATATTGGCTGTAGTATCATCCTCTCTTCCCTAGGATATTAAGAACAATATCACAGGACGGGTGTAGAGCCACGGTCCCTGAGTGATTGGGAACAATAGCATCTTCTCCCCCTCTCTATATAAGGAACAATATCCCAGGGTGGGTGTACATCCCCTGCGATATTGGGCGTAATGTCATCGTCTCCCAACGTGGATATTGGGCATAGTGTCACAGGGGGGTGTATGCCTTCTTCGATATTGGGAGCAATATCATCCTCTCCCCTCAGGATTGTAGGCAAAATATCGAAGGGGTTTTACAACTCGTGCGATATGGGCAGTAATATCATCTTCTCCCCACTTAGATGTTAGGAACTGCATCACAGGCAGCTATACACTTCTTGTGATATTGGGAGTAATATCATCCTCTCCCCATGAATATAAGAAACAATATCACAGGAGGATGTACACACCCTGTGATACTGGGAGTCATATCATTTTCTCTCCCTCTGGATATTCGGAACTATATCACAGTGGGTGTGTACACCCCCTGCGATATTACTACTAGTATCATCATCTCCCTCCCAGGATATAGGGAAGAATATCACAAGGGGTTGTACACCCCCTGCAATATTGGGAGTAATATCTTCCTCTCCCCCGCTGGCTATTAGGAACAATGTCACAGAAGGGGTGTACAGCCCCTGCTCTATTGGGAGTGATATCGTCCTCTCCATGCCTGGATATTAGGAACTATATCACTAGGGAGTGTACACCTCCCACAATATTGAGACTAATATCACCCTCTCTCCCCAGGCATATTAGGAATCGTATCACAGGGGTGGTGTACACCCCCCGTGAAATCGGAAGAAATATCATCCTCTCCACCTTTGGAACACTTTTTAACATAGCTTCGTATGTGGGGAGGACTGGAGTGATTAATCGAATGTTTCATCACGTGCAGTTCTTCTGTTTCCCAGTTTTGACACAAGATTTGGTGAAATTTCCAGGGACTCCTGTGGTCAGCCTCACGGTTTCACTCTGTCACTTTCTAATGAGGTATTCCTTGGGAGTCTTTTAAATTAAGCGCCGTCATTTAAAAATAAGTTTTATAATATGCAGTTTCAGGTTAATTCTTTACCTTTGTGTCTCAGGCAGTGGCTCCCCACCTGTGAGTAGTCAGAAAGGTTCAGGCAGTTGTCCAGGGCGGCCTTTGCATTTACTGGAACTATTAAGAGCTGGTTCCTGCTTCCCCCACGATTGACACGCAGTGCGCGTGAGGCCGTGCGTGGCTTAGCATCTTCTGCAGGCTTAGAGGTCACTTTCTGTTCTTCCCCAAGCCTGCTCCGCTGTGCCGAGTGTTCACTGAGGGCGACGGTCACACTGTCTGGCACAGGCCACCGAGGCCACAGGGCAGACTCCACATAGTGGAGCCTGCAGAATGGCAGAGCCCGCCCTCCTCGCCCCCCTTCACAGGGAGCAGAAAGCCCAAGCCTGTGATCAGAGCTGTGCTAGCCCAGAAAGCCTCCGAGCAGGTTTAATTTAGGAATCGGCTCCTACCAACTGCCCATGTTTAGGATGTGTCTGAGTTTTTGGAATTTTTCCTGCACTGAAGCTACTGGGCTGGCTCTGAGTCACCGTCATGGGACTTCACGTTGCCCCGACGGGAAGCAGCGGGGGAGGAGGTCCACACAGAGGCTTGAGGCGGTGATAATGAAGGGCTTGTTGCCTCTTGGGACAGCGAGTTCAAACTCTTTGTAATTGTCAGTGTAAATAGTTACCTGCTGAGGACACGGCTGTAATTCAGGGTGGCACGGTTGATTGTCATCGTTGGTATCAGGTACCTGCCTGTAAAATGACGGTACCCGTAATGCGGCTCCAGGAGGGCAGTTCCTGCCAAACACACGTGCTCCTGGGCCCCTACAGCCAAGTTCGTGCTGACAGCCAGGCCTGTAGCTGTAGGTGCAGCGGGGTCTTCAGGGCACTGAGTGCCTCCCCCATTTGCTTGTGGGGCCCAGCCCTCCATCCCTCCCGGTCCCCAGTGCAGCTCCTCCCTGGGTTCTCCCAGCCCTGTGCACACCTCCGTCTTCACAGCTTCCCTAGTTTTCTCGTATGCGCCCTAGGTGGGTGCCTAGGCAGGGTTCATGTGTTAGTCGAGTTCTCTCCAGCCTTCCCTGGCTCCTGGTTCAGCAGGTCCCTTCAGATGAGTCAGCCAGCTGTGTGCCTGCATGTTCAGGATACTTGTCAGGGGCCTTCCTCAGGTCAGAGCAAGACCAACGCTCACCTCCTCCGCGGGACATTGGAGCCCGCCCTGGAGACACTCCAGCCACCTCCAGAGGGGCCGCCGGGGTCCTCGAGGGCTGGTGGGAGTAACTTCTGAGCCACACGAGGCCCCACTTTGTGTTCCTACGCCACACAAAGCCACTTGAAGCACCAGGTTCTGGTGCTGTGTGCCTCTGGAGTGTGGCACACAAGCCTGGACGGGGATCTGAGCGGGCGCTGCCTTCCTCAGGCTGCGCTTGTGTTTTGGGGCCCCTGGAGCACTCGTGGCTCTCTGGGGTCCCCTAGACGGTCTCACCCGCAGCCTGAGGGCCACATCGGCAGCCACCGAGGAGCCGGCAGGTCCGGCGTTGGTCCCACTCAGTCCTTCTCGACTTTGGCGACAGATGAGACAGTAAAACTTCAGCTGGGAGCCCCATGTCTTCTCTTCTTGGGGCCCTGGGACTGAGATAGCACAGATCCTGCCATCCAAGTTCCGGGGGCCCCGCCCTATGGCTCCCTCCTCTGGTAAGGGGCCGCCCCCTTTAGCTGGGCAGCTCCGGGTCCTCACACTCAGGGGCTCAGGGCGGGTCCTGGATGCAGAGAGAAGGAGAAGGGTGGCGGTTTGAGCCCAGCTGTATTGGCTTCATCTTCTGCCTCTTGTCCCTATATACCTTTGCAAAGTTTTCCAGATGAAAACTCAGAAGGGATTTTTAATGACTGGCATCTGTGAATTCCATGGAAGCCAAGTCTGTCCACCTCTTTCACCCACCTCACTTCTCCCCAATGGGGCTGATTTTGGCAGTGTTCATAGGGGCAGGGACGAAAGGGGTGGTGGCCAGCCCTCAGCCCTGCGTCCCTCCCCTCCTCCCCTCAGCGCCACAGCATTTCAATGTCATCCCCTTCCTTGCAGGCGTCCTCATGAAAACCAAGTGCGGCTGGAGGGAGACGCCTGCGCCCGCACCCGTGACCTTCCCAGCCAGCCCGGCTGCAGTGGCCCCTCGGCAGGCATCTGTCTGGTGCTGCCTCTGTGTCCCTCCCGTCACCTGACGCTCCTGCTCCTGAATCTTCACGCGTGTGCTCTGTGCAGCCACCTCACGGGCTCCCCGGGAACAGAGACAGTGTCTGACGCTGGTCAGAATGCTCTTCTCTGTCCATGGAATAGTCCAACACAGAATCATTCCTCTGTGATTATTTATGCTTTGTTATGTAGAACTGGAATAAAGAAAAAGTGAATCTAGACATTACAGCCATCAGGTTGAAGCTAGGTAATTGCATTAGGGAATTAAATGAAAGCATTTGAGCTTCTCGAGCTCTAATTCCACATCTTCATATCCGCATCACCCCATACCCAGTGTCTAACACAGCTCTTGGTCTAGGAGTTTCTTGATAAATGCTTATTGAATTGAACTGGACTGAGCTTAACATTCCCACCCAGAGTTAGAAGCCAGCCGCTGAGCAAATTGCATTTAGAACGTGAGTTTGACGTTACTGTGGTAACGGGTATCCTACATGTCATAATTCCTAGTCATTATCGGGTATTTAGTCAAATAGACTCAAGTATAGAGAGGCGTTGGCCCATCTGGCCAAAGGGCAAGGCACGGTGCTTTAGGTCCAGGTCCCCAATATCAACTATGAAAATAAAACATTGTCAACTCCAATTACAGCCCTGTCCTCAGCTGGTCCCTGTTTACGCTACCAATTATAAACAGCTTGAACTTGCTGTCCTTAGAGGCAACACACCCTCCATTCTCTCTGCAGTGCGGCTGCCTTGGTGGAAGGAACATGCCCCTGCTCCCTCCCTACCCTGTCCTCTCTTGCTCCCTCCCCCCTCCTCTCTCCCTCCCTCCCCCTCCCTCTCTCCCCATCCCTCTCTCCCCCCTTCTCCCCCCTCGCCTCTCCCTCCCTCCCCCCTCCTTCTTCCTGTCTGCTCTCACCTTTCTCCCCCAACCTTCTCTCCTGGGTGAGGGGCAGAAGAGAAGACACCTCCGGAATCTTCTGCTGCATCCAAGCAGCTTGGGGGCAGCATCAACAGCTGCAATTTGGCTGCCCCAGCAGGTGCCTCAGGGCATGAAGTGAAACAATGCTCCATGCTCAGTCCTGTGATTTTGTGTATTTATTGGACTTACTTTGAAATTAAACTAAATGATACCCAAGGTCGAGCATTAAAAAAAAAGAAAAAAAACAGGCTATGGTGTTTGAAAAACAAACAAAGCCATTTGGTTTGTTGGTTTGTTCTTAGACCTTCACAGGCTCCCAGGTCACACGTTTCAGTTTCTCAGCGAGTGACATTCTCTGCAGAAGCCGTGTCAGCCTCTTGTTGGATGACGTCAGCCACAGCAGAAAGAAGCACTCCATAGGCCCCGTGCTCAGCACCTTGGCGTGAGCTCCTGCCATTTTCTTTTTTTTTTTTTTTTTTTTGAGACGGAGTCTCACTCTGTCGCCCGGGCTGGAGTGCAGTGGCATAATCTCAGCTCACTGCAAGCTCCATCTCCCGGGTTTATGCCATTCTCCTGCCTCAGCCTCCTGTGTAGCTGGGACTACAGGCGTCCGCCACCTCGCCCGGCTAGTTTTTTGTATTTTTTAGTAGAGACGGGGTTTCACCGTGTTAGCCAGGATGGTCTTGATCTCCTGACCTCGTGATCCGCCCGTCTCGGCCTCCCAAAGGAGCTCCTGCCATTTTCTGTTCATGCTCATCAGAGCTCTGTGCAGTGGGCGTCCTCCTGATCCATGTGGGAGGATGGAGGATGGAGGCGGAAGGGTGAGTGACGGCAGGATCACATGATGGGTCTCTCCCGAGGTAGGGAGGGGAACCGGCCCAGGACCTCAGTGCTCATCGCGTCCTTCCTCTTCCTCCTCTGCCTCTCTGTGACTGCTTGACTCAGGCTGCAGGGACAGATGTGAGTATGTGCAGAGTGTGTGTGCACTCCTGGGGTGTGTGCTCATATTGGCAGGGACAGATGTGAGTGCGTACAGAATGTGTGTGCACACCTTGGGGATGTGTGCTGGCATTGGCAGGGACAGATGTGTACAGAGCATGTGTACACCTCGGGGATATGTGCTGTCGTTGGCATGGACAGACATGAGCATATACAGAGCGTGTGTGCACCCCCGGGGGTGTGTGCTGGTGTTGGTGAGGACAGATGTGTACAGAGCGTGTGTACACACCTCGGGGTTGTGTGTTGGTGTTGGCACGGACAGATGTGAGCGTGTACAGAGAATGTGTGCACACCTGGGAGTGTTTGCTGGTGCTGGCACGGACAGACGTGAGCATGTACAGAGCCTGTGTGCATACCAGGGGGTGTGTGCTTATGTTGTTTTGTAAGTGGCAAATACGTGGCCCATTGCCTAGGGCGGCCCTGCACCCGTGCTGAGTCCGACAGTGGCCCTCGGGTTGGGGCCTCCATCTCCCCAGACAGCACTCGAGTATCTTGAGGTTTCAGATTCTTCCTCTCTGGGTACTTGAGCCTCCTCAGGACCAAGCATCAGAACCAGCCAACTGCAAACTACAAGAACGTTCAAATGCATCTTCAGTAGGAAAAACAAAAGCAATTGGAATAATTTTCCAACATGACCCCGTGGTTAAGCCGTTAGATATTCCAGCCAAGAGGTTGAGTCACTTTAAAATTTACACCAATTAAAATGGTTGTGAGAGTTGCAGAGGTTTACCGCTAAACCTTGAAATAATTGAAGCGTTCTGCTCCACTTGCTGACAAACTAGGGTTGGGGATAACTTTCAGTCCAAAGTAGCAACCTTCTAAATCCAGCTTAGATGTGAGGCTCCCACTGACACAGGAAGAGACAGTGGCCCTTGTTTATTCTCCTGTGTTCAGATACTTTGTCATTTTTTCTTTGTATCCTGATCATCACTTCTGCTTTTCCAATTCAAACTAAAGGGAATTTAGTTCTGTTTTGGAGAAGCTGTGGTCAGTGGTTTCTTTTCATGGTTTGCTTAATCTCTTCAGTCTGGTGCTTACACTTATCCAAATAGACTTTTCTTTAGTAGGACGGTGCCGTAGCCCAGGGCTTCTCCCTCCATATCTGCTCCCCAGGAGGCCCCCCAGGAATGGGCGCTGGAGAACCAGCCCCTCTCCGTGTGCCCTTTTCTTTGAGTGCAATGTAGGTTTGGCTCAGAGAAGAAAACAGGCCTCCGGATTGGGTGCCTCTGACTGCTTGCTTGTGAAATGTTTAATGATAAGGCACCTTCCAAACTAATTTTACACATTGATAGTTGTAGCTTGAAGTATCGCTGCAGTCAGAAGAACAAGAAACACTCCCATAAAGTAGATAGGCAGAAAAAAGCCATAAAAGTTTAATAAAGGGCAAATAAAGTGGTGTTGTAAGAAGGTACAGTGGGAAATGCTCTCAGTCCAGCCAGATCGGCTGTGGCATCCTCCTGTAAATACATTCAGCCACGTGTGGCCCTGATCGCAATCACTACTGTGAATTGTGATCCAAAATGTTCTTGGAGGTGGATGCTTGGACTGTGCCAGCAGCTGAGTCTGATTGGGCATCACGGCGGTGATGTGCTTAGCGTGGCCAGCTGTACTGAGAGGTGGCCACCCGTGTACTCGCCACGTGCAGCCGTTATTCTGGTGATGGAGTTGCACGCGGCACGGCTTGTCCACCTGGGCTCCTTAAAGTACCGGGAACCCAACCGCAGGTGGGTGCCCCCTGACATGGGAGCTGTCTTTTTTATCCAGGGTCCTCTGGCACTGCAGACCCTGGCTGCCAGTCACTTGAGCCCACAGGGAGGCGCCACAGGACTCTGCTGGGCCATGGAGGTCCCCGAGCAGGTGGTCACTTGTTGCTTATGGAGTGGTCCATGGCCTGTGAGTTTATTCCCGGGATCTGTGTGGGCGAGGTTAAGCAGTTCACAGCTGGGCACTTACCCCTTACACAGGTGACACTAGTTAAAGTTGGATCTATATTAGCTCGTATGGGAGTACGTAAGGAGCTGGGAGGGTGGGGAGGTTTAGGCCCTAGCACTAGAGCCCGGGCTCCTGATGTTCTGCATCTTCCTATTGAGGGGCCGTCAGGGCCGCTGTGGGTCCTGAAGACAGTGGGTGCCATATGGACCAGGGGATGCGGAAGCCTCTAGAGGCTGTGGGAGGCAGGGAGACGGTCACTTCCCCAGAGCCAGCCCTGCCGACACCTCGATGTTAGGTGGTGGGACCTGTTTTGGACTCCAGCTTCCAGAAATGTGAGAAAATAAGTCAGTGTTTAGGGCGCTAAATTTGGGGTGATTTAGTGGAGAAATAGAAAACTAGCCCACAAAGGTGCACGCATTGAAATGTGCTCTGTCCAGGTGTTCACAGTGGCGTGAGGGGGATGGCATCAGGGTTCTGGGAACCGTGCGGTTTTACTGAAGGAAGGGAGCTCGCCACTCCTTTCCTCATGTAACTGAAGGTATGTGTGTCTGCCACACCGCCCAGGAGACAGGGACTAGAATTCGGACTTTATTTCTTATGGGAACTAAGCCACAGTCAGAACATGGTGAGGGCTGAAATGAGCTTCCTACAGCCTGAACTGGGAAGAGGAATGGCAAGTAGTTTGTGTTTTTCTACACAGACCTGTCCTTTCAGGTTTTAAGTTCTGGAAAAAGGGAGAAGCCAGACACACCTCGGCGAGGGACAGTGTTTCTGGAGGTGGTGCGGCTTCAGCCTGAACGTGGCCATGTGGCTGGGAGGCTCAGAAACTGCCCTCCAAGGGCACTCATCTGTTCCTTATTGCACTAATACCTCGTTTATAGAAATCCACAAATTACAGAGCAGTGCGGGAGGCCTCTGGTCTGGATGGGTTTGTGTGGACCGAGGGCACGGAGTGTTGTCCCAAGTGCTTATGCTGATCTGGCAGAGGCTCTGTTCCCAAATAATTCCAGAGTTTCAGAGCCTATATCTGAGGGATAGTCTTTTAACTTTGTTGCATATAAAGGAAACAAAGTATGTCTTGAGGATCCAAAAATCCATTTAGTAGTCATGGCTGTAAACTCACACATGGGGCTTTGGGATGGAGTGAAAACCACCGTCACCTGGCGTGGACGCTGTGTGGTATTTTAGCGTGGTGGCCTGCTCGTGCCTTGAGCTCCATCTGCAGTGTGAGCAACAGCTGTGCAGTTGAGAAATGTGGGCAGGGCAGCTTGCTCCTCCAGGTGCGTGCGGGTGTCTGGGTGAGGGGCCTGGGATGAGGCCACGTCAGTGGCAAGGAGCTTGGTTGTGTCAGCAGATGTCTGCCTCTACAGGCCCGCAAGCCAGCCAGAACCCAGTTTTCCTTTGGTCATCTTAGGCCAGAAAAAAACCTGTTTCTTAGAGATTCTCATAATTTATATTAATGAACCATTTGACCATACATAAAATGTTATAAATGCATGAGGCTTTACAACTTGGCAGATGTGTAACTCACATGTTATGATTGAATCAGACTTGAAGATATTTGTTTCATTTGAAGGTTTTTAGCATTTTATGCTCAAACCAAATGCCAATAGCATTTTGAAAGAGTAGTTTAAAATTTTAAACAGTGGGACAGTGCTGGGTCTCTGGGATGCTGGTGAGGTGGACGTGACCTCAAGCTCTTGGAGCTTGTAAGCAAGCAGGATTCCTAAATTGTCACACCTGCAGTGCTGGAAGTCAAAGTGGATTTCGGTAAACGAGGTATTAGTGCAATAAGGAACAGATGGTTGTCCTTGGAGGGCAGTTTCTGAGCCTCCCAGACACCCCAGGAGGAAGCGGGGGAAGGGGCCAGTTACCCACCAGAACGTGGATGGTGGAGCCGGGTTTGCCTGTGGTCCTGCGTGGCAGGTCATTACGTGCAATAAGGAACAGGTGAGTGCCCTTGAGGGCGGTTTCTCGGCCTGCTTCGGAACCGCAAGTGGAAGACGCCCCAAAGTGGGAGGGGGGGTGATCAGTTATCCAGTGGGGCCGGGTTTGCTGGTGGACGCTGCGTGGCAGGTCACTGAGTAGAGTGATGGGAGGTGAGTGGAGTGGGAATAGAGGACGCACCCTCCACAGCTACTGCTGGGTGTTGGCTCTGGTAGCAGAGGGGGCATAGAGGGATTCCCATCAGGAGCAACAGCTGGTATCTCACGTGTGCTGGACGCTGAGGTGTGGCTATGTGATCTCGGTCTCCACAGCCGCCCTGGGGCGTGGGTTCAGTTACCTTCCCATCTCACATTTGAGAAATCTCACAGGCTCACATCACAACTGGGTGGGATGGAACTAACGTCTCAGGCAGGACGTTGGCCCCAGAGCCCAGCTCTTACCCCACCTGCTCTTTTCAGTCCACCTATCTTGAGAGGGGTGTGTGGTGGTGTGGGGCAGAGGTCGTGCATTTCAGGGTGCGGCTGAGAAACCAACACAGAAGGGGGACAGGAAATAAACCAGGTAGGAGACACAGGCAGTGCTTGGGAGGTCTGCGCGTGGTCTAGGTGTGGGGGACACCTCTGGGCCAGTGAAGCCCGTTCTGAGCTCCCGGCTTGCCCAACCTTGGCCCTCAGCCACACGCTGTGCGCTTTAGGTGAAATCTGTCCCTCGCATGGTGCGGGCATCGTTTCTGCCTGGCTTTGCCTCTCCTTAAATCACAGAGTCTCAGTGGGGATGGCGGGGTGGTTGGTGGTCCATGGAATTTGCCCTCCACCTCCCCTTCCTTGTCCTGTCTGGCCTGTTACCTGAATCTGTCTCTTCAGAGCCTACAAATGAGTGGAGGCCATGGCAGCCTCTCACTGACCGGCCTCTCAAACTTTTTTCTTCAGAATTGTGTTAAATGCTGATTCCTAGGCACACCATTAGACTCTCTACGCCTGCCTGGCATGGGTACTTTGAGGAAAGTACAGAGGGTTGCTGGGCTGTTCCAGGAGGGAATTTGCATTTGTAGAATGTCCACTGTGGTCCTTCCAGCACTCTCCACGCACACGTGGCATTAAACTTGGAAGACCTCTGGGTGCTGTGCTGGTGAGGAAGCCCCGGCTGGACAAGGGGCTGCTGGGGCTCAGACTTGATTCCTGGGCTGGGGGCTGCGGGCTTGTTCTCTTCAGTGGGCCTGCTGATGGGATGACCTGGGAAGTCCTGCTGTGCACCCGGGGGAAGGTGCAGAGACAGGCTCAGGGAATACAGACCATGGATTTAAAAATTCCTACTGGAAAATCTTTTATGAGTAAATTTGCGTCTGACTGAAGACAATCATTGCTTGAATAGTTTTTACAAAACTGATCCTATGAACAAACAGATTAAAGTTATCATTCATGCCTTGTCTATAATGTAAATAGGAGCTATTACCGCAACCTAAATTAGCTTTAAATTTTGTATCAGATTGCAGTCCAGATTACAAATGGCTGCTTGATAATCTAATTGATAAAATGGAGGAATTTAGTACTTGGAATCCAGATTGAAGAGAACAGAATTGCTTTGGTTTCTCAAAAGCATGTGACTGAGGGGTGACTTGGGGTGAAGAGAAGTGGGTGGAGTCATTACACTGGAGGAGATGATCTGCCCCAGCCTTTCTCAGCTGTCTTCTGGATAAAACAAAGGGGTGATAAATGGAAAAATTCAGCACTGAGTTTTTCTATGCCCTGAGCTGCTTATATGGTCATTAATGTGACCGTGCTGTATCTGTGAAGCCTCCATACAGGCACAAAGGAATCAGGCTAGAGTAAGGCGGCCGGTGGCCTCTGGCATCTGGGCCGCGTGTCATTTCCTAAAGCCCTTTTGGGTGAAATGACAGTCGCAATGTCTGTTGTTTGGAGGAGTGTAATCTCATGTATGAGATGCAGATTTTAAACACCAAAGCCGGGAAGCTTGGTGGGAGTGACTGTCTTCCAAGTGCTTTTCTGTGCTGCCGTGGACGGGGCCTAGATGTGTCATCTGTTGGTGAGATCCACTGGTGAAAGGGCTAAGCAAATCCTGGGGGGTGGGGGGGCGTGTGTGAAGCTACATCTCTTCTGGCATCCCAAGTAAATACATTTTGTAAAACTTGTGAATTTGACCCTGCCCCTAACCCTGAGTGTTGAAGTCTGGTGCAGTGACTTGAGCCCTCTTCTGCATTGAGGGTGAGTGACTGTAAATGACCGATTCCTTAGTGGTGAAAGTTCAAATTTAGCTTCCCTGAGGAAGCCAGACTTCAGTCACCCATGTCTCCATTGTAAACACTGCGGCCCCTACGCGGGTGGCTGCAAGTTTCCAGGCCCTCTTTGGTGAAGCAGCCGTGTGGTGCTTGGTGATTTGATAACATCAGCCGTCTTCTGTCTAATCACGGTACTAAACGATTCTCCTACAAGAAAACGGATCTGGTTTCTTCCTCGATCGTTGGAAGAAGCAGCCCACCTAGGGACTGCACCGTCCTCTGCACTTTCACAGTGAAGCCTGTGTCTGTCTCCGAGGAGTGTCACGTGTGTCGTGGGAATCGCGGGAATTGCCTCCTTAATTCTTCCCGCTTTTGAGGACTCGGGCAGCTCTGCCTGTTTCACCAAGGACAAGCAGCAGGTGGTCTCTGGCTGCTGTGGGACTAGGGCTTGGGGTGCCTCATCACATCCGGTGGCCTGTCCAGGTGGGCATCATTGTCTTTTTCCTGTTGGCTGAGGCAGCTCTGATGCCATGGGGGGGGGGGGGGTCATGCTTGTGTCAGGGCCAACCCAGTTCTTCCCGTGCACACCTCTCCTGCTGGAGTGCCTGTCCTTATGATGACGTGTTGAATTAGCGTGGAGAATGCAGAGAGGCTCTGGGCCTCTCCTTCCCATTCTTCCTCCCTGGAGCTGTGATGCCCGACAAGGGAGCCCATAGCCTGAGACTCCTTTAAATTTAATCAGAATAAAGATTTGATTATATAGCTAAACACACTGGAAAAGAACTTCACAGATTAAATTCCAGATTCAGCCCTTCAGGCCCAGTGGCCACGTTTCAGGGCTCAGCAGCTGTAGGTGGCTGTTGCCTTTGAGTTGGCTGAGCAGATTGGGACGTTTCCAGTTCAGCAGGCAATTCTCTTGCATGGCTCTGCCTGTGGTGAGGGCACCTTGGCTGGAGAGCCTCGTGGGAATCCCTTAGGCCTCTGGCTACAGCCAGGCTGCACGGTTCCTGTGCCCTGGGTCCTCTGCAGGCCCAGATGGATCCCACCACATAGCCAGCACTGTTAGACTTGTGGTACTGTGTGCAGACAGCAGAGGGGCAGTGGCTGGGGTGACTGGCCTCCTTGGCCAGGCTCCCGTCTCCGAGTCTTCAGGGGAAATGCATCCACCATCCACACCGTGCACCAGAGGAAAACTGCAGGCTTCTCTGTGGATGGTGAAGTGAGATCATACAGAATGACTAGGCTTGGGCTCCTGACCAGTGTGGAACCTGACATGCCTCCATGTGTACATGGCAAAGAGAATGCAGCGTTGTCAGCTTGAATCCAGACGTGCTCCCGTTTTGAGGTGGAAGGTTCTGGGAGTATTGGCCGTTGGCGATTGTCCTGCCGTGGAGGACTTTGAATGTAGGCACTGGTTTAGGATAGCCCTGGTTTCCTGGTCCTGTATGTGGGCATCCCTGAATATCCCGGGCTGGAGGAAGACAGGGCAGATGGGAGGGTGACAAGAGGTCAGGTGTTTCCAGCTGTAGGGAGTGATGCCATCAGATGGCCGAGATCAGGAGAGTTGTGGCTGGGGGACCAAAGCAGGGGTGCATGGAAATGCCATGTTTCCCAGGGCGTGGGGAGGACCTGTTGAACTCTATTCCTGGGCAACAGTTCTTCCATTCTCAGGAATCTGTGCCATTGTAAATGAGTAGCAAATTCTGTAATTGTTCTTACTGTTAAGTCCCCATCCCAATTACCATGAACTGGCAACAGTGATAACAGTTTGCCTGGTCAAGCCTTGCCAAGAAAAAGTGGAACTGGTTTTAGTTGCCTTGAGTTCCCTCCAAATTGGATTCCTTAGTGGCTTGTGTCCCCACAGCTGCTGCAGTTCCTCCTGGGCCTGGCAGGCACATTCCAAACATTCACAACTCAGCTCAGATGCAGGCGTGCACATTATTTATAGAAAATCGCACTGCGCTGTGATCGGCTTGAGCTGTTTTCTAGGTGAGAGGCGGAGGCCGAGGACCTGTAAGGGACTGTTCAAGTGTCCTCTCATTGATTTGGAGCAGGTGTACATCTGTTCAACAGTTCTAATGGGATGAAATTAGAAATATGAATTTTTAAAATTCACGTGTTATGAACTCTGTTCAGTGATTTCCTCTGTAAATGAGACTCTTTGCGGATGAGGCAGTCAGCCTGCAGCTCTCCTTAGAACTGTCCTAGACCTCGATGCCATCCTATGGCCTCTTTCTGGGTGTGGGGTGCTCTGCTTGAAGCATAAACCAAAGGAAAGAACGTGGTCAGTGTGCATCACTACTGCAGCAAGCTCAACACGCACACCCACTGGGAGGGGGGCCTGATCACTTAACATTTTAAATGCATTTAACATTAAACCAGCAAGTCAGCCAGTGCTTTCTGTAACAAGCTGCCTGGCTCATGGGAACCTGACACTTGACTTTTCAGAAGAGAATACTTGCTTCTGTGGAGTGTCAATATTTGTCTCATTTCTTGAGTCTTTGTTCAAAGTGATGAACGTGTGTAAATTAGGACATTTTTGTGTAAATTGGTACACAGAGCTCTCTAGGCACAGTCAGGGGAGTAAATGGCTGTGAAAGATGCCACCTGATGTGAGCCGTGGCCAGGCACTTGGGAACCTGGGATCCCATCTCCAGCCTTTCAAAGGACGTAGAGGAATATAATAATGCAGATGGGAGAGTTCATATTTTGGGAATCTCTGTTCTTTTGAAATCAAAGTGCAAAGAAAAAGTTTGCCTTGAGGTCTTACCCCATACTTTTTCTCCTGAGGTTTTAAAAATTTCTTAACTGTGCTTTTTTCTCCCCCGATCCTTGGGGAACTTCTATCTGCATATCTTCTTAAAAGATATGGTTAAATTCAACACTGAAATTTAAAAACATGTTTTCATATTATTTTTCTTTTAACTGATGTATCTGACATTGGTGAAGAACTAAGTGGGCGTATTGGTTTATTTTTATTTCTTTGAGAGAGTCTTGCTGTGTTGCCCAGGCTGGAATGCAGTGGCGTGATCTTGGCTTACTGCGGCCTCACCACCTGGTTCACACCATTCTCCTGCCTCAGCCTCCTGAGTAGCTGGGATTATAAGTGCCTGCCACCATGGCTGGTTCATTTTTGTATTAGTAGAGATGGGGTTTCAACATGTTGGCCAGGCTGTTCTTGAACTCCTGATCTCAGGTGATTCACTCACCTTGGCCTCCCAGAGTGCTGGGATTACAGGCATGAGCCACCACACTCGGCCTGGGATATTCTTGATTGTAACTGTAATAGATCCCTTTAATAAAAACAAAACAAAAAAACTGAAAAGTCCCAAAATTAAAGAGCTCACTTGGACAGGGATTTGGACACCAGTTGAATGGCCCAGCACAAACCATAGTTACATGGGCCCCTCAGCCTGTTAGATCCTTAGGGTATTTGAAGTCGTGGGGATATTTGCATTTCTGCCTCTGGATATTGTGTTACTACGAATTTGGCTAGCGTTTGAGGGCCAGGCTCAGATCCGGGAAAACGAGCCCCTGCCCTCATGGCACTTCTCTTCTGTGTGTCTTAGGAAAATAGCATATAAGAGATTTTTTTCAATGAGCTGGGAAGATGGAAAAACAAGCTTAAGATGTTTATTGTTCAGAAGAAGGGAAGTGCAAGGAATACTGGCAGAGGCTGCTTCAGAGGTGGGGTCTCTCTGAGAAAGTTGGTGACAGGTAAATAGGATGCCCCATCTGGTTTGCCAGAGATGGGGAAAGTTAGTGTCCCCAAAAGAGCCTCAGCATTCTGGGAAAGGCTTCGGAAAACCAGCTAGGGTGTGGGACCTCGTTGGCCACTGGGTAGAAGGAAAACATTGCTGGTCTTGAGGACTGTACTGTTCTTCCACTGCTATAAAGAACTACCTGAGGCTGGGTAATAAGGAATAAAAGGTTTAATGGGCATACAGTTCTGTGGGCTGTACAGGCTTCTACATCTGGGGAAACTTACAATCAGGCTGGAAGGTGAAGGGGGAGGCAAGCATGGTCTTCACATGGCTGGAAGGGGAGGGAGTGAAGGGGAAGGTGCCATGCACCTCCAAACAACCAGATCTCAGGAGAACTGTCATAAGGACAGCACTTGGGGGATTGTGCTAAACCATTAGAAACCATCCCCATGAGTCAACCACCTCCCACCAGGGCCCACCTCCAACACAGGGTTACAGTTCAGCATGAGATTTGGGTGGAGACACAGAGCCACACCATGTCAGGTTTCCCATTCTTCTGCACGTGCTTGGCAAATGGTTCTGTCATTGGTTTTTGTTTTTGTTGATACATATGTACATATTTTCAGAGTGCATGTGATATCTTGATTCATCCCTATATTGATCAAATCTGGGTATTGGGATGTCTTTCACTTGAAATAGTTTCTTTTCCTTGTGCTGGTAATGTTCAAGTTATTCTCTCCTAGCTGTTTTGAAATACACAGTAGACGACCCACTGCCATCTCCCTGCTGATTTATCAATAGTAGGTCTTGTGCTCCCATTAGACTGTGTGTTTGTGCCTGTTACCAGCCTCTGCCCATCCTGCTTATGAATGGGCTCTGCTGGGCCCTGTTGACCACCTACTCCTGGCCTCCATGAGATCTGCTCTCAGCTCCTGCTTATGAGTGAGAACGTGCGCCGTTTCTTTGCTTGGCACGTTTGCTTAATGTAATGTCCTTCAGCTCCATCCATGCTGTCACGGATGACAGGGCTCTCCGCTGTGTGGTGGAGTATTGCTCCTGTGTATGTTCGGGCCACGTTCCCTTCATCTCCTGTTGACGGGCACTCAGGTGATTCCGGACCTTGGCTGCTGTGGATGGTGCTGCATTGAAGCCAGGAGCAGTCAAACTGGCTTTATACTCGGGGGACGTGAGCCACTTTGATGTTCTCAAGCAGCCTATCCTCCATGCTATCCATGGAATGCCGCATTCCTTTGTGCCTATTGCTTCCACTAGGATGAACCACTGGGTAGGGGTCTTGAGTGAACGCTTGGGTTTCTGTCTTTAATTGGTACCCAGCTGCACTGACCAAACGGGGGTCCCAGTGACCCTGGACACTGCCTCACATAAGATCCAAAGATGCAGTTAGGTTCTTTTTTCAACTTTAAAGAAAAAAAAAAAAAGCCTTTGACCTGGTTAAGCTATAGCATTATCAGTTAGTGTTTTTCATATTGGAAAGGTGTATATTTGATGTTCTAAGAAGGAAAAAAATCCTGTTAAATACTCTAACCACAGATTAAATCATGTCAAGGAAAGAGGTACTATTTTGGGGGAAAATCACCCCTTCATGTCAAAGATCACAAAGATCAAGGAGATGACTTACATTGTTTGAGTTAATTATGAAATCTTAAGTGGTTTTGAGAAGACGAACTGTGGATGCTGCAAGACCTGAGACTGATGCTGATTTAATATTAGTCAGCCCTGATAGAATGTGGCTATTATTTAAAGCTTACTCCAGTATTGCTTGATAGATTGTAAGTTAATGTGAAGATCTGTTTGATGCTTTTATTTTACAAAATATTATTGAGAAAAAGTTTGACAGCCAAGGAACAGCCTTCAACCAATTTCTTCCTAATTTCTATCACCAGAAAAATTTGTCCTGTTAATTCCAGAATTTACTCTTGGAAAGGTCCTGTAAGGGGAGCAGAGGTATTGGTGGTTGAATGGTGACTTGAATTTAGGTGAAGATCATTAAATATTTCATAGTCATGTTTGTCTTGGTGGTTTTAGCAATTTTATATTAAATTTAGAACTGCGAGTCAAACCAAATGTGTTCTTTTGCTTTGTGATACTCCTTTGTATGGCTATACTGGTAAAGAATGATAAAATGTGTATAGGTTATTTTTTCTGTGTAGATATCAGGATTTTTAGGGGAACAAATCATTCTTCTAATAGACATTGTGCTCTGTGTTGGGTCCTTTGTGTATTAGTTGAATCACTATAATGAGGACCACTTGAAAGTATGTTTCTATACAAGATCTTTTATATACTGACTTGTGTTATGCAAAATCCTTCATCCTCTAAGAAGACTAAGCAACGGGTTGGAGGAGAGGTTTAATCCCCCATTAGGTCTATTCCAAATGCCCCGAATTGAATACAAGTACAAATTATGTTTTTGAAGTGGGGTTTGTTTGTGTGTGTATGTAGTGGACTCCTTTTTAGGTCATGGGAGGGAGGCAAAGCAAAGATCAGATTTGCTGATGAACATTTGTGCATATTCTAGTGGAGAAGTCATATGACTTGACTGCACCTGCGTACTCTGATTTTGGTTTCGTTAGTGTCCATAGCCACAAGCCTCAGCCGCCTCTGGGACCCATCCTGAGGGGCCGTGGTGAGGGTTATTACAGAGTCGTGTGTCTTAGTGAATGGCACAAACGGCCTTGTGGG
The DNA here is from genome assembly GCF_043159975.1 of Macaca nemestrina. NCBI lineage: Eukaryota > Metazoa > Chordata > Mammalia > Primates > Cercopithecidae > Macaca > Macaca nemestrina. Next base: position 317,980 of record NW_027257581.1, read on the forward strand.
CCTACTTTGGCTTTGTTTGAACCTGTAGATTGTTAAACTAATTTTAGTTTAACATTTTGAAGATTATAAATTGTGATCATTGTCTAAGAGGAGGTATCTGTTGTCTCTGAAGACAGGAGCCACAATACAGATGGTCCCTGGCTCACAATGGTTACATTTGTGATATTTGTTTCAACCTTGTGATGGTGTGAACTAGTCACACTCAGTGCACTGTTCGGCCCGAGATGGGTGCCTCTGGATGAACCCGTTGTAATTTGAAACTCTTATGTCAAATGCACTTTCTATTTAGGATATTTTCAGCTTACACTGGGTTTATTGGAACAGTTTCATCCCATGGTAAGTCAGGGAGCATATGTGGTCATAAAAGTAGAGACGATCTCATAGATACCATGAGATATAATGTCACTGATGTTATAGAGTTACGATGAAAACAGTCAAGTGGGACTTGGAAGCCTTGGAGGGACTCACATGGGCGGCTCCTGGAATGCAAACGTGAGCGCCACTGGCTTGTGGATGTGAGGTCTGTGCCTTCTGCTTAGCCCAGTGGGTTATCGGCTGCTCTGGAGGGCACAGAGGTCCAGCATTCCTGTGTTTAGGTGTTTGAGCTGCCTTAAGAGGCTAGGTCAATTCTCATTGGTGTCTTCAGGGCTTTAGGCTTTCGGAACAAGCAGGAGGAAGCACGACTTTGGAGAGCTTTGGAAATCCTAACGGACTTCAGGGCCATCCCCCTTGGCAGGAGAGAGCCCCACTGGAGGCGAGCAGAGTGCAGTGCAGGCCTGTGCTGGGCCCAGGCATGTACGGACGTTGTGAGGGCCACAGGACACAGATCGGTCTTGGTGCACAACTGGTGTCGATGGCCACGCAGCATTTCTGGCAGGTACATGAGTGCGGGGACTTGGTTTTTGGAGTGTGCCTCCTGGTTGCCTAGTCGCTTGGAAGACCCCTATTCAGACCCCAGCCTGAGTCACAGTGACAGGCCTCCCGCTTCACACCCACACGGAAGCCGTGGCATCGGTCACTGAAGCCCACCAGATGTGGGATGTGCGTGTGTATCTTCCCTGGTCTCGGGATGGGTCTTGTTTTGAGGTTATAGTAAACGTTCTTTAAGAGTGGTTTTGGATTTTTTATGTTTGCAAGGAGGCAGCAGGGAATGCTTGAGCAGTGAGATCCCCTTCTCAACCAATATGATTTCAGATCACAGCAGGTAATTACCGCAGCAGAGCTGTGAGATCACCTTCCTAACCAATGAGAATTCAGATCACAGCAGGTAATTAGGGCAGCGGGGCACGTGGCAGAACCCTGAACTGTGGCTGTTTCTGGTTTCTTGCTCCGCGGACAGAGCGTGCTGGGGCCTCCCTAGTCTTCTGTGGGGTGGGTGGAGCGCATGAGCTGGGTGCTGCTGCACGGTGGCTGGCTCCCCAGCCTGGGGTTTGTGCAGGACTCTTCTGAAGACAACTTGGAACCCATAAAGCAGCACAAGGAGAACGGGTTTGTGCGTTTCTGGATCCTTGGTGCTTCCCAGTCTCAGACGCTGCGCAGGCTCTGAGGGGTCTCTCCAGGAAGACTTGCACAGTAGGCCCCGGTGTGGAGTGGGGCTGCAGCGGGTCTTGCAGGAGCTGGAAGTGGGGGTGAGTGTCTCGCAAGTGGGACCATTCAAATGGGCCCAGCAGGATGCATCTGTGGAAATGGTGCCACCTAATGCAGGGCTGTGGCCAGCAGGGCCTGAAATGCTACAGCGGGCTCTGTTTCTGCTCTCTTGAGAGTCTCTGCACGGTTTTCCTTGGTTTTTGTCTGTTTGAAGGACGCTTCCCCCTTTCTTGGGCTTACCTAGCCTTCTGAGCTTCCTTGTTGAGTATGACAAAGCCCTGAGAAGGTATTTTTATCGCATAATTATGTTATCCTGGTGGCTGGATAAATGACCTGCAAATGCGGGTGACTCAGTAGCTCTGAGGGTGTTCACTATCCAAGATAGAGGTGGGAATGAAATGTTCAGGCAAGCGTCAGAGGATCTGTTCTCTGCTTCACACTGGGGCCCTGGTTTGCTGACAGTCTTTACACTCCATCCAAAAGGGGGATAATGAAGTCTCACGGATTCGGCTTCAGCTGAGAGCTGCCTCCAGCACGGTCTTGTGTGAGTAACAGTTTATATGTTTGGTGCAAAGGGCGGGCGTCAGTTGATCTTATTTGTGGTGGTGCTTATTGGTGGCTTTTCCGTAAGGAATTTAAATTTTATTAGCTTTGGCAAAGGAATCCTGAGTGATAAAGTGGAAGAATGTTTCAGGAAATTCTGGAACCTGCAGTGAATCTGGAATCTGTATGAAATTGAGATTTGGATTCTCATGATTTCCTAATGCAATACCGAAACCCAGTAGTTGAGACAGTCATAGAGTTTCAGTTGTGCTGCCCCAGTTCCCCATTTTAAAAGGAACATGTTGCTTTCATCTAGAATGTTCTGAGCTCTGAGTGCCAGCGGAGTGACCAGCTCTCTGCATCAGAGGGGAAGCCAGGGCTGTGCTCACGACATCGCAGCAGCTGGGAGATGACCCTGGACCTCAGGCACATGTGCTGCTGACCATTTTCTGTAAACTCCAAGGGTGCTGCAGTGGTCTCCTTGGCGCTTTACAGTCTTCTGAAGCTTTTGATGTGTCTGCACTTTATAGATTTTTCCGAAGTAGACGGCCTTTTCCCACACCCTTGGGCTGAGTTTTGTCAGAGGCTGGTGTGTGGGAAGCACCACACCCATATTCTGACACAGAAGACTCTGGTGCCCAGCTGAGGTCAGAGTGGAAATTTGTTTTTCCTTCCCTCCAGTCTGGTCCAGCTGCTCCCTGCTTGGCCAGAAAATCATGCTTATCCAAGTCGTAGGCAAACCCCCTAAGTCAAACATTTGTCTTTTTTCTTTAATATACCCGTTTAGTTTATATGGGATGATAGAGAAATGTCTTTTTAGGGGAAAATTAATTACAGAGAACTTTTTGGATAAAAACTGCAATCAAGAAGCTATTTTGTAATAAGATCTAGTTAAATACTACAGTTGAAAGCTCTTTGTATTAGATTTTAAACTTGGGCCCGGTGTGTGTGTCAGCACGCTCGTGCTCATGAGGCCAGGCTCAGCTGTGAACTTCAGGCACGGTATATACTTTCTGGTTGCTTTTTTGAAAGTCTTACTGCTTGGCCTCTCCAACTCAAATGTTGAGTTACGTTGATTCTGTTCAGAATGTTCATTCTTCTGTCTAGGGTCCAGTCATCTTTCAGGGAGGAACCATCTTCCTCATCTTTGTCTCCTACAGTACTCTGTATTTAATAGTCAAATATTTATAGGTTACATGGGTGACCGATCTGTTCATTAGGAAAACAATGCCATTTTTTACATCATTATAATGGACTTGTTAAATGATTGTGTTAGTATAATGAAGTTTACATGGCAAAAGAGGCTTTGCAGATGTGACTGTAACGGACAGTGAGATGGGGGAGGACCCTGGGTTGTGCAGGTGTGGTCCAGTGTCCTCACATGTGCCTTGATGAGAGGGAGCACAAGAATCTGCCTCAGGAGGAGACCTGAGGATGAGATAGGGGCCAGAGGGCTTTGGGGCTGAGGGTGGGGGTGGGGCAGGGGCCGGAGGGGTGCAGGGCTGAGGCTGGGGCAGTGGTTGCAGGGGTGGTGGGGCTGTGAGCCAAGCTGCATGGTGGCCTCTATGAATTGGGAGACTCCAGGCAGGAACACAACCTACTGACCCCTTGACTTCAGCCCTGGGACTCCTGACTTCCAGGGCTGAGAGGAGGTTTGCATTTGCGGTAATTTGTTGCAGCAGCAATAGGAAGTTGGTGCATTGTATCTGTTCTTCACCTCCAAACCTTTGAAAAGTAACCCTGTTGTATCGGCCTTTTGTGTGCCCTAAATTCTAATGAGACGATTTGTAGGAAATAATGGACACAAACGATGGCAGAACAGGAAGTTGGACAGAAGCAGTGTCTTCTGTGATTCTGTAGTTTGGGTCTGTGTAGTTAGATTTCGGTCACAGAGTGTGTGGTCTTTTTCAGCGTATACCTGGAATACTTGTTCAGAGCTCCTGGGGGAGTGGTCTTTAACACTGTTAGGATTAAAACTTCAAGCACATCAGGGACAGAGTTCCTGAGTCAATGTTAGGTGACCTTCGAATAAGAGTTGGCGTGTAGAATCTGCCCACTTTACTAGTATGAAGCAGCAAAATCTTTTTTTTTGAGATGGAGTCTCGTTCTGTCACCCAGCCTGGAGTACAGTGGCGCGGTCTCGGCTCATTGCAACCTCCGCCACCTGTGCTCAAGTGATTCTCCTGCCTCAGCCTCCAAATTGCATGATTTATTTTCTGTTTTATATACTTAGTATATGAAAACTCTGCAAACTTTATTAATACAAATGACATGCCAGAATTTATGAGAATCCAGCATTTTCCCATGCAAATTAGTAGTGATGTGGAATTCTGGGCTGGTTTGGTTTTATAAGACGTAGGGGTGGATTCTTTGCCTTATTTCTACGGAGCTAACAATTGTTAATCACCCAGCACTCTTACCTCTCCCAACAGCTCAGGTGAGGGGTGCTACCCCTGCTGTTGTGTTGACAGGCGGGAGACTGAGGCTTAGATGAGCAGGTGACATGTTACTGTCCAGACCCACCCAGCCTGTAGTTTCCTGCCATGGCTCAGTTATCTTCCTGCAAGAAAGGATAGACGCCCTGATGCTGGGTAGAATTCCTTGGGAACCCCTTTCCATCCTCCAGGGAGTTCTTGCTTTATGGTGGTGGCTCACGGGGAGGCCTCTGGCCCACTGAGAATGTGATTCATGTTGTAACATGACTGTCTCTGTCCAGCTGCTGTCGATTGGGTGATTTGTTAACCGACATTTATTGCTCAGAGCTCTGGAGGCTGGGAAGTCCAAGGTCAAGGCACCTGCAGATCTGGTGGCCCAGGGCCTGTGGCTCACAGACGGCAGCATCTCGCTGGGTCTCGCGTGGCAGCAGGCATCTCATCGGGCCTCATGTGTTTGAGGAGCAGGAGGGCTCCTTCAGGCCTCCCAACAAGGACACCAACCCAGTCCTGAGAGCGAGGCCTCCCAAAGACCCTCCCCACCTCTTAATGTATCCCGTCGGAAATGGTTTCAGCATGAGGTTTTGGGGACATTCAGGCCAGAGCCATTGCTCTGCTGTGGTGTTAGGGCTGCCATGGCATCACTACTGCAGCAGAGCCACAGCTTCTCATCTGCATTTGCTGCAGGAGGAAGACGCAGGTGCCTGTGCAAGTTGGGGTTCGGTGCAAGAAGTGGAGACCCTCTGGGAATCTTAGCAGGAGGAACTTAAGGGCTTTGAGAACTGACACCTTAGGACTGTAGTTTTCTTCAGACTGTAAAAACCTTGGTGTGTGACAATACTGAACATTGCCTGAGCCTTGTGATTCTGTAAAACAGTGATAGTTAAGACATTCCCCCTCCCCACAACTGCGCCCCCACTTTGTTTACTGCAAGAATCCCCTTCCCATGTGGCTTAGGCTGACTTTCGGATGACCATTGACCGAGGACAAGGTGAGACACAAGCCTTCAAATCCCCCTTCTCTGCCTTATAAGTGATTAGCTAAACTGCCTGTTCCAACTGATCAATCAGAACAAAACCCCACTGATCAATCAGAACAAAACACTTGTTAGCCAAATCTTGGTTCCTCCTCTTCTCTCCTTACCCAAGCCTGAGGCCCCTCTGAGGAAACCTCTGATCCCCGATCAGCCACCCCATCACTTCCCCAACCGCTTCCTCCTGGCCTTGTTTCCCCTTCCCTGTGACGGAGGGAGCAGTTCTGGCTGCTCTGAGATGCCGGCAGGCCTGCTGTTGGAGCAGTGGGCACCTCCCACCTTGAAATGGTTCTTTGTGGTGCATTTGTAATTAGGGGGGTGGACTTGTCTTTGACTGTTGCCTTCCACAGAGGACAGTTAGGGTGGGCAGGAAAGAATTCTCTGCTACAAGTCTGCATTCCAGGCTGTTTCCAGAAGTGGGATTTCTCATGCCCTGCAGTCTGGGAATGGATTTCTAGTTTCCCAGGTTCAGGTGGAGTTGAAATTGAGTGAGGCAGCCCAGCACACCCACCCAGGAACCAGAGCCGTTTTTAAAGTGGCAGTTTCTCCGTAAGATTACCAAAAAAATGCACTCAGCACGTTTCTTTCTTTCTCCTATGCATTTGGCCTTCTAAAATGGGTATGGTGGTTTTTTGAAGCATGGATATAGTTTTAAATTTTGAGTATTGTAAACCTTAATGTAGCTTCTTAAAAGGTTTGCCTGATTATCTGGAGATTTACTAAACCTTTGGAGTGGTAATAAGTTGATCTATATGACTCTGCTTTCTATGATGCAATGAAAGTACTATAAAACCTCTGCAGTTGGGTGCAGCAGGCAATTGGCCAAAACAAATTCTGCCTTTTGGTTTTCTTGAACCAAACAAGGGAGTAGAGTGTAGGCTGAAGTGACAAATTCATTTCAGAGCACGCCAGAGCCATCAACGATTGAGCAGCCTTCTCAGGTGAACGTGTAACGTGCCGTGAGTCTTGACAAGCCTGGCTACTGGTGTGTGCATGTGACACCACGGAGCCACACCTAGGAAGATGTGGTTTCTGTAAGAAGCTTTGGAAATCCAAAGTTCAAGTTAATTATCCGACTTTGTTACAGAAAAAGTTTTGACCAAGATGGCCAAAGACCTGATTGTCTCATGGTCGAGACGTGGTTATAAAATTGCCCTTACTTGGTGCCCATCAGTGTTGGTCCACAATGATACTCCTCCCACCTCACTGAATAGTTTGGAGACTGAAATGAGACTGTGAACATCTCCTTAAGGTTAAAAGGGCTCTGGGGCACCCGGGAATATCCGCACACCCGTGGCCATTCCCCTTTAAGGTGGAAAGGATGGCTGGGTCACACGGGAACATCCGCACACCCGTGGCTGTCCTCTTTAAGGTGGAAAGGGCTGCTGGGGTGCCCAGCAATATCTGCACACCCATGGCCATTGTGGCTGTCCCGCTTTCTGCTCAGTCACCTCTGTGTTCCTGCATTCAGGCTTTGGGACACTCATGAGCAGCTCGTCCCCTGGGCTGGTGAGGAAGTAGTGGGAGGTTGTTCTGAGGCTCTGTCACCATCTGCCCTGTCATGAGCTGGGCAAGGCAGCGGCAGTGATCCCGGAGCAGTCTGGTCAGTGAGGGCTCCGGCAGGGAGTGCCGAGGCTTGAGGTGGCTCTGCCAGTCGTCACCAAATGTCTTCCCTCTTATTTCCATGATTCCTTCTAGTTCTGCACCTTGCACTGCAGAATCTGTGTGTCTATAAATACACATGAGTTACGATACAGGTGTCTCTTTCCCCTCTGCCTGGGGCTGGGCCCAGGGAGTGAAGTGCAAGACCCCCTTACTGCTGGATGCCCACCAGCACGAGGCACTGCCTGCCCTGCTCACTAATGCCTACAGCGAGTCCTGGAAGCTCCCTCCTGAGCACCTGGCCTGTTGACGATGTACACGGGAGACAGATGAGCTCCCCTTGCCCTGCCCTGAGCAGAGACTGGGGAGGCGGCGGCAGCACTGTCCCCCATGGTGCATCCTGGGTGCATGGAGGAAAAGTCTGCTCATGCTTAAAACAGCCCATCCTCTCAAAAGCAGGGTGACAACCACATTTACATCTGGAATCTTATAAAAGGGCCCGTCTCTTTAAGAGAAGAACGTGGCATGTATGTGTGTACCTCCTTTTTTTTAAAAAAAAAAAAAAAAAAAAAAGACAGTCTCCCTCTGTCGCCCAGGCTGGAGTGCGGTGGCGCAATCTCAGCTCACTGCAAGCTCCACCTCCCGGGTTCACGCCATTCTCCTGCCTCAGCCTCCCGGGTAGCTGGGACTACAGGCACCTGTCACCATGCCAGGCTAATTTTTCGTACTTTTAGTAGAGATGGGGTTTCACTGTGTTAGACAGGATGGTCTCGATCTCCTGACCTCGTGATCTGCCCGTCTCGGCCTCCCAAAGTGCTGGGATTACAGTCGTGAGCCACTGCCCCGGGCCATATGTGTGTACTTCTTTACAAGTCTTGCCCGACCTTTGCATTTAAATATTATTGAAAAACTTAAGAATGTAACTGACAAGAACTTTATAGGTTTCTCCAAGTAAAAATTTGGAAAAGTTAAGTGAACCCATAATGTGTTTATTTCTATGAGACCCACACTTGGATTTTAAAGGTGGGTAAAACATCTCTCAGTTCTTCAGCCTGATTTCCGTGAAATCATGAATGCAACGTGCTGAAGTTGCCACTCGGATTTTGTTATGTGGCAGTGACAAGTGGGGCTGGTCATTAAACAACTGGAGGGATCCCTGTCCTTTCTGTGCTCCTGTTGGACATCAGGCACGTGCTTGGGTGTTTTCTGTGTGTGTGGACAAGATGAGGACAGAATTTCCGGATGATCCACACGGTGGTTTGGTGGTATCTTCTCCCTTTTCTGTTAAAACGTGTCTTCTGCTGCTTCTACATAGACCAGTTTCTCTCTTGCCTGTCTACATAAACTCTGTTTAACAAAAACTGTATTGTAGACATGTGAAGCAGAATTCCACATTATAAAGCAGATAGAGATGACTGAGTATACTGTCTTGTGGAAGACAGGTTTAAAATGATTTTTAGCTTTTTCCCTGAAATAGGGAATAATTTTAAGTTTTTCCCTGAAATAGGGAATAATGAAATGGGAAAATAAATTTTCCCACTTAATTGTTAGATTTTATTTATTTGTTAGATTATTCATGTATTGCAAGGGAAAAAGGAACTAGATCACCCCATGTACCCAAATGAAAATTTGAAGGGTATGGGCGAATTCATTTGAACTCCTTTAATTTTTTTTTTTCTTTTCTTTTTTTTTTTTTTGTACAGTCTCACTCTGTTTCCCAGGCTGGATGCAGTAGTGCAATGACAGCTCACTGCAACCCCAACCTTCAACCCCAGGCTCAAGTGATTCTCCTGCCTCAGCTTCCCCAACTGCTGGGATTTACAGGCATTAACCACCACACATGGCTTATCACCTCTTGGAGACTAGCTTTGAGTTTGGGCATTCAGTGAACTGTATTTTGGTTAATTCCCAAAGTTTCTCACTGTTTATCTTTAATTTGCTAAAAATCTAAATGTATTGTGAAATGCATTAGATTTCCTCAGCATTCACGGATTCCCTGTTAATGGAGCAGAGATGCAGAAGGCATTCGGACATCATCAGGGTTGCAGTTGAGTGCTTGCCCCGTACACACTGGAGCTCTGGGCTCTGTGGCCCCACGGGGGTCCTCTGTCCCCTGAGGGGTCCGGGTTACCTGGAAAGTACCTCCAGCCTCTGTGCTTTTGCCCTTTTCAGGTTAACATCTCCTCGTTGTCCTGGACAGCATTACCTTTCATTCACTGACCCACGAGTGAACAGCTGGTCAGTGGCCAGGGCTGCTTCCTTCAGCTGGGAGGTGGTGATGTGATTTCACTTCCGTGGAGCTTGGTTCTTGGTGTATTAAGGGTTCAGTTGTATCTTGATTTTTAATCTGCACCTCTGAATTGCTCTTTTGATTGCAAAGAGATTGCTTGCTGGATTTGTTTCTGAATATTTCGTGGATAACAGGAGAACTTCGCTTATTTGTGTGTTCCTTTAATGTGTTTTTCCTGGGCATGTAAACGGGTGTCTTAGCCCACTTTCTGTGTGTGGTTGATTCATTCTAATCATTTATGTGAAGTGTCTCTTGTATTAAGGCCAGAGGACGTGGCGTGCTGTCTCCCTAAACTCAGGGGAAATGGCATTGTTCTGCCCTCCTCCCTGGGAACGCTGGGGTTTCCAGGTCTCTGGACTTGGCTCCCACAGTGGGAGAGTGGCTGTGGCTTCTGGAGCCCATTTTATGCGGGACTGACTCCTTCACTTGCTTTATTCCCCACCGTCTTTGCTGCTTTATGATGCAGGGATGAGGGAGTTGGGCCTGGGGGCCAGGCCTGTGCCTGAAAGGCTGGATGCAGAAACTCCTCATGGGAAGGATGTTCCTTGAGGGCAGCTTGGAGTCTTTTGCTACTTTTAACAGAGAAGTAGCTATTCACATGGTTCTATTCTGCTAGTGATGTTTCAAAATAATTGGTGTAGAGTTACGAAGACGTCCGAGACACCCATGATCCACTCCGGGCCAGTGCCGGGCATTGTGCTGAGATGCCTTCAGACCACATTCAGATGCCAAAGATTCTTGCTTGGTTATTCTCAAACTTATGAGAATCTAAAACACGAGCCACGGTGTGGATTTTCTCTTGAGCCCCCATGCCTTTGCTTTGCAGTTTGGGAATGAATGACTTCATCAAGGGGAAAGAATTTGAGGAAGGAGCCTCTGAAGCTAGGAGGGGGTGGGCGGGGGGGGGGCAGAGGGAAAAGGAGTTGTAGGGGGAGGAGCCAGGCTGGAGCTGGGGCATCTCCCCATGATGCTCCCCCACCCCTGGCTCGAGGCCCCAGGGACTGACTGACTTTCCCACAGGAAATGTGTATGATTGTGTGTCTGTTTTGTGAGCTGGCCATTTGGATTGAGGGAATGTCCGTGTTGTGATTCCTTATTGATTCGAAGGTTGAAAAGGTTTGTGCTCAATGCAGGGGTCTCTTGGTGTGATGGAAAATGTGATCATAGCCACCTTCGGGGTGGGAAGGGCCCTCAGTGGTGGCTGGTGCCGGCCTTAGCCTCCCTGGGTGAGCTGCCCTCAGGATGGGAAGGGAGGTCCTCGGTGGTGGCCGGTGCTGGCCTTCACTTCCCTGGGTGAGCTGCCTTCAAGGTGGGAAGGGAGGTCCTTGGTGGTGGCCGGTGCCAGCAGGCCTTAGCCTCCCTGGGTGAGCTGCCCTCAGGGTGGGAAGGGAGGTCCTCGGTGGTGGCCGCTGCCGGCCTTCGCCTCCCCGGGTGAGTGCTGCCCCATCCCTGGCATCTCCGACTCCTTGCCTGGCACCTTCCTCATTGGAGGCCGTGATCTATCAACCTTGTCCACGTGTGTCCTGCAGACTAGTGCTGACTGCAGGTCCAGGGCTGGTCAGAGGAGGCCAGAGGAGACTCTCATGATGCGAAGCTAAACGTTGAATGAATGCGCTGCTGAGTGCATGAGCCGCTTCAGCCCAAGAGTCTGGGTAGGAGGGAACCGAGGGGTGGAGGGAAGACTGGACAGATGGATACTTTCCTCGGCCCCTGGGGGCATGGCCAGGTCCATGCTCAGACCCTCCTGGTTCCTCCCATATTTCCATAAATAGCAAGGGAAGGACTCGGGGCACCCAGGGACCTCATGGGTATAAGCTGTGTCCTCGCATGGCCCCAGCTGTGGCCAGTGACGTTATTCTCTTTAACCTCAGGCTTATTTTGTATAAAAACACAAAGGAACAGAAGTAATTCAAGGGCCTCTAAAGACTAACGTAATTGTTAATAGGCCTACTTTTATGATTTCTTATGTGTTAAGAGCAAATCATGAAACAAACTCATTTCTGTTTGAAGAAATCTTTAGTGTTCTCATTTTTGTGGAAAGCAACATTCTTTGCTTAGTGAGAGCATTAGTGTCCTCTTGCCCAGCGCCATTGTCTGGCGTGTCCTTGGCACATACCTCTGTCCACTGGTCTCCATTCATCTTTCCGTTTAGAATTGTTGGAGGGGTGCTGGGATCTTAGGGCTAGAAAGAAACTCTGAAGACGACTTGTAGGGGCAGGTTTCAGTCAGGGCTCTCCAGAGAGACAGGCAGCCGCATGTGTGTGTGTCTCCACGGGGAGGCTTGCTGCAGGGGCTACGGAGCCCAAGAAGCTCCAGCACCCACAGCCTGCAAGCTAGAGTCCTGGGAGGGTGTGGCTTGAAGACTTGAAGTGGAGGGTGCAGATCTCACCTGGGTCTGAGGAGCTGAGACCCAGGAGCACGGGCGGCAGAAGACAGATATCACTGGCCCATCAGCAAGACAGGTGGAGTGACCCCAGTCTCCCCAGCCTTGCTGCTTTACTTGAGCCCTGGGTGGATAGGGTGGTGCCCCCCACACTGGCGAGGATGGGTCTCCACTCAGTCCAGAGGCAAACATACATCTCACACAGAAATAATGCAGAACCAGCCATCTGGGCACCCCGGGCACGCTCAGGTCGATGCACAAAACCAACGTCGCACATGGCCCTGATGTCTGCGTGTTCGCATCACTCCACGTACATTGCTCGGTCATTGCCTCGGTGAGTTTGTAAGCTCGTTGTGTGGTTCTGGGGGTCTTTGCCCCGAGTGGTGGTGGTGGTGGTGGTGGTGGTGGTGACAGGCTCCCCACCAACCCAGCTCAGGTGTGGAAGGTGATGCCACCAATGGCTCCTTATTTCTCAGACACTTGAGCGGGTGCTCTGTGCAGCCAGTTCCACCTGCAGCAGCATCTATGTTCCCTACGCAGATTCCATTCGGAGTGTGTGCCTGCCTTCTGTTGGGGTGCAGCCTTCTTTCAGGGAGGAACTGTGTCCTGTTCGCCTATGTCTCCTGTGGTGTATCTCATGGCTGAATAAGTAGCTACAGGATATCTCGGTGGCTGAATGATAGGTTCATTGGAAGGAAAACTTGACACTTTTTTTTCTTTTTGAGATGGAGTTTCACACTCAACGGCCAGGCTGAAGTGCAATGGCACGATCTCGGCTCATTGCAACCTCTCCCTCCTGGGTTCAAGTGATTCTCCTCCCTCAGCCTCCCAAGTAGCTGGGGTTACAGGTGTCTGCCATCATGCTTGGCTAATTTTAGTATTTTCATTAGAAGAGGGGGTTTCACCATGATGGCCAGGCTGGTCTTAAACTCTTGACCTCAGGTGATGCACCCACCTCGGCCACCCAAAGTGCTGGGATTATGGCCATGAGCCGCTGCACCCAGCAACTTAATACCGTTTTTTGGTTTTTCTTGTTTTTTGTTTTTTTTTTAATCATAATGGGCTTGTTAAATGCTTACGTCAATGTTTATTTTTTAAAATGTTATCTGTGACCTTTCAGCTTTTCATAGCACTTCTCGTGTGAATATTTTAAAAAGGCCCTTTCCTCGTGGGGAAGAGGGGGTTATCCCTTTCAGCAGAGGGAGATGGAGGAACAGGCCCTGGTGGGTCTGAGCACAGGCAGTCACCCCAGCCTTGGTGCTTGCTTAGGTCTGTTCTCCGTTCACCGTCGCAGCATTCATTCTCATTGTCAGCTTAAAAATAAGCTTTTTCCTCTTTCTAACCAGAACAGTTAGTTTGTTAACCGTCACGTTAAGGTATCGAGAATGATGGCTTTCAGGCCTCAGATATGACACAAGTAGTAAATGCAGCTGACCCTGAACGACATGGGTTTTGAGCTTCGAAGGATCACTTATGTTAATTTTTTTTCAACCAAGCCCTTATTGAGAAAACCTGGCTTTGTGGAGGGCCGCCGTTTCCTACATGCGGTTCCATAGGGTGGCCGTGGGTCCTGTGGATATGTAGATTTGGGTAACCACGGGGGGTGTCCTGGAATCCATGTCCCTGTGTATACAGAGGGACAACTGCAGCTTTTTAAAAGTTTGTGTCCTGCCTTGTCCTATAAAGGCTCCAATGTGGATGCAAAATTATTTCATTCTTCTGGTTTCCTTGGTGGGATATTGATGTTTATTCTTCAGTGTCTAAAATCCTGAGTGAAAAGAGTTAGTGCTTCAGGAACAAAACTAGTCTGGAAACACATACTGAGATATCCACCATTTCTTCATGGTTTCGCAAAAGGTCATGATCATATTTTATTCGGTTGAACCACAGGAAACTGCCAATATTTGCTGTTTTGGGCCTACAAAATGGCAAGTTCGTACAATATTAAAAACAAAGGCTTCCTGGATGGGGAGAATAGGAATCGGTAAGAACCTGAAGTTGTCTGTCATGGCCTGTGAGTCACAGGTAAATAAACCTGTGTGAGGGGACGTTGGCTGTACAGCATTTTCCTTCTGTTTTGAGACTGTCAGAAAAAGGTCAGTTTTATTACATTGGGTCCCTGCGCCTCAGCTTTGCTGCAGAGGGGACTTGCCATTATACCTCGTGTCCCCAGTGCCCAGGAGGCTGATGCCACATAGAAGACCTGCAGGTCGGTGAACGTGAACAGGCATCGGGCATGCTGTGCACCTTGGGATGCATCTGAGAAGTGCATGCTTACAGCAGGTCTGGGGTGAGGGCGTGTTCCATCTCCTCTCCCTTCTCTGGCTTTGCAGGTCTTTGAAGTTGGTCCTGGAAAGTGAAATTAGTTAATGCTGATTAGCTCGAGGTCAAAGCCAGAATCAGGCTCATCATTTCCTGCAGTGTTTACAGCAGCAGGTCGCAAACTCGACATGACCTGAACCCGGAGAGTCAAGGTTCCGCCCTGCTTTGTGACTCGGTTGTGTGTGGTCTTGAGAAAGTGAACACGAGTTTTCTTGATTCTGAGGGGGCCGAAGAGACCCACCCTTCACTAGGGGTGTGAAGTATTGGGCCTTCCCATCAGGAGTCAGCAGGGACTCGAGAAAGCCCCACATGCCCTCCAGTTCCCTTATGTTGAAATGGTTTGTACTGGGCAATGCCGGGTCATTTTGGGAGGTAAGAGGGGCGTTTTCATGGGGGTATGCACTATTCTTAGGTGTCAGGTGCGAGAGTTGAATTTGTAGAAGCTGTGCAGATAGGAAAGGGCCTGGCAGGGAGTGCTGTTTACACGGAGCCAATTTAACGCGAGGTCTGCGCTCTCCCTGGGTCCTCGTCTGACCGGTGCCTCCCAGTCTGCAACGGGACGTTCACGTGACTCAGCGCCATCGTCCCACTCTGTGTAGATGTCTGAGGATCTGTGCGCGGCTGCTCTGTTAGAGTGAGTTGTGATAATGAACTGAGAAACAGTGAACAAACCCTGAATTGGTTAGCACTGGTTCCATGGCCACTTCTGCCGTGGTTGGAGTCATTCATAATAAAGTGTGCTGGACTCCTATGCAGAGCTCTGAATTTCAGAGGACCTTTAGCTCGGCAGCTAACCAGTTGCTTCCTTCAGAAGACATTTGAGTCCCCTTTACCTGCTAGGGTGACCCTGGGAGTTTGAAGATGAGTGAGACAAGCCCTCCCCATCTTGTGGATTTTACTGTCCAGAGGGGAGACAGATGTGGATGGTGAAGGAGGCCCTATCAGAGGTCAGCCCACATCTGTTTTATTTCTTCAGCACTTGCTGTGTTCAGGTGGTGTCCCGGGCCACGTGCAGAGCATCTGGGGACCTTTCCCATGGCATCCCAGGCACAGTTAGCTTCTGCGCCATCTTCATACTTGGACTGAGTTTTGGGGGAAGTACCGAGGATGGCTTCTGCCTTTGCCGGAGAGGGTTGGAAGTCAGGGAGCCCTCCACAAGGAGATGATTGCCAGCTGATTCCTCAAGAAAGAGAGGTGGTCCCCACATGGGCGGAGCAGGGCTGCATGCACAGACCTGGGTGTGGGGTCTGGGGCAGCTGCATCTGAGTGGGGTCTGCTGGGAGACAGCAGGGGTGAGATGTGAAAGCAGTTGGAATTTACAGGATAAATTATCACTAAGGCGATGCTGGGTAAACATAAAATCGGGACTCTCTGGGGTAAACATGGACTTAGGGTTACCCTGGGCATGGGTATTTTCAGGCTCTGAAGGCAGAGATTTAGGAAATTGGGGCAGAGCTGAGCCCCAGACGAGGATGAAGACCACCCTTGGGGGGATGTTGAATGAGACAGGGGTGGAAACCCAGTGAATGTCCTGGGGGTCAGTCCAGCAGGAAGGCAGCAGAGGACACCGGTGCCCTCAAAGGCCCTGTGGGGCCTGCCTCTCAAAGTGCTGGGATTTTACAGGCATGAGCCACTGCTCCCTGCCGATAATGCTAAAATTTCTAAGCTACTCTCTCTCATACCCAGTCCCGTATTTTTTTGTTTTTAAACCAGGTTTATGGCTGTATTTTTTCCAAGGGAACCAAACAGTTACCTGTTTGAAGTACAAATAACACGGTGTTTAAAAACCAAAAATGCCAATTTGCACAGAAGTTTCCAAATACCCAGCTGGTTTGAGCATTGCATTGCAGTGTCACTACCTGCTCTTAAATTTCTACACGATGTATAGATAGTGAGGCAGGGACCGACTCGTACATCTTCAGGTTTCAATTCTACTAACTTGGGCTATATTTTCATTTATTTTGGCACACCTGTGGGTGTGATGAGCAATGCCAGGGTATTTATTTTGAAGCTTGTCAAAGGAACAGTTGGGAAGATGTTCACATTTTTAGAATTTTCATAGTAATAGTTATAATTTACAAAGAATTTAAAATTGTGTAGTCATTATTTTGCTTTTTTCTAGATGTGCCCCTAAACAGGGTTGTTAGCTATAATTCTACATCACAGGATTCAGAACAGTACCCTTTTGCAGCAGATGCCTGTAATCGAGGAATTCCGCCTAGTCAGTTCATTGTAAGCATGTTTAAAAGATTTTCTTTATCCTAGTTAGCACCTGTGTGTGGCTATAGTTTATTTTCACTGCTGTGGAATATTCCATGATGGAAACAGTAATTCGTCTGTTTTTGATATCAGTGGACATCTGGATTATTTTGGGAGGGTGTGTATGTCTATTCAGCCTTCATTTTTTCAGGATTTTTTGTAGAAGATAATGTAACAGTGTAACATCCTCTGCTATGGAGCCAACACGAACCCTGATTACAGCCACACAGACTCTCATGCCTTGTTACCAATACACAGAACCAGTTTCTTAAGTTGAAACCCAGTAGCACAACCTGAAGTCATGTGAACAAGTCCTCCGAACTTACACTTGGAATTCACTTTTTATTACTATGTCTGCTAATTAGGAAGCATATCAATTATACAGAAATCTGAGAATGTGTAATTATACATTTATAACAGAAAAAAATTTAATACCCCAGAACACATGGCTGTTTTTCCCTCATGCCCCACCACTGTTTTCTTTGCTTGAAATGTGAAATGACACTTGATACGGTTTTCCAGTGACTGTTAGACTGACATAGTTCTTCAGAGACAGCGCATCTAAAGCACATGGAGAATTTCTGTTTGTGGAATGTGATTTCCCGGTTGCCTCATTCAGGCTGCCTCCGCCTTCCCCTCTGGCCGCCTGCACCGTGGGACATCTGAGGAGGTCCCTGTTTCATCCTCTGGTGGAAGTTCTGAAAAGGAAGGAGAGGAGGGCGTCTCACGCTTAAAGTGAACTGACTGGGCGGAATTCCTCGATTACAGGCATCTGCTCCAAAAGGGTACTGTTCTGAATCCTGTGATGTAGAATTATAGCTAGCAACCCTGTTTAGGGGCACATCTAGAAAAAAGCAAAATAATGACTACACAATTTTAAATTCTTTGTAAATTATAACTATTACTATGAAAATTCTAAAAATGTGAGCATCTTCCCAACTGTTCCTTTGACAAGCTTCAAAATATATCCCCTTTGTGTGTTGGTCCTTCGAGCTTTTATTTGGAGTCTCGGCTGCCTTGGTGATTCCTGCCTTTATGTCCCTAGCTCGTGGCTTCGTCCTTGTGTCTAACTCACAGGCAGACAGATGGAAAGGAAAGTTGTGTTCAGCCAACAGCTTGATCTTACTCTCAAGGCTCAAATCGACTGGGTATTTGGAGACTTCTGTACAAATTGGCATTTTTGGTTTTTAAACATAGTGTCTTACTTGTACTTCAAATGGGTAACTGGTTCTCTTGGAAAAGATATAGCCATAAAGCTGGTTTAAAAAAAAAAATGGGAGTGGGTGTGAGAGAATGGCTTAGAAATTACACCAGTAATCGCAGGGCGTGGTGGCTTACGCATGTAATTCCAGCACTTTGAGAGGATGAGGCAGGTGGGTCACCTGAGGTCAGGAGTTGGAGACCAGCCTGGCCAACATGGTGAAACCCCGTCTGTACTGAAAATACGAAAATTAGCCAGGCACGGTGACAGGGACCTGTAATACCAGTTACTTGGGAGGTTGAGGCAGGAGAATCACTTGTACCCGGGAGGCAGAGGTTGCAGTGAGCCGAGATTGTGCCACTGCACTCCACCCTGGGTGACAGAAGAGAAACTCCATCTCAAGAAAAAAACAAAAGAAAAACACCCCGCTAATGGAAACCTGACTGCGTCATCTGTGATGGAGATGGCCGATTATTTCACTTTTAGTGACAGGATGAATTGGATATGTTTGCAGTATTGATCTTGACAAAGGAAATGGTCAGAACCAAATGTGCCCCCCAGCTTGGGCCTCGCGGTTGGCAGAAGACCCTGGTGGGCAACAGACTGGAGACTCGGAGACCGAGGGGAGAATTCTCACGCCGTGACGCTGTTGCAGTCACTGCTTCTGGACTCCTGCTGGAGGGAGCGGCCCCTTCGCCTTGCAGGCTTTGGTGCAGTGGAGACCTTAGGACCTGCCCCTCCTGTGAGTATGGCAAGCAGTGCCAGGGTTGAGGCACAGGTGCTGAGCCCGGAATGTGGGACGGGAGAGGCTGCACACACAGGGCGGCAGGCATCTGCTCCAGCAGCCGGGGGTTTCCGCAAGGGGGCGGGGCGATGGTTTTCTTCCTTGAATTTGGGTGGGGAGGGTGTCCTGGGGTGCTGTGTCTGCACTTGTGTTGCTCTGAGGTCAAGGTGTGGCCCCGAGTCCCTCTCCCTCTGCCAAAATGAGTGTTTGCCCATTTTCAGGTCAGATTTCCCTTGGGTCCGGGCCTCGGGGGGGGGGCATCGAAGGGGGCGTGAGTATGGTTGACGCGCGTTGGCCTCTTCCTCTCACCCTTCCCCCAGCTCCTGGGCTGTGTGTGAAGAGCTGCCCAGCGGAATTTCCCTGCTGCCTGGTGTTTCATTCACCAGAAATCGTTCTCACTGTGGACTCTTGACTCAAATGTAATCCAGGAATGGAACGTGCTGTTGCTGGATGCCACACGCAGCATCGGGAGCCTAGTTGGGGATTATATGATCTTACCCCACACCTTAAAAGTGAAGATTATTGTTGTCAGGCCTCTGAGCCCAAGCCAAGCCATCGCATCCCCTGTGACTTGCATGTATACGCCCAGATGGCCTGAAGTAACTGAAGAATCACAAAAGAAGTGCAAATGCCCTGCCCGGCCTTAACTGATGACATTCCACCACAAAAGAAGTGAAAATGGCCGGTCCTTGCCTTAAGCAATGATATTATTTTGTGAAATTCCTTTTCGTGGCTCATCCTGGCTCAAAAAGCTCCCCCCACTGAGCACCTTGTGACCTCCACTGCTGCCCGCCAGAGAACAACCCCTCTTTGACTAATTTTCCTTTACCTATCCAAATCCTATAAAACGGCCCCACACTTACCTCCCTTCGCTGACACTTTTCGGACTCAGCCCGCCTGCACCCAGGTGAAATAAACAGCCATGTTGCTCACACAAAGCCTGTTTGGTGGTCTCTTCACACGGACTCGCATGACAATAGTTAAGGAGATACTGAAGTCTTTGCCAGCTCCAAGAGCTTTTTCAGTTTGTGTCGGGCCATTTTAGGCAGAAGGAAAAGCTTGTTTAGAGAATCTTACAGAAGTGTTTGGTGCAGCGCCATTACCTCGTGGAATAAATGTGTAACTTTCTGTGGCGGCCCTCTGGAAAGAGATGCACTTTGAGTGCACCCTGGCCTGCTCGCTACAAGAATTGGCTGCGTCACCCCGCTTTCCGTGGGTCTACAGGTGTGCGTGGTCCATCGCCCTGCACTGTGGCTGTTATGCCCAGACTGTTTGTTCCCCAAAGAAGACCACCAGAGTCCAGAGTCAAAGCCAAGCGGCAAGGATCTTTACTACAAGTTCGAACTTGGTCCCTCCTTTACACAGTATACAAGAGGGCCCCGAACAATGCGAGCGTTTGCTTTTTATAGCCCGAAAGTTGTAGGGGAACAAAGAAATTCTTTTGGCTCCTGCGCTTTCAGTAACCTTGAACGGCTGTCTCCTTATCGGAGACTTTCCAGGTGGTGTTTGTACTGAGCTCAGGGAGTTTGAGAGATATATGGTGGTGGGATGGGAGGATGGGATGTGTTTGTGCTAGGCTCAGGGAGTTTTGAGCCCGGGGCTGAGGAATGTGCCCAGCTCCTTTCATGGCCATGGAAGGGAAGATGATCTGGAATGCTGGCGACAGTTACCGGTGCGTGTTGATGTGTGCTGCTTTCTACAGGTGAGAACATTTCTGTTGAATAAACATCCCATCAGGATGATGACTGCAAGATATTTGAGTCTCATTCAATAGTGTTTCTGGGTTCCTTCTGTTTTTAATCTACTTTCTAGCACTAGGCAAGTGAAGACATGGAAAGTAAAAATCCATAGAACTTGTAGAGACGTGGTGTTGTGTAGGAGCAGACTGTAGCCTCGGGCTGTTTCAAGATTGTAGGAAACTCTTAGCTGGCATGGTCAGGATGTAAATGATCTTGTTTAATCAAAATGTGAATGAGTCAAAGCTGGCGACTGCATTGTTGATGAAATACCAGATTCTAAAGGAACATGTCGATATGCCGTAAGATACCAGCAAAGTTCCTCGCTGAGGTTCGGCGCGGGTTCAGAGGAGCCGGGCCTTACTCGTCACCAGGGTCATCTCTGGGAGCAGATGCTCAGTGTGGGCATTAGTCACTTAGCCTTTCCAGAGCCGAGGAACAGCTCGCTGTGGTGTTTTTAGAACCTGTATTTTGAGTCAGTTTGTCCCACTTGACTCGAAGTCGCTGTGCAGTTTCAGACCTTTGCCTCCACCGTGCGCTCGTTTTCTTGTTCCCTGATAACTGCCTCGGTTGCCCCAGCCTGACAGTTGAGCCTCGTCGTTCATGGACACAAGCTCCGTGGTGGGGCCCAGGCCGTGACTCCGGCTTGCACAGTTCCATGCCTCTCACCATGGTTTATCACATCACTCCCGGGATCTCCCGTTTACAGGAAGAATGTCCCTTTGCTGCAAGCTCTGTGTGGTGTGGAAACCACCCCTACCTGCCTTTCTCCTGTTTGAACTGTACCGTGAAGCTACTTCTGTTCTAGTCAACCATCAGAATTTAAGGAACGGTGATTTATGTAACTTATCACGTGCTTCTCAGCAGTTCTTTATGAATTTCATTCTGTTGTGAAATGATTGCAGTTTTCATGGCTATGCTGGTCTCACGTTGTGGCCCTTGGTAACTATCTTGAAATGAATTGCCTTCCCCATTGTGTGTTAAGGTTTTGCCTGGGAGCTGTTGAGCCGTCACCTCTGCTTAGGGCGGTGGCTTTGCTCTCCTGACAAGAGGAAGAATCTTATTTAGAGCATTTCTAATGTGGTTTTTGCTTCCAGACAGAATTACTTTTTTCACAAAGAGACAGCCACTAAAGTAGTGGAAACACGTAGAATCCTTTGAGGAAACATGTGTGTTTCTAACTTGCTATAAGATAGAATTAGAACTTGTAATGGTTTTGTTTTCTAGAGTCTGGGTAGAATAGGGAGACAGTGTAATAAAAGCTAATTTTGAAATGAAGAATTTGAAAGATTTTCAGCAGCAATAGCTCTAGGACGTCACCCTGGAAATGATTTTAAAGATGTTCAGTAGCAATATCTCTAGGAATAGTCACCCTGGAGTTGCTTCTTGAGCATTGGTTTCCTGGCTGTATCTTCCCACTTTCATTTTTAAGTTTTGCTGTGAGTTGTGGATGTGTGGGAATAACCATCCCCAGGTGTTGGGTAGGAGTGGCCCTGCAGGGGTGCATGTGCCCTGAGGCCTCGGGCACTGTTTCAACCTAGCTTGGAACATGGGGACTCTTGTCAGTGGCTGGAGTAAGAGTACCAGCCTGGCAGGCTGGGGGAGCCCCGGGGTGGTCTGGGCACTGTCCTCCCTGCCTACAGGACGGCAGCTGGAGGAGCTCGAAGGCTGCCTGCCTGCCTCGTGGCCGTCAGCGCAGCAGCCCCTCCTGGCCCTGGAGCAAGCTTTGAGTCCACGAGTCTCTGCGCCTGGACTTGCCGCCTGGGACCTCCGCCACTGTCACGAGGGCCCTGGTGCCACTTTTCTAGTGGGACCCAAGCCTCGGGCAACTGCGACCCCCGATTCGGTTGCTTTCCCTGCCGTCTCATTCCAGCACGAGTGCTCACCTCACTCAGTGCAGAGCCTCAGGTTCCCTCGAGATCCCCAGAGACGGAATCTCCCAATTTAACAAGATCGTTGGTGACAAGATTTGAGTGGCACTGATTTAACTCAGCTTCCACAGTTTAAGTTCCCAAGACACAGTCCTGCTCCTTTCCTGCCCTCATCCTGTGTGGCTGGTGTGGATACGGGGTTTCTGGAGGGTGGGGCTGAGGCAGTGGCTGCTGGTGGGGTTTCAGTTTCCGGAGGGTGGGGCTGAGGCAGGTCAGCAGCAGGGGGATGGATGGCTCATTATTGTTCGCTCAATGCCTTGAGGGATAACTAGGATTAATGACCTTTATAGGATTGTAGGTTTGGGGTATTTTTTTTTTTAAAAAAAAGGAATTGGATTTCACGTGGGGCAACCTATGGCAGTGTGGCCTCGCCACATGCCCAGCAAGTCACCTGCTGACACTGTTACTGTGTGTGTTCCCGTCATCCCACGAGGTGGCTACAGTTATCACCGCATTTTTCTGACATGAAACTTGGAGAGCAGAGAGTTTAAGAAACTCCTGAAGCCACACTGTCAGCGGGACCCGGGTGGTCTGGCCTTAGACCCTGCACTGTTTACCCCTTCCCACGCTGTCAGCAGACCCACGTGGTCTGGCTTTGGAACTCAGGCTGGTTGCCCCTCCCTGCCACGTTGTGGGGTTTTTCCTGCTTCGGGGCAGCGTTTGATAGCTTGTGAAACAAGACCAAGACTTACTACGAGTGGATATGCCATTATCTGGGATCCAGAACATTCCCTGGACCTGGCCTTGCGGATGTCACGTAAGGGGAGGTAAAAGCATTTTCATTGTGGTCATTGGGGCTCCTGAAATGGTGTTCTTCCCAGTGAAAGTTCACCATAAAAATCTGTTAACTCAATACTGTGAACAGGAAGAGGTGTGTTGGGCTCTAGTTAAATGTCTCAGAGCCACAGAAGTAAATTGAGGGCACCTTCCGAGCACAGCCTCCTGGAAGAGGCTGAGGACGTTTGCCTGGAGGGTTTGCCATGAAGCAGGACTCGGGCAGGGCTGGTCTTCCTGGAGAGGCCTCTGGCATGATGTAAGTTAGTTGAAGTAGTTGAGGGGTGGTGGCGTGAGGTCGGTGGTCCCCGAGGAAGCCCCTAACAAGGCCGGTTGCGGTGGGATGGAAAACTGCCCTTCAGTGGCTGTAATCCTGGCTTCATGGGTCCGACGTACATTCCTGCACTTTGGATACTTGGATCCCAGCCAGGTCAGATGGTCCTGAAAGGACATTGGGGCTGTGACGGCTGCACCCATTCTCAGCATCTGCAGGGCCTTCCCGGGTGTGTGTTTCCATTTTCTTTCAGAGGCTCAGCACAATTTAATTCTCTCTCCCAGAGAAGTCGCGAGAAATAGAAAGACATGTGGAATGAAGACGTGATTGAGGAGAGTGTGGTGTGGTCTTCGACCTTGTTTTGCCTTGGTTGGTGCTCAAGAACTCTGCCTGCCCTCGGCTGAGTGTTTCTGCCAGTAAGTCCTGCCTTTTATCCTGCCTCTCTTAGAGGCCCATTGAGACACTCCAAGAAGCTTCTTTAACAAATTGCCTTTTCCTTTTACAGCCGTTGGATATATTTGTAGCAAAACAAAGGAATAACCCCCCAATATGGTGATTAAATGCATTTAAGTATAGATAACATTCAGTCTTGAAGGGCCTAGGGTTTTAATCATCTTTGGGTCATGTAACTAGTGTTGTTGGTGATTAAAGTCTCCTGACAGCTCTGTTCTGTCACGTTCCTCAGTTTTGAATGAAGATCTTCCTGGTTGTACCTTGGAGCGGCGTTTGTGGCAGTAGAGAGCAGAGTGATGGTTCCCAGAGGCTGGGAAAGGACAGAGGTGAAGCCTCTGCAGGATGCCCGTCTTCCTGGTTTAGGGGTTTCGGGCTCAGCCACCTTCCTGTGTCCGTGTAAATTATACGCAGGATCATTTTCATTCCCCCCACTTTAGTTGAACGTTGGATCTTCAGGATGTGTGTGCCCACGTCACCTGGGCCATGATCCTGGAACTGGGTGAGACTGTGATTCCTGGTTTTATAGAATTACTTGGGGATTATTAAAAATAAAAGCACTTTGAGGCATTCAAATGCTATTTCTTGAACATAATTTATGTGCAGTTCTTGGGAAACATTTCTCTGAGGAAGCATCTATAATTTTTGTTTTCTGCTGCTCAGTGCTGGAAAGAATTGTGCAACACTCGAGTGATAGCGGCGTTATTCCCCTCCCTTCTCCATGCAAGCAAGATTAAACGTGCCTCTGGCTCCCCTCAATCTTCTCACCTGGTGTGGCAGTGTGCTGCCTTCCGTATTCTCTCTGGGGAGAATTAGTGGTGTTTGTGTGTGCTGCTCAGCTCAGCGTGGTGCGGTTGTGCAGGTGAGGAGCTTGGTTGCTAGGTGATCCTCCCAGGCCCACCTCCTGCCTCCCCAGGCCTTGTTCTAAACTAACAGATAACCGGTGTGTTTTGGAAGAGGACAGCTGCAGGGCAGGAGAGCATTTGTTCAGACTTTCTCCTTGCACTGACGTTTGAGACCTGGTCCAGCCTGGGCCCCTCTACCATTCCCTCCCAGTAACTGTGTTGCAAACCACTCCCTCCCAGTAACCTTGCTTTCAGAGATTTGGAAATGTGACTTAACTCATCTTCAATTTAAAGCATACTATTAAATTTAATGTTGAAACTGATGTATTTTATGGCCTTTATTTGATTTCTCTTGATTTTTTTTCCCCATATGAGACATGGCATCTTAAGGGAGACAGCCTGGTGTTGGCCCCCTTTCCTAAGGATGGAAGTGAATTCTGAAAACCCTTTATGTAGGCAGCAAAATACTCAGGGAACCGTTATTATGGCTATGTCTGTCCACGTAAAGCAAACACGACTCATAAGCAGAAAAAAATGCAGCCCGGGGGCAAGGTGAGCGCTAATGCTGCCTGTGCCTCCCCTCCCCGCCATGAGGAACAGAAGTGTAAGAAGAGGTGGTCCAGTTAGCCTCCAAGCCCGGTCTGTGCCCCCCTCACATCCCTCTGCATCTGCAGGGGCACAGGTCGTGCTGCCACCCCTTGCTCAGTGCCAGGGCTGATGCATCAGGAACAGGCAATGCTGTCTGCCCCTTGTTCGGTGCCATGGCTGATCTGTCAGGATCCCTCCTGCTCATCTGGTCCTCGTGTCTTCATCACCAGCCTCCTGCTCGTACCGGGCTTGTTATTACCTTGGTATGTGTTGTGGAGCGGTGCTCAGTCCTCCGAGGGAATCGGCCCTTAGCCGATTCATATTCAACAGGACCGGGGAATGGGTGCTTGTTCCATGTCCTGGATCCCAGGAAGCCCATGCCCTGGACCCTGTAATGCCCAGGGTCTTCCTGAGAAACCCCGGTGCCACTGGAGCGCGGCCTGGCCCCCTTCAGGCATCCCTGTTTCTCCGCTTTGTAACTGCACTGTGGGTAGCAGGTCTTCCAGGACTTAGACGCTGCTTGGTGTGAGCCAGATTTTGTGTGGGAAGAGGACAGGTCATATGCAGAAGCCTGAGCCCCAGTCCGAGCCAGCAACCAACCAGCCCAGAGCCATCTTTTATGCTTCCAGATTCTGTGGCCAAAAACTTACCCATGGACATTGAGGGTGATGCACTTCTGCTCCGAGACGTCTGTGGCCTCAGCTGGAGGGATGGAAAGGATGTGGAGCCTCTTCACTGCTGGCCTGGGCTTGGACCTGCTGTGCAGCCTCTCAGTGGCACCAGGGCCCCCGTGTGTCACAGTGGCCTCGGGTTGGTGGCACTGCCCCAGGATGTCCCAGGCTTCATGATGTCTAGGCTCCCCTGGCATGGCGGCCTCAGGTCGGGGCCCCTGCTCCGACGGACATCTCAGGCTCCATGATGCTAGGGCCTCCTTGTGCCATGGCGGCCTCGAGATGGTGGCACTGCCCCAGGGTGTCCCAGGCTCCAAGGCCAGTGTTCGGTCCAGCAAGGGCAAGTTGTACTGTAAGGTCTAGTCTCGGAAGGTGCCTGGGGTCCTATCCTTCAGAGCGGTCCCACGCCCACCACAAATCAAACCAGGGGAGGCCCTGCCAGAATTTGCAGCTGTGTTTCAGGTGGTCCCACCAGGCCTCTTATTTTGGCCTAGCCAGGAATATAATTCTTTTTCTCTTTGGTTTTTTCGAGACAAGGTCTCACTTTTGTTGCACAGGCAGTGGTGTGAGCACAGCTTACTGCAGCCTCGACCTCTGAGGATCAAGCGATCCTCCTTCCTCAGCCTCCTGAGTATCCAGGACCCACAGGGACATGTCCCCATGCCTGGCTTATTTTTGTATTTTTTGTAGAGATGGAACTTTGCAATGTTGCCAAGGCTGGACTCTAACTTCTGGACTTAAGCAGTCCAGCTTCCTCAGCCTCCCAAAATACTGAGATCACAGGCATGAGCCACCGTGCCTGGCCAAGTATGTTTCTAATTTCAAAATTAAGAGGACCCAGAGCCAGTTAATGACGTCTCTACTGGAACATGCTGCTTTATAGTACATTAAGAAAAATCGTCCAGAACTTGGAAAGGGGTTGGTCAGACACAGCCCTTCGAGGTTGTCTGAGCCCCTGGGGTCTTTAACCATCTGGAGGGATGTACCATGTCAGACTCACTGTTGTTGATGGGCTGAAGCCCAGGTTTCATGAGGTCACATGTCGGCTTGTAGGACTTTCTCTGGCAGAGAGATGCAAGTGACTTCTGTTCACTGAGAGGCTCATCTCAGGGACTTCATGACCTGAGGGACGGCAGCCTGTTTGAGCTGATCGAGCAATCTCACGCTACCCTTATTTTCTGAAACGCCTGTGAGTGACTTTTCACACGTTCTTTGAAGCGGCTTCATGCCCACGTTCCTTGTTAAAGAACGAATGCCTTTTTGATCCCTCATCCCCTTTCTTTGGGGTGTTCCAGTCTCAGTTCTCGTGTGTTCTGCTTCTACGGGAATTTTTGAAGCTGCTGAGTGTAGAAAGCACTGAGGAGGCTGTGCTCCCACCCCCGTGAGCCTTCCAGGCATCGTCCTCTCCCCTCAGTGAGGCGACATACATGGCACACCGAGGAGGCTGTGCTCCTGTCTTCCGTGAGCCTTCCAGGCGGCCTCCTCTCCCCTCCAGGGAGTCAGGAGGAACCTTTCAAACTCTTCTTAAGCTTGTTTTCATGTCTTTGTTTTAACAGATTTCTTGGCATCTTCTCCCTTATCCAGAAGTGAGGGTGAACGCTGAGTTATTCACAGGAGTCAAGAGACCACACACAGCCCGAAGTGACGTTTGTTTCCCTGAAATGATTTGTGTGTGTTCACCTTAAAATGCAACTCAGTGAAACAGGTGTATTTTGAGGAATGACTTTAAATTACCCAGGTAAAAATGTGACAGTTAAATTTCATCCAGTCTGTGCAGGTGTCCACAATCCCTTCTGTGGTTGCATGTGAGTTTATGTGACTTGTGGTTATTTTTGAAGAAAGAAAATCTGTTGTTGCTGAGGACTTCAGACGGTGTGCTGGGATTGTGTGGGGCGGACATTGGGGGCTTCAGTGTGTGGCTTCCTTGAAGAGGTTCAAATTAAGGCTGAGCGTCCCTACTCCAAAATGCTCTGAAACCTGAAACATTCCGAGCTCCCTCATGACACTCGAAGGAAACGCTCTTCAGAGCACTTTGGATTTCAGGCTGGGGATGCTCAACCAGAAAGTGAAATATTGCAAGACCCTTCTTGTCCCAGGAGCTTGGATGAGGACATGTGGCCTGTGCCAGGCATCCCTGGTGTGCGAGGCAGCCTGGGCTCCCTGGACTGGTTTTGTAGGAGCCACAGAAGGGAAGAGGGTCAAAGTGGCCATGCCTGGCTCCTGAGAAGGGCGGACCAGGGTGGGAGGTGGGCGCGGAGGGCAGCAGCGGAGTCCCCAGCGTCCGGAGCTCCTGTCCCTAGTGGAGTTGAGAGCCTCCTTTAGTTATGGCCTCTGTCTGCCCTGTCAGCAGCCACTGAGGCCTGGAGGGAGCTGGGGGCTGACGGGAGGAGGAAGGATGATAGGTCTGCTTCTGGAGAGGGTTGGCGTCAGCCTGTGCTAACCTCGTGTGCTACTCCTGCGTCCAGGGTGCACGGCCGTTCCTCGTGCTGCAGCGGTTCCCGGGGTGTGCAGTGCACTTGTCTGTAGTAACGGCTTTGTCTCCAACCCTTGGAGGCAAGTTACCTTTTATTCCCCCACAGTGAAAAGAGGTAGAAAATCTTATAGAAATGCATTTGCTGGAATGTCTATTTTCCGATAAAACGCTTAGGCTAAATCTGAAAGTATCTCCTAGTGAGTCTCGTGTGTAGAGTAAGGACAATTCATGCATGTCTTAAAGCAGGTAGACTTAGGAACACAGAGCATCCCGGTGCTAGGATGGAGTTTTCCACTAACTCTGGGAATGGAATCTGTAGAGCCTCGGGTGCTTGCACCATGAGGTTAGCCAGGTTAGTGAGGGTGCACTCACAGCCCTGCCTGTGCCGCGTCCCTTCTGCTAGAGCGTCCGCAGGGGCCTGCGTGGGTCGCCTGAGCGTTGCTGTTACCTTTTTCACATGAGCCTTTTTACCGAATACTAGGATAAACTTGATCTCACATACTTTGTGGGGCGAGAGAAAAGTATATCTGGGACCTCTTTAATTATATGTTGGAAAATAGATTTGGGCAAAATATTTCTGCATATGCGTGCTTGGTGGGCATGGGGTTCCCTGCTGCACCGTGAGGCACGTTCACACCTTTTGATTTAATCTTGAGTCTATGGCAACAAAACTGTAGAAGTTGGCTATGACTTACTTTCTAAAATCTAGAAAAAAACATACACTTGGAATCATAATCTATTGGACTTCTTTGTAAACCCTGATTTGAGCTATCACTTTTGCTTGGTATAAACAATTTCATTTTTTTTATTTAACGTGGCATAGAACGAAAGGAACAAATATTCAAACTCAAATTTAAAAATGAAGAATTGTTACCATCTTGTTTTCGTATCAACATATTGCTTCACCAGGTTTCTTCTTATAATAGTTATACTTTCTCTGAATGTGTCACAATTGTTATAGAATTAAGAAAAAGATTGGGCATGCTGGCTTATGCTTGTAATGGCAGCACTTTGGGAGGCCAAGGCAGGAGGATCACTTGAGGCCAAGGAGTTCAAGACCAGCCTGGACAACATAGCAAGACCCCATCTCTATAACAATCTCTATAACAACAGAAAAATTAGCTGAGTATGGTGGTGCGTTCCTGTGGTCCCTGCTACTGGTGGAGGCTGAGGTGGGGGAAGATCACTTAAGGCTACAGTGAGCTGCGATTGCTCCACTGTACTCCAGTCTTGGCAACACAGCCAAGACCCTGTCTCAGAAAGAAAAAGAAAAATCATTTTTTTTAATCATCCCAAAAGAGAAATCGGTTTTTTCTAAGAATGTAAAGGGTAACTGATAAGATTCTTTCCTTGTATTGTTTCTCCTTTTCAAATATTTATAGTATTCTGTCCACATCGTCTCTCATCATCTCGTTACAAATCAGCAGGTGTCTTCGAGGTTAGTGGTGTTTCTCTGTGTCGCACATTGGAGAACAGCCATCATGAAACCTCTTACCATGATAGTGCACATTGTAATCCCAAATAAAATCCTCTCCAGAGACGCCTGTGCTGCTTATTAGAGCAAAACTTTGGTTATGCTAAAATGTGCATTCAGCTAATGGTTTTAAGTTGATATCTGAGATGATGCTGTATAATTCATTAAGCATATGGGATCAGTAATGATAGAAGATAATTCTGGCTGATGTCATTTAGAGGATATTTTTCACATCAAGTTAAAACTTCCTTTGCGATAGTCATTTTGGGATTCATTTAAATATGTGCTTTATTTCAAAGCTCAAATTTTCATTAGTCATTTCATAACATAGGATTTTGAAAGCAGATTTGGCAAAACCTTTCTAACACAATGTTTGCTTATGACGTCCCAAGGAACAGCACTCAGAATTGCTGGTAACTGTGGTACATTTTTAAGGCTAATGATAGAAGTCACTTGAACGGTAAGGGCTTCTTCGTGAGGCAGATGGGGTTGAACCCTGACCCTCCTGATACGCCAGCCCTGACCCTGGCCTTCTCTCCTCTCACTGGGAGATGAGAAGGTGCCAGCATCCACCTCACAGACCATCCTGAGAACCTGGAACTAAGGGCTTGTGTTCCTCTTGCAGGTGGCACTGTTGTGGGGGCTTGAAGATATATACACTGCAGGCTGCCAATGTCGGGATAATCCAGTTTTAGTCAAAAGGTGGGATTTGCTTTGCTCCCCCGCGGACCAGGTGCGGTGCTGCTGTTGCAGCAGGTGTGTGGATCCTCTTGGGTGGTCCTCAGGTGGACGAGGAGTCACCGATTCCGATTCCCAGGGTTAGATGTGAGGGAACCATGGACCTCATGTGTTCAGAGGGGAGGGGAGTAAAAAGTTTCCCTTGTAATTCCAGGACTGTCTGTCCCAGGAATGCCAAACAACTGGCTTTCACTTGACGCTGTCGTAGGTGGCACTGTATGGAAATGAGGACTCATTTTTCGCATACCTGAGCCAGTACCCGCCTCCCTCCAGGGCCGTGGCCGAGCCCTCCTGATTTCGCTGGGTTTCCAGCCTGGGGATCTGTAAGCCCAGTGACGTCTCCGGTCTCTGCGCCCACTCCCCGTGGGTCTCCGGTCTCGGCCCCCACTCCCCGTGGGGACAGGAGGTGGCTTCAGGAGGCTGGGATGAATGCCTGAATGAAGCCGACTTGTGACTGCAGTTCTAAGGGCCTCCCCGGGTGTTAGATGTCAGTAAATGACACCTGTGTGTCAATCTCATGTGATGAAACAGTGGGAGAAATCAAAGCTTGTGGAGTCTGCAGTCTCTGGACTGGGGGTGTGTGTGCACCTGTGTACTTGGTGAGAGGGGAGTGATGTCTGGAATGAGTGTGCACGTGTGTCACGTTGTGCGTGTGTGGTGAGTGTATTTAGCAGGTGTGGGTGGAGTGAGCATGTTCATGTGTGTCGTATGCATTTGAAGGTGTGTGTGGAGTGTACACGCATCACATTTGGTGAGTGTATTTGAGGGTGTGTATGGAGTGCATACATGTGTTTGTGTGTATAGTATTGGGTGAAGGGGTGGCATGTGGTGGAGTAAGCATGCACACGTATGTGCTGTGTGTGGGATTTCTACCTGGTCCTCCCCTGAGCCTGCTCCTGGGCCCTGCTGTCCTGGCAGCTCTACAGTTTGGTGTGTCTGATTCTGGAAGATTCTGGAACCAGATTCTGAAGCTGTGATCACAAACTTGCAGCCCTGGAGGATGCCGGCCCGTGGAGCTGGCATGAGGGTCTCTGTGCTGGCCTCTCCTGGACTCCGTCCACAGAAAGGTGTGTCCTGATTGAGCTGTGAGGGTCTGTGGCTCCCCAGCCTCGAGTCAGCCCTCGATTCTGTCCCACCTCTGTTGTACCTCTGTTTTTCTTGCTGAGGGGCTCTGAGAAGCAGTGCCTGGGATGACGTTTTTCACCCTGGGGTTGCTTCGCCAGCTGCCCAGGTGCTGGCTGCCTGAGCCCTGCTGCTGTCCTGGGTGGACGGGGCTGGTGCGGGGACATCCCTGAGCACCTGCGGGAAGGCAGGTTTAGGAAGTGCCAGAGGTGAGTGGTTTCCTCCCAGAGTTGATTTTCTGGAAAGTTCTGGGCCTCATATTTTTCCCTAAGGGAAGTTAGAAACTGAGTTTCTCTTTAGGGGAACGTCTTTGCAGCGTCTGTTTGAACGTTCTCCAGGTGTGGAATACTCGGGGCCATGTGTGTTTGGGAACATCCGTGTCCGGAGCGAATTCAGTAGGGAATGGATAGAGGCCTCCTGTCAGCTTGGCTTCTGTTTCCAGCTTGTGAGGGTTGACGGCTGCTGGTATCCCAGGGAGAGTAAAACACTGGGCAGCGTGGGATGGGAACGTTCCCTCTCACAAGGTCAGTGGGAAAGCGTCTAAACAAACATCGCTATTCTCCGGGCTCCTCAGGGTTGAGCTGGTTTTGTGGTGAGGGAAAGCTACCCTTGTTCCTGTTCCTCACCATTTGAAAGGTGTCCAGGGCCTGTTCCGCTGGAGAGGTGATGCGCGTGAGTGGGGGTCAGGTCGCAGGCTCCGAGGTTATTTGGAATCTGTCAGCTGATTTCCTAAAAACACAGGTGCTTGGTAAAGATGTTCCTGATTAGCTAAAACATTTCAACAGGATGTGATAGCTGGTGGTGGTTCAAAGACTATCACAATTTTTCTGTCACTTTTTAAATGCCTGTTGAACAGGGGAGGATTCACATATTTTTCTTTTCCTGTCTGCATACTTAATATTTTGTTTTTTGTTTATGTGGGTGTGCAGTTAACAGGATTTAGAAGCAGTCTCAACCCTGGGGAGACTTCAGGGCAGCCTCAGTCAGTGCTGAAGGGAGGCAGGGATTGGGGGGCTACCTCCTCCATAGGATGGACACCAAGGGCCAGAGGTCAGCAATCTCAGTGAGGTCACAAAGATGGGCACACCCAGCACCCTGGCCCCTGTGCCTCTCCTTCACGTTTGCCTCTGCTCAAAGCTGCTCTCCTGGGTCATCACGGGTGATCTCTAGGCGCGTGCTTGGTTCTTGCAGAAGTGGTATCTGGCTGTGGTCAGTGTGGGCCCTCAGGACTTCCATGTTTTTGGCTCACATCAATATTGGGCAGTGGTGTATGTTTGTTTTGGAGTGGTAGATCAGGTGGATTTTGGCTTTGCCAACTCATTTAATATCTGTTTCTCCTGTTTCTGTATCAGGTGTTCTCTATTTGGTTAGAAGGGGGATGACGGTGGTGGAACTGCTTCCGGCTGTTGAGCACCTGCTGAGAGCTGTTTGGCGTGCACAGATCCATTTCCGCACAATCTCATGAGTAGCCCTGGGCAGTGCAGAAAGTGAGGCCCAGGCGAGGCTGTCGGACACAGGAGGGCCCTGGCCTGTGTGCTTTTGGCCTCTGAGCCGCCCCTCTCCTGACTGCTTACAAAGCTGTATCAATACTGAAATCTGAGCATTGAAAATTCACTAGGGGAATGCCATTTCCGGGGATCTTACTGTGGATCTTCTGTAAAGGTTCGATGTAGAATAATGAATTGCCTTTTAATGCAGGTACCAAACAGGCTCCCTGGGATAACTCATTCCATACAAACTTTTAAAAATAATGTTCCCAACTAGCTATCCTACACATTCTTTCTACTAAGAGGTGCTCCGCTCTCCTGTGCACTTTAGTGATATGCCGTGTTTGCTTTGCATGCACTTGGATTTTCAGAAGAAACCGTGTTTGCAGATACACTTGGAGTACAACATTCTTCTTCCTATTAGTGTAGATGCTCCATTGGAGGAGATATTCTCATGCATTTGTGTGTGTTTTGTGGGAAATAAAAATAGTCACTGGCTCTTGCAAACCTAGAAGATGCCCAAAAGGTGATACATATGAAAATATGCAGCAACTGCCATAAATCGCCTTGTATTATGTGTGGCAAAATGGTCTGTGTGTTCTGTCTATGGAGAAAATTAGTTTTCCCTATTTTCCCAAGAGGTAGCACTTGAATAGACATCAGAAATTGTCTTATTTGGAAATGGTACCTTCCTTCCATTGTTTTGAGACTGTCATAGGAACTCACAAATGTAATTGTTTTCTCAGTTAGAACCTCCAAGTTTTGTCATAGCCACTTTGTGTCATTACAGTGTCTGGTTCCACTTTATTTAAAGCAGGAAGAGGCCAGACACGTGGCCTCCCTGGTGCTTCCCAAGCACAGGGTCTCATAAGGGCATGAACACTTGGTTTGGGGACGTGATGTTCTTCCTGATAGAAACCCTATCATGCCATTCTCTAGTCTCCTGTGGGGTTTCTTCCACCCTAAATGCACCCAGTTTCTGTTGGTTTTTAGTTTATTTGTATTTTCTGAAACAAGGTCTTACTCTGTCGCCCTGGCTGGCATGTGGTGGCGTAATCCCGGCTCACTGCAGCCTGGACCTCCCTGGCTCAGGCGATCCTCCCACCTGAGTCACCCAAGCAGCTGGGACCTCAGGTGCGCAACAGCGTGCCTGGCTAATTGTCTTTTCTTTGTTGTAGGGATGGGATCTTGTTATGTTGCCCAGGTGTGGCTCTGTTTTCTGTTGAGTGTACAGTGGGTTTTTATGGAGAACCTCTGTATTTGGGTTGGGTGTGTGGCATCCTGGTCAGGAAGTTGCCCTCAGGCTTCCTTCCTGCCCAGCAGGGTCACGAGTGGTGTCTCCACCTGGGCTGGTGTGTGTGCTGGCCAGTAGGGCTTAGTCCTGGACTGCAGACTGGTACTGGTCCATGGTCTGTTAGGAACCGGGGTCATAGCAGGAGGTGAGTGGCGGGCGAAGTGAGCATGACCGCCTGAGCTCTGCCTCCTCTTGTATCAGCGGCAGCATTACATTCTCCTAGATACTGGGACCCTCTTGCAATCTGTGTGTTCTCCTAGACGCGGGGACCCTCTCGTAAGGCACGGGGACCCTCTCTTAAGCCACGTGTTCTCCTAGGCACCGGGACCCTATTGTAAACTGCATGTGAGGGATCTCGGAGGTGCTCCTTATGAGGATCCAATGCCTGACCTAAGGTAGAACAGTTGCATTTCAAAACCACCCTCCAGAAAAATTGTCTTCCATGAAACCCATCCCTGGTGCCAAAAAGGCTGGGGGACAGCTGGCCTAACGCATGCTAGGATGTCAGTAGTTCAGACTGCAGTTGGAGAGGATTAGATTTTGAAAGGCGTGGGGGATTGAAGTCTTCTAAAGGGCAGGTTTTCATCTCCAGTGGGGCCTGGGTGGAACTGACCAAGAACCTGACAACTGGTCAGGCTGGCTCACTGCCTGCATCCTGTGTGTGCAGACTTGCTGCTTATTCAATTGTCTCGTGGTGTGGTGGATTCCATCCACAGCCTCAGAGTAGTGGAACCCATTACTTCAAGGCTGACCTGATTTAACCTTATCAAAAAGACATTAAAATCATTTAGTATAAATCTTCCAGATACCTGTATCCTTTCTTTTTCCAGAGGCTTTTAAGTATTGCAACTTAAAAATCTTCAAAAATAACTTTAAAAGAAAACCTCTAAGTACATTTCCGATGAGCGCCCTTGACAACTTTAATATGTGAAGTAAATTCCCTTGACTTTTGTATTCCTAGAAACTGGTTCATATTTGCAGAAGACTTTGTATTTTGTCAACAGTGGCCACTGTTCGGTGACCATCATACCTGTCATCTCTCATTTAGAAAGTTGGATGTGGATGTATTCACTTTTCAGACATACAAACACAGGGGCTGTTTGTTTTTGGTTTTGACTTTTTTGGTTCCCCCTCCTCCACTGGCTGAATTCAAGAAAGGGAAACAAGTAGACTAGAGTAAGCATCAGAAAGCGTCTAAGTGGCTGGGTGGGGGATCTTACTCTATGGTGTTGGATTGTGTTCTGCCAGACATCGCTCCTTGAAAAGCTGACCCTGAAAGGGCTGGCATTGCCCTCACCCTGGGACATTCGTCTGTCTCACCAGAAAATGAAGAATCTGCCAGAGTACTGTGAGTCAAATTCAGTCAGAACTTGATTAAATAAGAGGCTTTGTCTCAAAGGCCAAAACATGAGGACACATTTCTCGTTTTTAAGGAGCGCTTCATCGTGAGTCAGTCCTGATGTGTACTGCATTAGGAAACCTCTGAACTTCCACGGTCAGGCCCAGAGCTCTGAGGGAAAGTGGTTGTGCCCTTCCCACTGTTTTTGTCACTAGTTTTATTCATTAATTTCCTTAAAACCCTTTTTGTATGAGTTCGATTATAGTTTGAAAAGAAATTCACGTAGGTAGAACTGGAAGCCTTTCCGCAGTGTTAATACTCATGACCCGTTCTGGGTCTTGGTACATGTGTACTGTATAAATGTACATGTGGGCATGTGGTGTACACATACGTGTAGTTCCACTGTGCATGTATTTACAATGTATAGGTATGTACAAAATATATGTGCCCTACACGCATGTATGTGTGTGTAACTATGGGCACTATGGTTATATGCACACGTTTGGACACCTATCTGTTCTGCATGTGTACATACATGCATGTATTTAATGCCATATACATACCTGTGTACGTACACCATGTGGGTACATGCACATTATTTGTGCACATATATATACATATGTGCATACAAGCATGCACGTACACTATGCACACTGAATAAACCTCTGGATACACAGTAATACATGCTGTATATGTATGTACGCTATTGCGTATGTGTATACTTTATGCTTTATACGTTAGTGTACTGATGTACATTGTATACATGTGCATATGTGTACACTGCGCATGTGTATGCATGCTGCAGTGCACCTATGTACAATGGATAAGAATGTAAGCTAATGCATGTGTATACATATAGCAAAGAGCATACCTGTGTACATATGGATGTGCATGTGAATGCCATATGCATGTACATACAGGTTATAGTATACCTGTGTACATTGTATGCATATAGATGTGTGTACATGCTATGCTTTTGCATACATGAT
The DNA here is from genome assembly GCF_043159975.1 of Macaca nemestrina. NCBI lineage: Eukaryota > Metazoa > Chordata > Mammalia > Primates > Cercopithecidae > Macaca > Macaca nemestrina. The sequence continues at coordinate 354,601 of NW_027257581.1, forward strand.
AGCGTACCTATGTACATATGCTATATGGATATGGATGTGTGTATGCTCTATGCTTGTACACACATAGTGAACTTGCTTGTACACTATACATATTTGGATGTGTGTACAGTCTATGCATGTACACTACATGAATCTGGATATGTGTGCACTCTGTACGCATGTAGTGCACTCATGTACACTATACGTATTCGGATGTGTGTACGCTCTATGCATGTACATGTGGTACAGTGTACCATACACGTACACTATGTGGATCTAAATGTGTGTGCGTTCTATGGCACCAGGAATAGGGATCCCTCAGGGATCCAAGAATGCACCATCTTGCTGGCACCAGAGAGTGTAGGATGAAAACAGGTGTTTGTTGCAACCGAGTTGAAATTTGGCAGGTTCCTATGCCCTTTGCAACGATTTAGGAACAATCACTTCATTGATGTGTGTGTTCCTGAAATCACAAACAGCTCTGTGAGGTGTGTCTCATCCCCAGATGAGAGAAGGAACTGAAACAACAATGACTCGGTCACTGAAGTGAGGTAGAACGAACATAGCAGCTGTCTAGCTTTCCATATTATAACTTTGTCAGCAGCTCAATGAGAAATCGCCACTCATCAGGAAATGTGTCCATTTTCTACTGTTCTTTATTCGTGGCGTATTTACTGCCTTGTGTTATTCCTCACGATGTAGCAAAATCCCTCCTACAGTTGTGAATATAAACAGTTCATGACAAATGGAGTATATTCTTTGTTAACATTTAAAACGATATGTAAGTTCATCTTCAGGTACTGTTTGGAAGGATGAGAAAGAAGATATTTAGGACAAAAGAATAGACAGTTTTCAAGTAAACGGGGAAAATAAGGACTTTGTGCAAAATATTTCCAAATTGGGAATTTGAGAATAATAAATCTCACCTCTAAGATCGTAGGTAGTTTTTTGGGGTTTTTTAAAATTAGTAGTTGGTTTTCCATGCCTTTGGGAATTTCCCTCCTGATGGAGGATTGCAAGAATAATCTGATTTTTCAGAACAGAAGGACAGCCCATCTCAAAGGTAAATTCCAGGTTCTACCATAGAGAAATAGAAATTGCTGCCAACTTTTTGTAAGGTTCTTCAGTTCTTTCCGCTTCTGTGGTTAAAAAACCATCTCTGGGTTTAGTCTCAGCCAAGTTCCTCTTATTAGGTTGCCTTACATTTCTCACAGCTGTTGAGAGTCTTCATCATTCATAGTTAACTTGTTAAAAGCAAAAGCTTGTACTAGTTAGATCTGAGCACCTTGAAGGCAGGGCCTTGTTTTATATTTTTAATAAGCAGCAGGGTGATGGCAGGGCTGGGGCCCTTCGTCCCATCATGCGTTCCTCTGAGCTTTCAGAGTTCTCACTGCGTGCTGAGTGTGGTGTTGGGCTGTTTAGGGTTTAAATAGGAATACGAGGCTCTGCAACTTGGGACGCTCTTACCACCTTCATAGAGAGCTTGGTGACAGCTTAACATGACAGTTTGCACACCTGTTGTGTATACTTTGTTATGGCCCCACAGAAAGGGTATTGATTTAAACGTGACTAACTTCTCATGTTTATTTTTGCCTTTATTCCTAGTTACAGTCCTGATACTTTTTCTTCCTTTATAAATCTTGCTAATCGCTAGTGAATTAGTGATAAACTATATTTATGTGTTCTCTAAATCTAGCGACTTAATTGGAGGTCTTTCTTCTTGTACCACGTGTCAGTGCTATGTCAGGATGGCTCAGTTTTACGTTGTCAAAGGATTAAGTAGAGCAGGATGCAGCCTTACTGGAACTTGCTCATTTATGAAATATAGGCACTTTATTTTTTTTATACTCGAGGTGTGCCCAAATGTAAACATTTTGAGCCGTGTTAGAAGTATATACAAGATAGTAATGAAGAAAACAACTTGGTCAAGTACCAGCTAATGAATTTTATGTTTTAAGTATATGGAACGTGGACCTTGGCAAGCAGATTTCATCTTGACCTTTTATTTTTTTTGGTTAGAATCTTGCTCTGTCACTCAGGCTGGAAGGGTGGAGCACAGTAGTATGATCTCCATTCACTGCAACCTCTACCTCCCAGGTTCAAGCGATTCTTATGTCTCAGCCTCCCTAGCAGCTGGGGTTACCAGGGTGTGTGCCACCATGCCCGAGATAATTTATTTTTAGTAGAGATGGGGTTTTGCCATATTGGCCAGGCTGGTCTCCAACTCCTGACCTCAAGTGATCCACCCACCTGAGCTTCCCGAAGTGCTGGGATTACAGGTCTGAGCCACCATCCCTGGCCTGACCTTCTGTTCTAATATCGGTTATTCAGTCTCGATGATAGCGCCTGGTTGTATTAAATTGGGGTAGAAAGCACAATTGAAATGAATTTAGTTGTGTATGTATATGCTGACTTAGCGTTCATGGCAGCACTGTGAGGTGGGCATTGTTCCTGAAGGAAGGCCAGATGGGCAAGTCGGGGCTTAGATACGGGACTTGTGGGCAGTCACTGCTGTCCCATGGCTGAGATCAGGCCTGTCTGACGCCTGTATCCCGAACTCTTCTTAACGAGCGATTGTCAAGAGTCAGTGCTCGAGTGTGATGTGGCCTGTGGTGTTTGCCTCTCAGCCTTGCTTTGGCTCGGGGTAACAGGGCAACATCTCCCTCCATCTTGTGGCTGCCTGGGAGTCCCAGGAGAACCCACTGATACTGTTTATAAATGCCAGACATCAGACGTTCTGCTTGGTACCAGCACATCTGGAATCGGACAGCGCGGTTAGATTCTTGGCCAGCAAACCCGTACAGGAGTGTGTGAACTCTACATTTACTTCTCCCGGACAAAGGTGAATTCCTGGTCACTACTGGATGGCAACAGGTGTGTCCTCAGGAGCAGCATGGAGACGGGCACCCGGGTGCAGGAAGAGCATCTTCATGAGGGGGTGGGGAACGTGACAGATGCACGTGCGAGCTCAGCTGTTACCTTGGGGTCGAGGAGGGGTGGGTAAGACCAGATTTTCTCATTGTTGCCCCTTTCTGAAAAGGACCCTGAATTGACTTCTCTGTGGCTCCTCGTGCCTCCTTGTCAGGTTGGAGGAGACTGCGCCCCTGGCTCAGGCCCTGCTTGCTGGCGAGACGGAAGCCGCTGTTGCTTGCTCTGCCCTCCCTGTGACGTCCTCTGTGCTGTTCTCCTCCGGGAACAGTTCTGCTGAGCAAGCTTGGACTCTGCTCCCTTCTGCTCTTGGATTTCATGTCTGGAAGGCTTTTGTTCTTTCCTGGTTTTTGATGATGCTGTGCTATGTTTTTACAAAGATCACCCGTGCCCATAGCAGGGAGAAGCCCCTTTGCAACTTTAACATCTTGACGCTCTCAAGCAGAGCTTGCTATCGAAGTTGACAGACTCCTGTGTTTTTGTTTTGGCAGAAACTGAATGTCAGTCCGAGGATAGCTTCAGCAAACTTGATCCTAGCTCTTCTGTCTCACTGCTCCCCCTCGTGTGTGGCAGAAATCATATGCCCTGAAGTTTACCAGTCCCTTAATTTGAAAATCAGTTAATGTATGCGATCCTCATGAGAATTTTACTTTTTATAAAAGCAATCAAAAAGACTGGGTTTTGTGAAACCAGTGTTTTATGTGTGTATTATAATTGCACTCACAATAAGCTTTGTCTTCTAAATATTCCATGTTTCAGATTGGCACTGGAATCATGCCCTGGAGTGAGTAGTTTTGCTTTTCCGCTTTTATTTTTGGCTAAGGTAAAGTTGAGAACGTTGTGATATTAGGGGTAGTGAGTCCTTTTAGTTCCTTCTATGTCTGTTTTCCTTTAAGCCAAAAGCAGCAGAATGATACCAGTTTGTGAGCACCTGGCATCTCCCAGGCATTTCCTGGGTCTTCCCTCTGCTGTCTAGTGGACAGAGCAGTCACTCGTGGAAGGTGAACCTGAGAATCCCTGTGTGGAATTAAGTAAATGTCGTAGCTCTCTTCTGTGACGAACTGAATCATATTAAGCCCAGTAAACTGTAACAGCAGGTTTTGCACATACAAAGCATTGAACACCAGGACAGGTAACCAGGCTGCGACGCTTCTGGTCCTGCCCAAGACCTGTGGTACCACAGCGCATTTAACATATTGGCAGCATTGAGTGTTTGAAAACATTGTGTACGTACCATGTCCATGATTTTCTGAGGGCCTCGATAAACACCTCTGTGGTTATTCGCAATCTTTATCAATGGGAGCTTAAGGTTAGTACTGGGGCAGACTGTGTTTTCAAGAATCAAGGTCTCCTGAGTATGTTTCAGTTTTCCCATGAAGAAGAAAAATGTTAGCTGTTCTTTCCCGGACTGTGGCCATCAGAGTACCCCACCACGGTCACTCACACGTTTACCTCATTTCTGTTTAACCGGGCTGGACTTGGGCCAGAGTACTTCGGTTGTCAAATGTCATATGATGCTGATGAACTGTCTTCTGCTTCATCGTTAGCATATGGAAATACTGTTTTCCAAAGCATACTCTACTTTATCATTTGGGTTTATATAAAATAATGGAACCGTTACTTTAACTGTGCAGTTTCCTATGCTTGGTTATTTAATTGCGGAAAGATAACAGTTTTATTTTGCTAAAATCTGTGCTAGGAATTGTGTCAAATCTTTGTGAAATGCCCAGTTTACTAGCTTAAGTTATAGATCTTTGTATGAAAAGAAAAAAACCTATTGCTAAAAGGAGCATTGTCTTTATCGATGCAAAAAGCTTTAAACTTATTGGCAGTGTAGTCAGTAAAATGTATCAGAATGTGGCCAAAATTGAGAAAAGCATTGAAGTTTTAAAATCTGCTATGCAGTTTTCTTCAACTCCCTTGCAAGATACTTAATTTGAATAAAAGACAGAATAAAGTGTTCCCATTGAGGACAGTTTGCAGGAGGACTGTTCAGAATGTGTTTAGAACCTGAGCAGTCCTGCCACGCTCGTCTGTGATGTGGTGGTGTTCATGGTATCACTTTTACAGAACTCTAAGAATGCTGCTTCTGTGAATAAAAATACATTTTATTCTTAGCATTTCAGTTTTGAGTTTTGAGATGTGTAAAACATGTTAATGGTTTCTTTCCCTTACAGAATTTGCTTGTTGTTGTTCTTTTTTTTTTTTTTTTCCTAAATGTCTACAAGACTCTGAAGCACATTAATCACTTAAAAAGAAAAGAAAAGAAAAAAAAGTGGGGCGTGATGGCTCACGCCTGTAATCCCAGTGCTTCTGGAGGCCAAGGCAGGCTGATTGTTTGAGCCTGGGAGCTTGAGACCCAGAAAACCAGCCTGGGCAACCTGGTGAAATCCCATCTCTACTGAAAACACACAAATTAGCTCAGTGTGATGGCTGCACACCTGTAGTTCCAGCTACTCCAGAGGCTGAAGAGAATCACTTGAGCCTGGGACGCGGACCTTGCAGTGAGTGGAGATCAGGGCCCTGCTGTCAAGCCTTGTTGACAGAGTTGGGATCCTGTCTGAAAAACAGCAACAATAATAACTTCTGGGTGAACTGTCTGGCTGCTCTCTGTCTAGAGTAGAATAAATCCAATTACATTTTTGTCTTTTATTAGCATTGAAATTTTCTAAATCATCCCTTTGTTTGCATTACATTGTAGCAATATATTGCTGCTTAGAGTCTGGAACAAGTAGGTTTCTCTTGATCAGGTTCTTACTGAATTGCTAAAACTTAGAATGATTTTTCCCCACCTTGGATGTGATTTATAGAACTTTGCCTTTTGAGGTGATGTGCTGCATTTGACAGCAGACACAGGAACGCCCAAAGAATTCACTTATGGGCTAAAATGTACGTGCTTTGTAGTGTTTCCCTCCTAAAATGAAAACGGTACCTCTCATTTGTGGGTCGATGATGCTATTTGCTGAAAACTTGTTAAATTTTACTTATGTTTTTTTTTTAGACGGAGTCTTGCCCTGTTGCCCAGGCTGGAGTGCAGTGGCATGATCTCAGCTCACTGCAAACTCCGCCTCCCAGCTTCACGCCATTCTCCTGCCTCAGGCTCCCGAGTAGCTGGGACTACAGGTGCCCGCCACCATGCCTGGATAATTCTTTGTATTTTTAGTAGACACGGGTGTTTCACCGTGTTAGCCAGGATGGTCTCGATCGCCTGACCTTGTGATCCGCCTGCTTTGTCCTCCCAAAGTGCTAGGATTACAAGCGTGAGCCGCCGCACCTAGCCGAAAACATGTTTGTTTACTGCCTCAGTCCTCAGTTGGCTAGCCTTGTTCTTGGTAGGACATTCAGGGAGTGTGGGAAAATCTTGAGTCTTGAAAGGCGCCCTCTGCGAGATGGGAATCTTCCAGTTGCTTATTTAGGGAATCCTGCCGGCTGTCATTTACTGGAGAGCGCAGTTTCCTGGCTGCCCTGGTCTTTGAGGGGAGGGAGGCTGAGGGGTCATTTTCCCACCTGGACCAACGTGTTTATTAAACCTGGCTTGTGGATCATTTGGATCTTTTCAGGAAGGAAAAACCACATCTGTGTCTTTCAGATGAGTGGAAGTCATGGTAAAAAATATTTTTTTCTCTTTTTTTGGCTACTATGGAGAAGTTTTGTCCTTGTGACCTGTGAATACAGTCACGGGAGAGCAGAATGTTCACGGTGTGGGTGCTTACAGTGTACATGCAGAGTCACGTTCTTCACAAGTATTACATTAAAATGTGACAAACAAGAGAAAAATATTTTCCTCATTACAACCTCGGTAAGAAGCTGGCAGTACTCTTGTTTTTGGAGGGGTGTGAAGGGAATATTGAGAAAGTATCAACGTTAGACTCGCGCACTCTGCAAATTCTGTACCAGCTGGAGTGAGGACCCCGTGATGGAAAGATGCACCGCTCTGCCCAGAAGGAGCTGAATTTTTGTGGCGCTCAGGATGCACGGTTCATCTCTATATAAAGGCAGAGTGTGAAACGCCGTGGAGGCTGAGGGAAGAGATGTGGTTAGCAAGTATGAGTGAGACATTTGGGGCTTGTTAGCACCTGGCGTGTGTGCAGCAAGCTTTCCCATCTGCACACGTGTGATCCTTAGAACACTGGCGTGTGGAGCCGTGAGGCTGTCGAGGGCCCCAGTTCCCGGCAGGCTGAGGAGTTCCCTGTTACCACTAGGATAACCGTGATTGAAGGCTGTCACTCAATCCTGAGCCCCGAAAGGGGCTCTTTTCAGAGAGGAAAACACCCCTAGAGCCTCGGGCAGAGTTCAGTGATTTTTATTATAATGTTGCTTAGATTTCACAAACATGAAACCAAGAACATATTTCAGAATGCTTATGGTTCTTTTGTAACCATGGAAAGAAAGTAATTTGCAGTCGATGGACAGTTTGTGGAAGCTGAACTGCCTACATCATGAGCACGGCGCTCTCCCTAACGCTCTGGGCCTTGCTCCGGTTTGCTGGGGAGGCTTTGCAGGGCCTCTTGGCTGGGATACCTCTCCCATGTTGCTGCCCCTGGTCACAGCCATACTGCTGGGCACCTGTGCCGTGAGGACACTGAGTGGACACAGAGCCACGGGGCAGCAGTTGGTCATGAGAGGGCATCCACATGGTCCGAAACAGGTTTCTGTTCATTAAGAATGATCATTGCAATAAAAACATGGAGTGAAAGAAAACCCTCTACTGACCTGAGAATGCGTCAGCTGAGTTGGATGGGGAAGTGCAGTGAGGAAGGTGAGGGCTGAAAGGAAATGAGGGTGAGGAAAGGAGAGAAGGGAAGTGAAAGGGGGAGGGAGGATGGGAGTGAAGAGGGAGATGGAGGAGGAAGAGGGAGGGTGGTGGGCAGGAGCCTGGGAAATGAGCCCCAGAACCGGTTCCTAAACCTCATGGGTGCATCAGAGCTGATCTTCCAGGAGAGGCGGCCTGGGAGGGCTGCCCCTTAGGAAGTGAGGGCCGGGGGGGAGCTGATTTTTTGGCCCTCAGCGGGGCTGTTGTTGACCTGAGATGCAGTCAACAGTTATCCCGAAGAGGTCGATTGCACAGCCAACGTTTGTTGCCAGGTTGGAGAGAAGTGCTCCTTCCCATGGGTTCTTTCTATTTTGTGGATTTTTCCCAGTTTGGCTGAGCAGCCTATCAGCGGAAATGTCAGGGATTACAAACATGTCTCCATTCTACAGAGCAGTCGACGGTCTTCCGATCCTGTCGTTGTTGGGGGCACCACTCCCGTCGTGTGGCTGTCGTGTCATTAGGCCAGTGCTGGCCCAACATGGAAGCCGCAGCCTGAGGAGCTGGGAAGCCTGTGGGGCTCTTGCTGCCAGGGCTCCGATGGGAGTCGTGCGCTGGAAGAATGATATCTGTTGAGCAGAGCCTGGCGAGGAGGGGGTGCTGCTGTTGCAGCAGTACATGGAATTTCAATGAGGAAGGAAACACGCTTTTAATTATGACCAGAGCTCTATCCTCTGTGTTTCTTCAAATGGAAATGTTGTGCTGAAATGAATTTGCCTCATACAAGACCGTGTGCTTGGGAGCAAAGTAGGATGTGGACTTATCTACAGAGCTTCCTCCTCAACAGACTATGATCAGTTGGATGGTGCTACACAGGAATACGTGAGAATTCGTGTGAGAAAGGTGATAGGTGCAGACCTGTGTGACCGGCAGGTGTGGGGGGAGGTTTGAGAAAAGCTTTTGGCTGAAGTGGTGTCAGGTACAGGTGCTGAAGTGTGATGTCTGTCTGGATGGAAGAGCACATGCCTCTGGGATGTGAGAAACAGTTAAAGGAGGAGGTGGGCACACGTGGGTCATGTCTTAGGAATGGTAGCAATTCAGGTAGACCCAGGATCAGGCTCCCACGGGGGAGGAGTGGACTTCAGGAGCCAGGGAGCGTGGGGTGCGGGTCATGCCCAGGCCTCTGCAGGGCTTGCTACTGTGTCAGCAGGGCCCTGTGCTTGGCCTCTTTAAAACTGTTTCCTGATCCATAAAATGGTCATGACAAAATCCACCTTGTGACACTGAAGCTTAAATGAGATGATCTACATGGTATCTTCCTTCCCTTCCTAACACACCATAGACTCACAGCTATGGTGGCAGCAACAGGCTGGATGGAATGCTGGAGCCGCTTTGCACCTGGTGAAGCCACATGGATTTGTGCAGTGCTTGCGACTGTCTCTGAAAACCTTTGGTCATGGCAGTGGCAGCCTTGAGTGGCTCTTGGCATACTTCAGTCTTTGGGGTGCAAGGTTGGCTGGAGCTCCGAGGCCATAGATACTATCCAGGGGAGAGCTGATGGGGCCCTAAAACTTGGGGGAAGGCCAAGAGGAGTTAGCTGCCAGAAGCATTGTAGATTTCTGGCTTCAAGAACTTGCTGACTTATGGACGTAGGAAGGTAAACCCAGATGGCTCCAAAATTTTAAGTCCAGAAGAAAGGTGGAGGGTACAGGTCATGTTTGCCCTGTCCCTTTCTTTCTGGCCATTGTTTCTCCTCCCCCCACCGCCTTTGTGGGCAGGAGGGCCTGAGCCAGTGCCAGTGCAGTGGTCTGTTTCATGGTGACGATGGCCGATTATTACCCTGCAGAAAGAAGTCTCTCCACTTTATTTTGCATCTGTAGTTAAATAAATGTAAGGAGTGATGGTGTAGTCATATTTGTTTTGTTTTTGCTTTTTTTTTTTATTTGAAGTATCATTTAGCTGAATGTTAACCCCAATTTCACTAATCACTTTGAGAGGCCAAAACATGCTTTGGTTTGTTATTTTGTGTTTGACTTTGAGCTAGTTTATTGTCTCACAGGAATGCCAATTATTCTGTTGTCACACATCATTATGTATCTCAAATTGTGTTACTATAATACTTAGCTGAATTACCTCCCTTAGTTTGGCTTTTACAAAACTAAAATCTGTGTGAAACCCAGGATGGTGCATCTCCATTGAGGGTTGTGTGACTTTTCCTGGCATGCTTGAGAATCGGTGACATTATTTTATGGAAACACTTTGTAACTGACAACAAAGCCTAGAAGCTCCTGTAAAGGGCAGGGTAGGCAACGTGTTATGCTTTGTGGGCCACAGAAGTCTCTGCATATTTTTCTTTTGTTAAAACTTCAAAGTGTAAAAATCACTTCTGGTTCTCTGGCCAAGGCTGGTTTGGGGATCATGGTTTGCAGACCCTTGACAGCACCTTACCTGAAAGCTGGTTTCCCATGCAGTGAGCAGGAGCCCACCTCATTGCTTCAGCCAGGAAGATGCTGCCCTCATGCTGGAATTTACTTCAAACAAACTTGAAAGCTCTGGCACCGCTGCTCATTTCCGTACTGTTGCAGGCCATCTAAAATACGGAGTGTGCCTTGGCATTTTGATTTTGTTACTCCTCTTGAATGGCTCTGAGAGGGCTCATTGAGCTTTGGAATGCCCTTGCCAAAAGCAGGGGCTGTTCAGATGGCCAAGGGGGCCTCAAATTTTAATGTTTTTACAACCAGAAAAATAATGATTGTGTTTTTTCTGTGGATGGCGGCCAGTGTGATAATTAATATTTTATTAGTAGATTAATTTGGAAGTCAATGTGTTTTCAAGTACCTTAATTATTGAGTCATCAACAGAGAAGGGCTTACTTTGAAACCAGCCTGAGAATCAAGAGGCTCAGCAAAGAAAACGATGGACTTGGAAGAACTGATTCACGTGTTGACTGCCCCAAGTTTCAGACATTATGAAAAGTCTGTGCTGATACATTAAGTGACTCGAGAACTTCAATCTTGGTGGACTCTTAACGGTGAGGCTTTCTTTTCAAATGGTCAGTGTTTATCTGCTGTGTGTTGTCTTCCAGACACTGAGCACTTTAGCTTTGTGTTCACGTGGCCTTGCTCTCCGAACCACCCGCTTTATGGCTCATCCATCCTGCCCGCCTTGATCACGTCTTCCCCGCCCCATGGGTTTTATCCTGAGGACTGCTCTCCGCTGTGTGGAGTGGAGGATCAGTGGAACACTGGCTTTACCGACTCATTTTTTATGTAGCTCCCAGTTTCTAAAAATCATAGTTGTCTTAGATTTCCTGTGAAACTGGGAGTCAGGCCTTGGGCACAGTGCTGGGTGCCCATGACAGGGCAGGAGGGAGAGATGAGAACAGGAAGGACGGGTTTGTCAGGGGAAGGAGCACCTTGCCGAATTCCTGCTGAATGGCCGGGTGGTGGATGTCTCACCCGGTGTGGCTGGACCTCGCTGTGCTGAACCCTGAGCAGGGGCCCCATAAGCTGCCTACTGCCAGGCCGGGGCCATAGGGCTGGGCTTCTGCCTCTGGGATGGGTTGTGAGAGCTCGTGCCAAAGTGCAAGGGTCTGCACTACTCCTGTGTGACCTGAGGGGCATGTGGGAAGCTGGCCTGTGCTCCTTACCTGGGAGAAGCTGAGCTCACCTGGGCCAGAGCCTCTGGGGAGGTAGGAAGGCAGAGGCCTGGAATTCCTGCTTTCCCCAGACAGCAAGACAGCTCAGTGTTGCACCTGCAGCCATATATAGTTGATTTTAACCTGAGGGAAGGTGCCCTCAGCAGCCATATATAGTTGATTTTAACCTGAGGGAAGGTGCCAATTAACGCGGCTCTGTGGGGAGGTCTGAGGAGTCCAGGCCCTGGGCCCCGGGCCCCCGGCTTTTTAATATGTTCCTTCCTGAACAAAAAACAAAGGATCCCTGTGGTTGATGCTGACTGCGTGGGGGTAGGACATGCCGAGCTTGCATGGGGTTTGCCCCTGCATTTCCTTGGTGCTCCTCCCAGCCCCCACGGACACCAGCCGTTCCAGGCCGAGGCTTGTCCTGGTTTAGACCCTTGTTGGTGGGGTCTGTGGTCCTGGATCGAGGGCCCAAGCACTTCTTTCATTATGAAAATGATTCACCCGAGATGCACGGCTGCCTCCAAACGTCTCGTGAGCATGAGATACAGCCAGTGTCGCCGCCCCAAGCTCATAATTCTAGTGGAAAGGAGAGATTTTACTTTTAATGTGCCCGTGTGACTCAGATGCAAATAATCAATTCCTGTTAAACTTTCAAGACCTTGAAAACCTCTGAGATTCCTTGGAAACCACTCCTTGGCCTCACAACTAACTCTCCTGTGGAAGGAGGCTGGGGTGGTCCTCGGGGTCTGGGGTCCTGCCGCATTCTCCAAGATTCCTTCCGTTTCATTATTAGTCCCAGCTCTTCAGCAGGTGAAGCACATTCACTGACATTTCCACTATTTTGTTCCTGTGTTGCCTCAGTTAACTTAATATTTACCAGAAATAATTGATGACGAGATGGGAGTGATCGGTGATTCCCGGACATAGGCAGCCTGTATAGATAAGCATGTTACAGTGTCTGATTTCTGAGATTGTTGGTCAACACTTTCTCAGGAACACACTTTCAGGGGTAGATTGCTGTGCAGGAGAAGCTGCTTTTCCCAGAGACATGGTGGCGTGCCCTGCACTGGCATGGCAGGGTGGCTGTGTGACTGGGCAGGGCTGGACGTGCTCCTGCCCGCCCCTGTGCTGAGCGCCCGCCTCCACCCCACATCTGTGTCGAGGGTGCCTGCCTTTGTTTCTCCAGCTCGAGGTCATAGAATTGTACCTTCCTTGACACATTTCTGCATAGAAATGATGAGATCTGGGGGGTGAATCTCAATCTAACATGCATGCAGGTAAATTATTCATGTAAATGACTTGGGTTCTCCGCGCTCAGGGTCAGGAGGCGCGAGGTGGGTTTGGAGACAGCTGCCTGGCCTCAGGAAGTTTCTCTCAGAGCCTGTTTCTTTCTCTAGCAAAGTAAATGATTCCTACCTCACCGGGCTTGACACACGCTTGGTACTCAGATGCTGTCTGGTCTTTATTAGTATTTGGTGAACAGTGTGGCTGGTAAGAAAATGCATTATCTTTACAATTTATAGAATGTCATACAAGGCAAGCATGAAACTGGGACACTACCCTAATCTGAAGATGCTGGTGCTTACTCTTCTCCTTAAGCATTTTATTGTAATTCTGGCGTGTGTCAGCTGAGTCATAGGATGGCACCGCCTGCATGATGCCAGCTCTCAGTTACCTTGGAAGGGGGAGTCTGAGGCTGCCAGGGAGCATCCCTCCTGCCTCCAGCCCTTGGGGATTTCTCTCTCTCTCTCTCCTTGCCTCTGTCCCTCCCTATTCCCCGCTCCCCTAGCTGCCCCCCTCACTTACTCTACAACAGAGGCCCAGACTTTGACAAATCCCAGCTGGGCCTATTTAATGCTTGGCTGGGAAACCAGAGGGAAAGGGGCTCAGTTACTACAGAAATACAGAGAATTGAAATAGAATGTGAGCTACTTTTGCGTCTTGTTTTTTATTTTAATCTGAATATAAAAGGCAAGTGTCAAAATCAGTGCTAACTATGCCACACAGCTCCAAGTCTGCCTTGTCGGGGCTCCGTGGATTCCCATGCCCTGGCCTGCAGAAAGCATTCAGTTATGGTCCTTTGAATGTTCCAGAGTCACATTTAATAAAAATATTCACATTTATCCATGGCCAAGTCTTGATTTAATAACACGTATTGCAGGTCTTTGGGTGGGGCTCAGCCTCTGTTTTAGAAGCAGCCGCACCATCCGAGGGGCAGGTCCGTGTGGGCTGGCAACGCAGCCCTGGCAGTGGGGGGCCTTGTAGTTCTAGAATGTAGTGATGCAACCTGTGGCATAAATAAAAAGCCTCATGTGCCCCCTGAGAAGCTGGGGCTTCCCCTCAGTACTGTGGTGTGCTGTGTTTGTGATTGTGCCAGATGTAAAAGGATGAGGGAGATACGTAAACCAGGCTCGCAAAGACAGCCCTTCATGTCTGGTGCTTTCACGTGTGTATGCACACCTGTTTGACGTGTGTACACCGGCTTCATGCATGCACCTGTTTCGTGTGTGTACACTTGTTCATGTGTACATGCACCTGTTTGACGCATGTGCCTGTTTCGCACGTCTACGCCCGTGCATTCACCACTTTGTATTTTGTCATACATTGTATGTTACAGATTGCTTTTCACTTTGTATTGTGAGTTTGTAACGACTTTATGAAGAAAAGAGGGGGCCCTGACAGCCTTTGGCTCTGAGAAACGTGACGTCGCGGGAACAGATGAGACAGCCCGGGTGAGGCCGGCAGAGGCCATCGTGTCCTGGGAGCCCATGCACATCCACTGTCTGTCGCTGTTTGACAAGTGATCCCCAAATCTAGTGGCTTAAGGCAACATACACACATGACTGTACAGCTTCTACAGATTGCAAATTTAGGGCAGCCCTGCTGAGCGGTTCTGGCCCAGTCCCCCTGGGTCACCGTGAAGATGCTGTCCAGGGCTGCCGCCATCTGGAGGTTCTGCTCCAGGATGCTGTGCTGATGTGTCTGCGGGCAGAGGCCTGGTACCCCACACCTGGTCCCTCCCTGGGGCTGCCAGGTGCGTCCCTGCCCAAGGCCCCTCCTTTCCCCAGAGATGTAGAGTGCTGGTCTTACACCCAGCATCAAGGTGGCTGGTCCCTTGGGCCATACTGACCAGCCCTGAGCTCTGCAGGAGGGAGCATGCAGCCGTATGAGCCCCAGGAGGGAGGTCATGGGGCCATTGAGGGCTGGCTTCTGGGCCATGTGAGAAGCCTTGGGTGTTGTCTTAAAGCTGAGAAAAATGGCAGAATCTGGCTGGGAGTTGGAGAGAGAGGAGAGCATGCATGTGGGTTTGACAGGCTGTGAAGGTCAGGACAGGGCTACGAAGTACTCACATGCACAGATCCCTTCCAGGGTCAGGGCTCACAGTGTGTTCCTCTGTGACTCAAGGTACGTGCTGCTTGAGGGTGGTTTTCTGTGTTTTGTTTGATGCATCAAGAAGGTTGTTTTCAGGGCGGTAGGTGTTGGAGGTGAGTCTGGGGCTGCTGACCCCAGAGGAACGTCCTGGAATGGAAGTGTGGACAGGACGGAGGGCCAGACCCCAACGGGCAACAGTGTGGAGGGGGAGAGGCTTGTTGCATGTGTCCGGTAGGTGGTGACGTGTTGGAGTGACAGGGTCTGTGAGGGAAGAGCCGTGTTCAGTCTAAGGGCGTCGAGTTTGCTTAGGAACCTCCGAAATGTCCTGGTAGAGGTGGGTAGCAGCTGCCGGGGCGTGTGGATCCCCTTCTTGGGAAGGTGCGGGTGTCTGCGTGAGGACAGCCTGAGGTCCGGGTGCCAGAGACCGTTGCTTGCGCAGCAGGGCCTAGGACCAGCCTGGGATTCGATTGTGGAAGAGGTGGGTGCTGTGAGGGAAAGGCAGCTGTGACTGAACTCTACTGGGATTACCGTGAGAATGTGAGGTGTGTCGGGAAAAGGGTCAGGAGCAAAGACTTGTTTGCCCTACTCAGCGGCTACTCCTGCAGGGCTGGGCGACAGTGGAGGTCGCGCAGGAAGGTGTTGGCTGAAGACTGTGCTCTGTGACTTGACGGGTGTTCCTCCCATGAGGGTGGAATGGAGACTGGACGCTGGGTGGCTTGTTGGGAGCTGCATCCTGCGTGACCCCACGTGTAGTGGGCTCACAGCAGAGCTTGAGTCCTTCCTTTACAGATACTTTTCAGAGTTCGCCCGCCCTTAGATTCTCTGATTGACGTGTCTGAGGCGGGTCCCAGGAGTCTGCCACCTGCCAGGCCAGGAGGTTCCCTACATGTGGCTGTCCCTTGACACCCTGAGAAACGTGGCTCAGGAGGATCACCCGAGTTTCCTAAATATGAGTCACCTGCCTTCTCTTCGCTTTCATGCCTCCCCCAGGGTGGGCCAGTCCTGTCAACGCAGTGATACCTGCATGCTGGGGTTACAAGGAGATTGGGGGTGTGGTCCCCCAGGGAGATTCGGTGACTGAGGATGCTGTTTTCACTTTTAATGAAGTTCAGTTACTAGGTTTTCCGATGCACAATGATGTCCTTGTGAAAAATTGGTGATCAAGGAAGCAAACAAGTGTGGGAAAATGATTCTGCCCTTAAACCTAAAAAACGATAAACCAGCAAAGGGCCCTGAAGAGCGCATGAACCTCCTCATGGGGCAGTGAGGAGACACCTCAGTAATGACTTAAAAAGAGAAATAAGATAATACTGAAGAAAAGGTAAACTAAATTCTTGGTCTCCTATGGGTAAAGAGATTGTGGTTTACATTTTGTAGGCACGTGTTTTTACATTTAATTACTTTCCTTTGTTGGATTTAGAATTAATCACAATAAACATGATTTTTTTAACTGGAAAAAAAAAAACTGGGGTAAGTATACGAAGTCTAATCCCTTTGTGATATTTCTGTACTGTGAGCCTCCCAGATACAAAATTTGAAGCCCAGACTCTGTCTCTAACGAACCGGAGAAAGAAGTGGTCATCTCCTGCAGGCCGGTCTGGCCTCCAAGCATCTGGCCATCCTCCCAGTCCTGGGCACACCTGCATCACTGGTGCTTCCTGCCAGGCTGGGACTCTGCCCAGGTTTCAGGAGCACCTGGAACAGTTTTCCTGGGGGATCCTGCTTTGTCCTGGCTCCTGGAAGCACAGGGTTTTGATGAAGGACTCTCCCCACTGCCAGCTAACTCGGTGATGACCCCCCAGGCTGCATTTCTCGCATGGGGCGCAGAGAGTCTGGGCGTGGTGTCCTGGCCCTGGAGCCAGCTCTAGGACTGCACGGCAGCCTTGCCTCTGCCCCTTATCTGGGCAGTGGGGAGGAGAAGGGAACCACGGTCTTGCCCCTTCTGTGTCTCAAGAATATGGAAACACATCATCCCACTCCCTTGCACCATTTACAGCCCAAGCTTGTGTGAAGTATTTAAGTTGTTTTATAACTTATAACCTCCCTTGACAATAATGTATTTTATATAAGCAGCACATAGAAAGTGGTAATTTTAATACCCTATAAAGCAAGATCTAAACAATAAGGAGCAGATATCACTGTAGAAAAGGTTACTTTCTCCAGAAAACATTTATCTACTACAGATGGAAATGAATCATCACTTCCTCCTTGGCCGTTCCTGATGAGCCTATGAAATTCTGTCCTGTTTGCCACTGTTAGTTACAAGCTACACCTTTTCTTCTATGATGTTTATATCTTGCCTGTTCACCACTGTTACAGTGACAAGCTATACCTTTTCTTCTGTGATGTGTATTTCTTGAAGGCATGGACTAAATCCTAATTCCACAGTATTTCATGCACATTCTCAAGAGATACTTGTTTGAATGAATGGATTAATGGAAAATAGAAGTAGTGACTTCACTTTTAATTCATTATGTCAAACTTCAAGTGTTTACACACACAATTTTATGGTCCTTTGGATAAACTGGGCTTCTGTGCAGGGTGGTCAGATATAGTTGGGAGAGCAACTAATGGCTCTGTGGCTCTAGGCTCACGAAGGGCTTTGAGGGACTTGATGGCGGCACCTGTGTTGAAAACAGTTCCGCAAATCCATTCGAGTGACCTGCCGGCACACACAGCCCTGCTTCCCAGCTGATTTCTGCAGAGGCTTCTTCTGAACGCCCCAGGTGAATGTGGGTTCAGCCGGCATTGCTGGGCTTCCACAGAAAGCCAAGTGCAGGGACGAGGGAGAAGAGGGGCAGGACCTGACTCTTCCTGGGCCACAGCACCTGTGTGGGGACGCTGCCTGGCCTAGCTCTTCTTGGGGAGGTCAGGGAAACGATGGCATGGAGGGTGTGTTGGCATGAGCCACTTGCTGAAACAATGGATCCCAGGTCTGTGTGGAAGGCAAAATAGAAGTTTATGTGGATATTGTCATTAACATAGCAAATATGGGCTTCTTCCCTAGGCTGGCTGACCCTCTCACTCATCTGCTGAGCAAAGGCCCACGAGCTTTTCCCAAGCTCTGTCCACTCTGTGGAGGTGGCCGGAGCCAGGACAGACATGGGGTGTCTGCCCCCCCCTTTTTTTTTTTTTTTTTTTTTGAGATGGAGTGTTGCTCTGTTGCCCAGGCTGGAATGCAGTAGTGCTGTCTCCGCTCACTGCAACCTCTGCCTCCCGGGTTCATGCCATTCTCCTGCCTCAGCCTCCTGAGTAGCTGGAACTATAGGTGCCCGCCACCATGCCCAGCTAACTTTTTGTGTTTTTAGTAGAGACGGGGTTTCACCGTGTTAGTCAGGATGATCTTAATCGGAATCCTTGTTTTAAGTGCACTGGAGCAGAGATGGGGAGAGGGGACCACCTGGTTTGCTCAGAATTTGGTCCTGCTCACAGTCAATGAGGCAACATAAGCACCTCCTAAATGAAGCATTCCACAGACTGATTTCACAGATGACAGTTGTGATGGCTGGAAAAGGCTTCATACAATGAATTTGAGCTGCATTTGAAGGAAGAACAGGTCCCTGCAGGTGGAAATGAAAGATAAGGGTGACCCAAGCCATCAGCAGCAGCGGGGGTGGGGTGGTGTGGACTCCCCATGGATGGTGGGCGGCATGGCTGAAATGCAGGATAGGGCAGGGGTGCGAAGGAACAGCAGGGCGGCATTAAAATCCCCCTGCAGAGAGGGGACGTGACTGAGGTATTATCACATGTATACAACTGAGAGATGATTTGAGGGTGATTTCTGGGAGCCTGTGGGAAGAGTACGTGGTCATCATCAGTACTCTGGATCTCTTTTTATGAAGTGGTGAAAACAGTCATGCCTCTGCCTATCTTGTAGAGCTGTTGTGAAGATCAAATCAGATAATCTTCCACGAGCCTTGTAAATGCTAAACTTATGACAGACGGTTCCAGGCCCCTTGTCTCCACCCTCCTTTCCTTCTCTGTAACATGAGCCCTGCTGGGTACTTCACTAACTGCCTGGCTTCCTCCTCCGTAATGTGAGCCCTGAGTGTTTGCTGGGTACCTTGCTGCCTGCCATATAGCTGGCTGTACCCTTGTCAAACGCACTTGGCTGGCATATAAGCAGAAGTACTCATCGGGCCTTGGGAGGGCTTTCTGACTTGTGGGTGTCTGCTTTTCCCTGTTAGGCTGGAGCTGCAGGAGCCCTCCTAGACCAGACAGAGGACCAAGGCTGTGGCCTTGGTGTGGGGGCTGGGGGAGCTCCCTGGGTTTATTGTGTGGGCAAGAGCAAGCTTCAGTCCGGCTGCGGCACCGGGATTCCGGGTTCCTTCTGGAACGTTCTGAGTGAGAAGCAGGAAGGGTGCACAGGTGCATCTTCTGAGGATTTTATGGTTATCTTGGGTGAGCACTGGTGCCTCTGAGCTATGAACCTGCAGAACCACTTCTTTCACTAACGGCCTTCTTTATGTAAAGAATGACTTACAAACGATGCCACTTCAGATGGAGGCATTTGCAAGTGTGGCCTGAAAAATGAACAAAACGACTCTTTCATCTCGAGGAAAGTACCTTACATTATTCCCAGTGATAGACATTTGAGCTTTCCAGTGAATATTAAAATACAAAAATCTTGGGTCCGCCACTTTCTCATGTGATCAATGGTGATATTGATGTGGTGTCTTTTTTTTTTTTTTTTTTTTTGACATATAATGAAATGTGGAAGCTGCTCATAACTCTGAACCAGTGTTTTCTAACCAATGTGTGATTACAAAATCGTGTGCTGGTAAAAGCCATTCAAGTGCAGGACGGACCTGTCGACTTAGAAGGAATTGGGGCAGAAAGTCCCGTCCACCAGAGCTCAGACTCTGCGTTGCAGACAGCCCGTATGGAAGTGCTGCTTATTTAGCAGCAGAGAATTCCTAAAATGATCTGAAAACACAATGAAAATACTTCTTCCTAAGTGTATATCAGCATGGGGTCGGAATTTCTTCATAAACTTCAACCACGATTCTGCAGCCCACTGAACACAGATGCAGGCATGAGAACCATGCTGTCTGAGGTGCAGAGATGTTAGGTGTTTTCACAGCAGCACAAACTGTTGCCACACTGCTGCTTATTTTGGATAACGGTTTCTTCTTGAAGACTGTTAAGATGTAATGACTTTATCATTGTAAAATGAACTAAAGTGTTACTTTTTTTTTTTTTTTTTTTTTTGAGACGGAGTCTTGCTCTGTCACCTAGGCTGGAGTGCAGTGATGTGACCTCAGCTCACTTCAACCTCTGCCTCCTGAGTTCAAGCGATTCTCCTGCCTCAGCCTCCCTAGTAGCTGGGACTACAGGTGTCTGCCACCATGCCCGGCAAATTTTTGTATTTTAGTAGAGATGGGGTTTCACCATGTTGGCCAGGCTGGTCTCGAACTCCTGACCTCAAGTGATCCACTTGCCTCTGCCTCCCAAAGTGCTGGGATTACAGGTATGAGCCACCACTCCTGGCCTCATGAGAAAGCTTTCTGTGATCTTTAATAAAGTGCAAAGTTTTCCTGAGACCCAAAAGTTTGAAAACCACTGGCTTAAACTGAAAAAATTGTCCACAATTCTTCAGTGTATCTTCTCATCTGTTGATGGAGAAAGGACGTAAGTGTTGCTTTACTTTTTTCCTTTCACAACTCAATGGTGCTGGGACAACTGGGGTATCCACATGGAAAAGGATGTCCTGGACCCTTCCTCACCCTACACACAAAGCTCAAAATGGATCCAGCATAAGGAGCCAACTGTGAGACCCATTCTGTCAGTCTGCTGGGTGCCGTGACGGACACCACAGACTGTGCGGCTTAAACAACAGCGTTTTATTTTCTTTGTTCTGGAGGCTGGAAGCCTGGGGTCAAGGTACAGGCAGGGTTGGATTCTCTGGGACCTCACCCCATGCTGTGTTGATGGCATCTTCTCTGTGTCCTCACAGGTTTCTCTTACGTGTGTGCAGCACTGAGGACTGTGTGTCTAAATTCTCTTAAAAGAACACCAGTCATACTGGATCACGGCCTTCTCTTAAGATCTTATGGGACCTAAATTGCCAAGTTAAAGGCTCTATATCTAAATACAGTGACATTTTGAGTTTCTGGGGTTGTGACTTGAACATGGGAATCTGGAGGGGGGGGGCAGTTCAGCCGATGACACTTTTAGGTGCGAATCCTGGTGAAACTGTTACATTTGGATTAGGCAATGTTTCCTTAGATGAGATGTCTAAAGCATAACAAGCAACTGAAGGGAAAAAGACAGTATCAAAATTTAAAATGTTCATTTCAGAGGATACTATTAAAGTAAAAAGAACCCACAGAACAGGATACATTATCCCAGTAAGGGTCTGATATCAAGAATATATTTTAAAAGTCTTAATAAAATCCAATTTAAAAATGGACAAAGGATTTGAATACATTCTCCAAAGAAAGACATAAATGCCTTACAAAGCACATGAGAGGTTTAATAGAATTCGTCGTCTTAGAAATGGAAATCAAAACCACCGTGAGATACCACTTCACAACCACCGAGATGGGTAAATCCCCAGTATTGGACAGTGACATGTTGGTGAATTGGGGAAAACTGAAATCTTTATATATAGCTAGTGGGAGGGGAAGTAAAATGGTACAGTTGCTTTGGAAAAGTCTAGCAGTTCCTCAGAAAAGTTAAGCACAAAATCACCATACGACCCAGCAATTTCACTCCTAGGCATATGCCCAAGAAAATTGAAAACATTTTTACAAAAAAAAAATTTTATGCAAGAATCTTCATAGCAGCACTATTCATAATAGTAGAAACAGCCCAGGTGTCTGTCAACAAATGAATGAATAAAGAATATATGTACACAACGGAATATCACTCAGCCTTAAAAAAGAATGAAAGAACATGTGCTCCAACACGAGTGAGCCTTGGACATGAAAGATGCCGGCGCCAAAGGTCACGCGCTGTGTATGAGTCTCTTCACAACAGGTGTCCAGAATGGGCAAATCCAGAGAAACGGAAGTCGACTGGCGATTGCCAGGGTCTAGCGGAAGGAAGGAGCAAGTGCTGACTCTTAATGAGTTCAAGGTTTCTTTGGCCAGTGGTGAAAAAGTCCCGCAACTACATACTAGTGGTTGGTTGGTGTACAGCTTTGAGAATACGCTAAAAAGGCTGAGTTGTATCCTTTAATATTGGGGCTTTTATGGTTTGTAAATTGCTTTTCAATTTAGAAAGGAACTCAAGAACTATTTTGGTGTTGACATTTAGAATGTGAAAGAGACAGTATCTAAAACATGTTACTTATGTAACTCACTTCTCCAGAGAGTTAAACTTCATTAAGGGATGTGTTTGAGCCTAGGAGACACAAGGATCTCATACTATATGTTAGAGCCCATCTTACTGATTTCTATCTCACATAACAACCATATTCAAGGAAAACGGGCATGTAAACGTGAGCTGAATGCCATGCAGAGGCACATTCCTCTTACCCGGATGGTCTTTAGTGGTGCAGTAAGAGATGCAGTCATAGTACCGTTAGTTGAATTTCCATGGCAACAGGAATTTGCCACCTCTGATGAGTTAGATCTCTCTGCACTGCTCCTAACAGGTTTGCCAATTTCGATGTGGTGTCTGTGTACGTTCTTGTTGTGGAAATAAGCGATAGCACCTGCACAAACACTTGCCCGGAAACACACGAAGCTGGTGAAAGCAGGACAGGTGAGAGGGAAACACGGCTCAGCCCTGGCAAACGAGACGGTTATTCCAAATGCAGAAGATTCAGGAACACGATCCTTGGGAAGACTGGTGATAGCGGTGAGATCCACAGAAGTCGGGTTGTACCCGTGCAGCCAGTTACTGGAGCTGTCAGAACCGCATGTATTGGTATCGGTGTCATCACTCAATGCTTCTGACTTCCTGGTGCTGAGGATGACTGCATGTGGCGGAAGCAAAGTGCTGACTCAGTACAGATAATCAGATCCCAGTTCTTTTCTATCAAGGGGGGCAGGGTTAGAACCCCACCCCACTCCCCAATCCTATAAGAACTGGGATCTGATGATCTGTGCCGTCGAGAGAGGCAGGGTTAGAACACCCCACTCCCCAATCCCGTTGTTGAAAATAATAGTTGACTTGGGAGGGTATTTATTCCTAAGGCTGAAGGCGTGCATTTCTGGAGCCTGGGCAGTCAGCCGTGGTGGCTGGGGAATGCTGGGGCTATGGTCGTCCAGCCGCCGGCAGCCCTGCTGGTGGGTCCTGCCTCTTTGACACCGTTCATTTCTGAAGCTTGCTTTCCCCGGTGTTGGAAGTGGCAGCACTGGAGGAATGGCCTCCCTCCTACAGCGAAGCTCTGCCAGGAGAGGAGAAGACACGGAGCGTCTGTTGAAGGATGTGATGTTTGGGGCACTGCACCATGCGTTCTGCTTCTCAGCGGTGCCTCCTGGTGGATGTTACCATCACCTGGCATTGCCCAGGAGGTAACTCGCAGATGCCACACTGATGGAAAGCTGCAGCAGTGTGGTTCGAGTCCAGGGCCAGCTGGAGCTTATCAACAAGGTCAGGCTGGATGCATGTGCTCCACCCAGTGGGTGGGTCTGTGGAGCAGGGGTGGAGTGAGAGCCAGAGGGTCCTGGTGGGAACCATGCCAGATGACAAGAAAGAGGCCCATGAGGAGAGGAACCAGTGGAATCAAGGCAGGGAACGAAAGGAGCTCAGGAAGGAGCGAGCCGTCACAGGGTGGGAGGCTCAGGAGCCAGCAGGAGAGTGGGATATGGCCTCAGGGTGCTGCTGGGTTGGTGAGGGGCTTTCTGTGACTTTTCTGAGAGTGCAGTCAGTTGTAGGGGTGGGTGCCGGCTCCCGCAGATAGAAGAGCCAAGCGTCCTGCAGGAGGCCAACGTGTGCACTGGGAGTTCCCAGGTGCGTGTCCTGGCACGCGGCCCAGAGGCACCTGAGAAGGCTCAGTATACCAGGCACACAGTGGACTGTTGGTGCCTGACCCAACGAGGGAGTGAGTGAGGGCCTAGACACAGGTGCGGGGATGCACGGGACGGGGTATAGTCAGGTGGAGAGTCATGCTGCTGGAGTCTGGGAAATGTGTTTTTGCTTCTGAGAAGCTGGACCTGAGCGTGTCTGTGCTTTGACATTTAATCTGTGCACCATCCTCGGTGGGGTGCATATCTCTGTGGTAGAGGACACCCCGGGCACAGTGGATGTCAGCTGCGGGGTCCGTGAATGTTGCGTGATCGAACGTGTTTGGTACATTCTCAGCGCCTGCCCAGGTGCTTCCCGAGCATCGGGTGTTGTGGCTCCCCACACCCTTCCCATCTGCGTGTAACATGACCACCACCTTCCTACCATGTATTTGTTCTACCACGGCTGCCATGTCTAACGGACGCTTTGCTTTCCAGCTACTTTCCTATAATCAAAACCCTTGGCTTTGCCTGAGTTTCAGAGATGACAGGGTATTAGTCTTTCATGATTGCTCTGAGGATTTCCAAAAGCAAATGTACCTTACAGAATGCAAGATATTGGAGACAGTAATTATAGATGACTTTTCTCAGTCTTTTGCTTGGGGTAAAATTACATAGCACTCGAACCATTTTTAAGTGCATTGTTTGGTGGCATTAAGTGTGTTCACACTGTCGTGCCGCGATCACCGCCATCCATCTCCAGAACTTCCTGGTCTCCCCACGCTTGAAACTCGGTCTACCAAACACTGGCTCTCCTCCTGCCCCAGCTCTGGGAAGCACTACAGATTGCTTGGAAAATAGGCTTTTTCAGTAAGAGAAGGGGCGAGGAGAAGAGCTCTCAAGACTCTCTTGAGATCTGAGGAAGTGTTTTAGGTTTTGCTCACTGGTTCCCAGTGTAAAGGAGCTATTGAAGGCGAAGGTCTGTGATCTCAGGAAGTGCTGGGCTGGGAAGCTTTCCCACTGCAACAGGGGCATTTGCCCTCAAACCTGCCTGAGATGGTGCTGTATTGTGACAGCTCTGAACTTGGTGTCCTTGAACGTTGCCAAGTACATAAGCTTTGGCGGTTACCGTCTAGTGTCTGTGAGAGACCTAGAATTGGAGCATTGTTGACTTTAGAACACACTCTCATTAATAAAAAATATGCTGTGTTTTTTTTTTTTTTTTTTTTTTTTTTTTTGCTTTAATATTCTGTGTTGCAGTAGCAGTAGTTGCAGCGGACGCTACTTCTGGTTCATGGTTATTGCCAAACACAAGCTTCTGGAAACCGTGTGAAAAATGAAGGGGGAAAGTGGTTTTCTGCATAAAGCTTTTTTGAACATCTTGTTTTTTTTGGAATACCTGTTGTGGTGTAAAACATTTTCAATTTAGGGAGTTGTAACGTGTTTTATACTGGTTAGTTTTGAAACCCCATGTTTCTGCATGTCAAGGGGTTGCTTTATCCTGTTATTCTATGATATAGCTGGTTTGCAAAACTATTGGTTATTTCACTTTAAAAACCAAAGCAGCTTACAGTGTGAGTGTGATTCCTGTAAGAATTTAATTGTAAAATTGATTCCTGTTCAATAAACTTACTGGAATGACTCATTAGATCAGTGGATGAAAAGATGATAAGAACATGTCAAGTCTCTGGGCCAGGAAGGACTTCCAAATAATACACGTGATACACAGTAATTTCTTAACGAAGGATTAGATTTAGTACATAACTGTTTAAAACCTCTATATTTTCTATTATAGCCATTCCACATGCCCACGGGAGTGGGCTGCAGGACTGCCTATGGATACCAAGGTCTGTGGGCGCTCAGGTCCCTGGTATAAAATGGCATCGTGTTTGCATATGACGTATGCACATCCTCCTGCAGACTTTCAGTCATGTCAGGGTTGCTCGTAACACCTATACCATGGACACGCCATGTGAGTAGTTGTTAAACAATATTGTTTACTGAATAGTAAAGTCTGAATGCTTAGTACAAACACCTTAAAGTATTCTTGATCTATGGATGGTTGAATCCACAGGCCTGGAACTGAACAAATAAAGATCTTGAGGTCAGCAGTGACGGGTGTGGGATCACACTGAATCTCGTGTGTTTTGCTGTCTGTGTCACTACAGAGTGTAAACGGGAACAATTTTTAGCTTAAGGTAAAATAGGTAACAGGAAACACTATGGAATGGGCATGAAGGCGTGCCCCTCATTACCACGTGTTACAGCCAAGTGCCTGCCTCCTGGGGAAGAATCTGTTCTGTGGGGAGACTAGACATTGATGATTTCTGGACATGTGAAGGGAAATGCCCTCCGAGAAGCGTGGCTTTGGCTGGAGCACGTCAGACGAGGGTTAGCGTGGCATGGAGTTGCCACAGTGCCCCTCATGCCTGCTGCTTCGCTCCTCTCCTCACCCCTGGCCCTGGCTCTTACCAAGGGAGGAAAGTTCAGCTCCAGCTGAACCCCACATAGGGCTGTGGGTCTCTAGGGTAGGTGCTGCCTTCTCCTGAACAGGCTGCGACAGAGGAGGGTCTGGCCGTACTTGAGCTGTGAGAGATGCTCTCAGAGATCCAGCATCCTGCAAACCCAGGTGCTGAAGGTCCCTCCTCCACCGTCCTGCAGAGAGAGGGATCTGTTCCTGCTTCCCCTCCACCCGAGCTGACTTCTTGTCTGTTCTGTACACCTAGCTCTTAAGAGCAGTTATTGCTAAAAAGAATCATCCAGCACACAAACACCGTAAGGTGACAGCCTGGGAGGGTAGATGGGGCTTGAAGGTGGTTTCTTGAATAACAGGGTTCAGTTTCCTCTTTTGGCATCACTCAACCCAAGGCCCCCAGGTAATTGAAATATTGTCAGCAAAACACCCATGTTGTATCTGAGTTGGTTTTTTTTTTTTTTTTTTTAAAGGAATGGGTGCAAACTTCTAACAGGGACCTGACAAAAGAGAAGGATTTCTTCTCTGCAACGTGAAGGTTGGGGCTGGGTGGCGTTTGCCATCTGTGACTAGCAGGGACCCAGGCTGCTTCCTTCCTGCTGCCCGACTCCTGACCCTCCAACTCCTGCCCCTGTTCCCACCAGCAGGAAGAAGAGTGGAAGGTGCCTTTTCTCCTTTAAGGGGACGAGGTGACAGTTGCACCTGCCATTTTGCTAGTCCCTGGGGTGATTCTCCAGCATAGATAGGAGTTGGGTTTGGTGGCCTGAGCCCCATAAAGCTGGGGTTGCTGTTCCCTGAGCAGCAGGAAGCCTGGACTCTGGGAAGTGGGGTCAGAGGGTAGCCTTTGCTGCATCCACAGGAGGGGGCCCCTCGTCCCAGTTGACATCACTGCAGAAGGGGGTAATGGGCTTTCATGGTCCATTGATAAATAGAACGTTCCTTTTTTTTTTTTTTTTTTTTTTTTTTTAAAGCACATCAAACCCTATATTCCTTCGGCCTTTACTAAAGTGGCATTTTGTAATTCCACATGATTTCATTATACCCGCAGGAGAGAATGCTTCCTGTATACCAGAAGTGTCTCTGAGATAGTTCTCAGCCCATTCAGAAAGTTCATTTTCCCAAGGTTAAAGACACAGCGTCAGGAGGGGTTGAGGACGCACAGTGACAGTCTCAGGACCCCAAGGTGTTTGGTTGCACAACTTGGTCTTACACATTTTAGGAAGATGTGAGACATCAATATATGAGATGTTCGTTGATTTGGTCCAGGAAGGAGGGATGACTCGAAGCGGGGAGGGGTTTCCAGGTCACAGGTAGATCAGAGACAGATGCGTTTCTGGTGAGCCTTTTCAGAGAAAGCAAGATCCGCATTTATCTCCGTGTACAGATGGTGACTTTGAGTTCTGCCCTCTGTCCCTGAGGAATTTCCTTGTGGACCAACGGTTGTGAGGGAAGAACGTGGCTTTTTTTTTTTTTTTTTTTTTTTTTTTTCCTCTAGTCTCTGTTAGGAGCATGGGAGGCAGGTTTGCCCTAAGCCGTTTCCCACCTTGACTTCCCTTTAGCTTAGTGATTTTGGGGTCCTGAGATGTATTTTCACTTCACACTTCTGAACACACTTGCACTCTAAACAGTGTCGTAGGAAGCCGTCTAACTGATTTAGAAGAAGAAACTATTTGGAAGGACATGAGCACCTTCGTCCTTGAGAGAAACAAGCCTTTATTTGCCCCAAGGCTGTTAGGCTGCCGGCATGGGTGGCCTTAGAAAGCTGTGCCTCTCTGAGCGCCTGCCTGTGGAATCTGGTGACTTTGAAGTTAATCCAGCAGCTACATGTGTTGGAAAGCAGATAGTCTCTTAAAGTGTTGGTGATTATGATTCTAACACCGGAATTTCAATGTGTATTTTCCACCCTTCTTTCTTTGTCTCCTCATGCCCTGAGATGCTGCTGCATTTGCCCTTAGGCTTCATTGAGGGAGGGTCAGTTCTGGCCCTTTCTTTAGATATTGACCTTGAATGGACAGAACGGAGATTCAGAAAATCTCGATTGTGCTGAGAGTGTGCTGATACCTATGTAAGTGAAATTCATGTGTTAAACTCAGTAATAGTTTAAGAAATATCAATCCCAGGCTGGGCATAGTGGCTTACACATGTAATCCCAGCACCTTGGGAGGCTGAGGTGGGCAGATTCAGTTTTGAGCCCAGGAGTTTGAGACCAGCCTGGGCAACATAGCAAGACCCTGACTCTACAAACAATTAAATGGTGGTGGTGTGCACCTGTGGTCCCAGCTACTCGGGAGGCTGAGGCTGGAGGATCACCCAAGCCTGGGAGGTTGAGGCTTCAGTGAACTGTGATAGTACCACTGTACTTATGGTGCACTGTGCCTGAGTGACAAGAGAACTTCTGCCACCACACACACACACACACACACACACACACACACAAAATCAATTCTAAATGGACAGAAACGAGACCTTTTAAGTGGAAAAACGTCCTGTTGGGTTGCTCTACTTGGGTAACTGTTGACTCATTTGCCGGGAAGAAAATGCAGCAGCCAGTTCTGCTGGGACCACCTGTTAAGGCTACTCTGGGCCTCATGGTTTGAGAAGGGTCTGTCCAGGGGAGAGTGGGAGGTGGGAGTGGCTTAAGGGCCTAGAAGCCAGTTCTTGTGGTTCAGCGTGACTGCGGGTGTGGAGCTGGGGGCAGGGCTTTCCAGGGCATGAGTGGATAAACCGATGGGCTTCCAGGATGAGCCCCTGTGACTTTGCCTGGTGTACATCTGTCCAGTACAAATCCACAGGCTCTTACTCTAGAAGCTTCTGCTGGGGCTGACAGACTGACCTGGGGACAAAGGGTGCCCTCAGAGCCTCAGGGTGCCTTCTGGTGTGGGAAGAGCACTTAGTCACCTAGATCTAGGATTTATGGCACTACAGGGAACTCATCACACTCGGAGCAGCAGCCATCTGCATTCTAGACTTGGTTCTAGGCGAAGTATTTTGGAGCCTGTTGGTACCCTGTGTTCTGTTTATCTGTAAAACAAGTTAAGAGTCTTAACTAGTTAAAACCTATATTTAAAATTTTGTCACAGAATATGGCAGTTGTGGTGGAGCCTGGCCAGAGACCCCCACACTCGGACGCTGCCGCGTGCTGGGGTTGCAAGTGTTGCCTGCATCGGCTGCCTCTCCTGGTATGTCTGTGTTCTTGATACGGGCGCCCATCGAGGTTCGACCTGTGGGACTCGTGCAGCCATGTGTCCATGTTCCTCTGAGGTTCCGCAGACTTCATGGTCCCGTGGCAGAGCCTACGGTATCTGCTTGCATCCTGATTTCCCCAAACCCCAGGAGAGGCCAAGAATTCCTTACACACAACTCCAGAGGGCCTCGTGGTGCGGATTTGCGGGTGACAGAGCCTTTTCCCAGCTCGGACTTCATCTCCAGAGTCGGCTTTAGGGCGATAGAAGCTTTCATCAGACTGGGGGGCCCTGAAGCTTTGGTGGTAGGAATTAGGTGACTAGCACGGATGATACCCCATTTCTTTGCATTTGTAGCAATAGTTGCTAATATGACCTCGAGATGCACAGGAGGGAGAATTTATCAAAGTAACTGCAACAAAAATCTTAAATGATGTAATTTCAGGGACTAAATGAGCTGTCCAGCCCACATGGCTGGCTCACAACGCAACAGAGCCAGGTGCTGCTGCAGCTGCCCTCCCACCCGATTGCTTGTGGACATTTTCTGTTTTCCCATATCTCTCTTTGGATATGTAGCTCACTCCTTTGTAGCTAAGCATCAGTAAAACAGGTTGTCTATTTTGAGACCTAACTATTGTGTCTTTTAAGGACAGAAAATGAAGCAGGTGACAGCGTGGTGATGTGGTGAATAGATTTAGATGAATATTTAATACTTGGCACCACTCTGATCCCTTCTTCCTGTCTCATGCTTAATTACAGCTGCTGCCTCCTAGGACAGAACACTTTCAGCTCTGTGAGTAGGAATTAAACATTTTCTAAATCAGAAGTTTCAGTTAAGCAGTATTTTACATGAATGCCCACTCCCTAAGTGCTCACTGTACTGGTGTGTGGTGTAGAGGAAGGAACGGGGGCTTGGGGCCGGTTCTATGGTGCAGTGTCCTGGTTCCCATCTGTGAGATGAGGGCCATGAGAATGGCCTAGAAGGTTCAGACTGTGGGATTGAATGGATCTGCCCACTTCTGGGAAGCCTCGAGTCTAACTTGACTTGAGCTGGTTTTAGGGAGATGCCGGCAGCGCTGTCCTCACAGGTCACTGGGAAGGGCTCTGGCACCATTCCCATCAGGTGTCTCATGATCAGCCCAACTTGCTCATCTCAGAAGCTGCTGGTCGTGTTCTCGTTCCTGTTGTTTGTTGCGTGTTACTTAGGTTCTGTTCATGTGGGGACCTAGGAAGTTCCACAGTGAGAGGAGAGCTGCTGAGTCGCCTTCCTGCCTGGACGCCAGCCCCTCGGAGGACCGTAACTGCTTGAGGTTGGCTTCTGCCCCCGTCCTCACCTGTGGACACATTGATACAGTGGTACTTTCTAAGCTTCTGGGGCACACAGTGCGGTTGTGTGGATCCACAGGACACTATGGCATCCAAGCACGTGCTCCTGGAGGAGAGGACCCTGAGGGCGCTGATGCTGGGAGCTGGCCGAGAGTCCAGTGCGTGAGACTCCCTGTGACGTGCACAGCTGCCATCTGCGCAGGCCCTCCTGACACCAAGATGGTCGTGCGATAATTGCACAAAGCGCATCTCCAGCAAAAAGCCGCCAAGTGTCCACATCCAGGATATCCACCACGGTGGCTTTTTGGTGTTAATACGATGAATGTGAGCAGCAGGTGGTCTGCATTCTGGGTGTGTGTGACTGTGCCACTGCAGTTTTGTTCTCATGTCTTGATGAGCATGAACGGCTCCTGACGAGGGTAGGTAAGGATGCTGTGACCAGAGACTCTGCAGTATTGTAGCTTCAGGAACCAAGGAGGATTTCTCTCTTGCAAACCCTTCAGGGAGGAAGTTCCAGGCTGGTGACTACTCCATGAGGTATTCAGGGATCAAGGTTCCTTCCAGACCCGGGCTTTGTGTTCCCAAGGACACGGCTGTCATTGCTGTGGATGGGACTGGGTGATTGCCACACTGGCGGGGCGGGGGGGGGGCGCGGGGGGGATGGGGGAGGCTTAGGGTGAGAGTGGCCATGATTTGCCTAATCTACATAATGACAGGGAGCTGGCAGTAAAGTGTAGCCATGGCCTGGAGGACGGATGTTGGTGAACGACTGGCTGCACTCATCGCAGCTGGCCCAGGGATGGGAAGGATGGCTGATTATGCCATTCAACAGTACCTGGTTCTTTCAGATTTGACTTCCTTATGGATTTTCTGCTGTAAAGAGGAGAGAGCCTGTGGTTCTAGGCCAAGCATCTCACTCATCTCAAAACATCTTGTATCCCTTAGCCAACATTTATGTCAAGTTTTAGAAGTCCTACAAACTGGCAAGCATTTCTCAATCTGGTTTAACCATTGGATTTTATATCTGTGTCTGCATCTCTATTTACATCTATGTGGTTATTTGACACCCTGTAGTACCTTTGTAATAGGTTCTATTTGGTGGAAGTCATTTTCAACAAACCCTTGCTGCTACTAGAATTTTCAAGGTTGCAAGTAGAAAGGAGAAAATAAAAACCACATCTTCTCTAATTTTAAAATTTGTTGTTCCTCAAATCACACCAGAAGTACAAATATTACAAATTACAAAAGCAGCCAGAATCAAGAGGTTTCTGGCTGATTCTGGCTAGTCAGCAGTATTTGCTGAGGTCTGTGAAGCAGAGCAACACACCAAGAAGCCCGGGATGGGGGAGAGTTGGGAGGCCAGGCTGTGACTTCAGAGGTGCTGTTGCCTCAGGGAGAGGAGCTAGATGCAGAGAGGATAAATGGCCGCAGGTGCGACCACCGCCGTCCTTGCCACGGTGCAGGGGACTTTGTATGGGGGCCTTTGTGAGCTGAGTTATGAACCAGGTAAAGGCCATGCAGGAATCGGAGAATGCAGGCCAGACGCGACGGGTGGAGGCTTGGCCGAGGTGAGGAGACAGACAGCCACTCTAAATGTGCGGTGGCTGACTGTAGATGGCGCCCATCAGTCACCAGACGGGCTTGATCTTCAGCCCCTATGACAGCTGCCTTTATCCTGTCTGCCTCCACCTTCTGAGGCCTACAGGCGTCTCAAGTGTGTGTGTGTGTTTTTTGTTTGTTTGTTTGTTTGTTTTTAATGTTGAGAGAAAAGTTTTAATTTGGCAGCAAAATATCTCAAACAAATTGCAATATAAAGTTTATCTCAAATGTCAACAAAAAAAGCAATATGCTGTTCCGCAGTCACAATCATAAAGAACACCGTCATTTTATATGTAAAGTATTTTTTACTGTAACCTATAGCCCACATAATGAATTCATTTATTTAAAATTAAGTAAATGATAATTCCAAAAGGCCTATCTTTTTGTGCCACTGTCCTGCTTAAAACCATCGATCTCTCCTCACTTCCTACCTAAACCCTCATTATATAATACATGACTCTCCCTGGCCTGGCTCTTCTCTATCTCCTACCCCTTTCTATCATAGCATCTCACCTTTATTCTAACACTCCTGCCTTACTGAAATACTGCGTGCATTACTGCAATTATACATGAATTTCTCTAGGTCGAAATTACTGTTCTCTTGGTTTCTCTTGAGCTCACCATGGTAATGGTTGTGTTAAGAATACAAAACAAAAGAAGGCCAAGAAGGTGATCACATACTGAAACATTATTTAAAAGGCTTTTCCAAAGATTACTACATTCAATAGATTATATAGTTGTTTGATTTTGCTATTTACTATAAGAGCTCTGACTCAGTGAAGTTAGGATGTAACTTGCAAATTTGTATCCAGTGATGATACAAATGTTGTTGTCTAGTAACGGATAATTGTCCTGCAGGACCTGAACCAATTTTTTTTATTATTATTATTATACTTTAAGTTCTAGGGTACATGTGCATAACGTGCAGGTTTGTTACATATGTATACTTGTGCCATGTTGCTGTGCTGCACCCATCAACTCGTCAGCACCCAACAACTCGTCATTTACATCAGGTATAACTCCCAATGCAATCCCTCCCCCCTCCCCCGTCCCCATGATAGGCCCCGGTGTGTGATGTCCCCCTTCCCGAGTCCAAGTGATCTCATTGTTCAGTTCCCACCTATGAGTGAGAACATGCGGTGTTTGGTTTTCTGTTCTTGTGATAGTTTGCTAAGAATGATGGTTTCCAGCTGCATCCATGTCCCTACAAAGGACACAAACTCATCCTTTTTTATGGCTGCATAGTATTCCATGGTGTATATGTGCCACATTTTCTTAATCCAGACTGTCACTGATGGACATTTGGGTGATTCCAAGTCTTTGCTATTGTGAATAGTGCTGCAATGAACATACGTGTGCATGTGTCTTTATAGCAGCATGATTTATAATCCTTTGGGTATATCCCCAGTAATGGGATGGCTGGGTCATATGGTACATCTAGTTCTAGATCCTTGAGGAATCACCATACTGTTTTCCATAATGGTTGAACTAGTTTACAATCCCACCAACAGTGTAAAAGTGTTCCTATTTCTCCACATCCTCTCCAGCACCTGTTGTTTCCTGACTTTTTAATGATCGCCATTCTAACTGGTGTGAGATGGTATCTCATTGTGGTTTTGATTTGCATTTCTCTGATGGCCAGTGATGATGAGCATTTTTTCATGTGTCTGTTGGCTGTATGAATGCCTTATTTATAGATTCAATGCCATCCCCATCAAGCTACCAATGAGTTTCTTCACAGAATTGGAAAAAACTGCTTTAAAGTTCATATGGAACCAAAAAAGAGCCCGCATCTCCAAGACAATCCTAAGTCAAAAGAACAAAGCTGGAGGCATCACGCTACCTGACTTCAAACTATACTACAAGGCTACAGTAACCAAAACAGCATGGTACTGGTACCAAAACAGAGATATAGACCAATGGAACAGAACAGA
Source organism: Macaca nemestrina (assembly GCF_043159975.1). Lineage (NCBI taxonomy): Eukaryota > Metazoa > Chordata > Mammalia > Primates > Cercopithecidae > Macaca > Macaca nemestrina. The sequence continues at coordinate 388,684 of NW_027257581.1, forward strand.
GTCCTCAGAAATAATACCACACATCTACAGCCATCTGATCTTTGACAAACCTGAGAGAAACAAGAAATGGGGAAAAGATTCCCTATTTAATAAATGGTGCTGGGAAAATTGGCTAGCCATAAGTAGAAAGCTGAAACTGGATCCTTTCCTTACTCCTTATACGAAAATTAATTCAAGATGGATTCGAGACTTAAATGTTAGACCTAATACCATAAAAACCCTAGAGGAAAACCTAGGTAGTACCATTCAGGACATAGGCATGGGCAAAGACTTCATGTCTAAAACACCAAAAGCAACAGCAGCAAAAGCCAAAATTGACAAATGGGATCTAATTAAACTAAAAAGCTTCTGCACAGCAAAAGAAACTACCATCAGAGTGAACAGGCAACCTACAGAATGGGAGAAAATTTTTGCAATCTACTCATCTGACAAAGGGCTAATATCCAGAACCTACAAAGAACTCAAACAAATTTACAAGAAAAAAACAACCCCATCAAAAAGTGGGCAAAGGATATGAACAGACATTTCTCAAAAGAAGTGTGTGTTTTTTAAACAGATTTGGATGAGTTGCTTTCTGCACAACACACCTGGATAGATGGAGGCTGGTTCTCCACAATGGCACCAGGGACTTGGTGGGGACTGGGGGAACAGAGGCACAGCACCAGCTCCCTGGGAGGAGACAGTGCCTGTGGGATGGAGGAAAGAAGAGGTACACAGTGCTGAGTCATGAACGTCAGTTTGCTCTTAGACATGACATATGTCTTTCGGAGGTTTCCACGAAGCACCGTTAAAGCCACCAGTGTGGACGGGTCCTGAGATCAGGAGGAGACCCAGAACATACGTGTATTTGAAATCCTTCACGTGCTGCAATCTCTTCAAAGAGGACCACAAGTCATCTCTAATAATATTGTAAAATTATTTTTTTATTAAGTGCCATGGCTTTTTTTTTTTTTTTGTGGGGTAGGGTTGGTGTGTGACAGTAAAACAGATGCAGTGACACAGCTGGTGGGTGTTGGTTCTGGGACCCAATTGGGCAGTTGTATGAAAACAAACCAAAAAGTCTCCACAGTTGGGCAGTTGTATGAAAACAAACCAAAAAGTCTACACGAAACACCTCGATTACGTGATTTCATGTATTTAACATAAATGCACACATTTGTATTCTAAACACACATTTTTCTGTATGTGATAAGGATGTTCTGAGTGGAAACCGTGCTGCTGTGGACTTTGTGAGTGGTGAGCCATGCACAGATATGTACTGCGTTTACTGTGTCTGCTGACGCGAGCCCTGGTCAGTCCTGTTGCAGGTGGATGCTTTCCCTTGTGGTTCCCTTCTGGTTCCCTTCTCTTGTTCTGTTTGTAAGTTCAGTAAACTCGGGACCAATGGTGAGAGTAGGCGTAGAGGAGTGCGGTGTCGGCAATTAAGGAAAATCCACGCCAGACGTTGCAGAAGGAGGAGGCGTGCAGGGTTCCACTGCCTGTGTGAGCCATGACTGGTGAGGGCCCCTGGGCAGCAGCTCATCTGGGCTGCTTGGAAATGCAGATTCCTGGGCACAGACCTGAGAGGCCTTGGAGTGACCACCCTCCAGGGATTCCGCCCAAACTTGGCCATCTTGTATCTTGGCTGGTCATCTGTGCTAGGCTGTCTCATTGACATGCCCGGCCATCACAGAGTTAGCTGAGTCATCTGCACAGTCATCTGTGGGTGTGCTGATGGGTGTACGGGGCTGGCCCGTCTTCCTTTCTCCCCCTATGAAGCATTTGAAGGTCTATTATCCTACCCTGTTCTCTCCCTGTCCTCAGTGGGCAAGGAGGAGGTTCATTTTCACTTGCAGATGAGGAAAATTCTGAAAGTCTCATAAAGAAGGCAGGATCTTCTTCAGAATCTTCTTTATTCCAATCAGCTCTGATATTTTCAGTTGGAAAGACTTTTCCTCAAACACTTTGCATTCGTTCTGTATGTGAAGTGCTGTAGACTTTCCCGTTGTTTTAGTAATTAGGATCTGTTCTGTTGTCCATCACAAACGTATATATTTTCATTCTGAGACATGCTGAGTCAGCCTTTGCAGTCCAGAGGGATTTCATGTGCGTTCATAGAAGCCTCCATCAGAAACCACATTCCAAATAGCTGTGGACATACCAACCTGCTTGTGACTTTGGGAATTGCCAAAGTCAAATTCTCTCTCGATTTGAGGCTTTAGGAGCTTTAGAAATCTTGAAATTATAAAATGAAAATGTGACAAAATTAAGTGTATTTAAAACAAAAGAGATATTATGCTGTGGGTTTTAAGGGCTGTGATGCATTATTTGGTTATCTTTAAGGATGTCATGTTCCACCCAAGTTACAAATACATGAAATAATTTAAATATAAGGTGACCCCTTCAGAACATCCTGGATTTGGTCTTGATCTTCTGCCCTTGAAAATGTGATTCATTCTTTTTCTTTCTTGAAAATGTGATTGTCCTAAACTGCGTGCCTAGACCATCTCATCTGAATTGCTTCCAAAACATCTGCATGGGTATCTTTCTATTCTTGGGTATAGAGAGATAGACATCATTACGCTTTAAGATAGCAAAAGTCCCATAGAGCAGTTTTTCTTAAACTAATGAGCTATTGTTGGAAATCAAGGTATGTAGCAAGTTACAGAATCTCTCAGTGAAAGTGATTATTTAAAATAGAAATCTTAGTTTTTAAAATAAAATGCTAATAGAGAACGTTTTGTTTGCAAGAATGTAAAATGTTACGTCTTTGTTTAGAATTTAAGGATAGTAATTTGCTTCTTAGATCTTTGTGACTGAGATTTGAAATCTTAACTACGGCCGGGCGCGGTGGCTCAAGCCTGTAATCCCAGCACTTTGGGAGGCCGAGACGGGCGGATCACAAGGTCAGGAGATCGAAACCATCCTGGCTAACACGGTGAAACCCCGTCTCTATTAAGAAATACAAAAAAAAAAACTAGCCGGGCGAGGTGGCGGGCGCCTGTAGTCCCAGCTACTCGGGAGGCTGAGGCCGGAGAATGGCGTGAACCCGGGAGGTGGAGCTTGCAGTGAGCTGAGATCCGACCACTGCACTCCAGCCTGGGCGACAGAGCGAGACTCCGTCTCAAAAAAAAAAAAAAGGCCGGGCGCGGTGGCTCAAGCCTGTAATCCCAGCACTTTGGGAGGCCGAGGCGGGCGGATCACAAGGTCAGGAGATCGAGACCACAGTGAAACCCCGTCTCTACTAAAAATACAAAAAAAATTAGCCGGGCGCGGTGGCGGGCGCCTGTAGTCCCAGCTACTCAGGAGGCTGAGGCAGGAGAATGGCGGGAACCCAGGAGGCGGAGCTTGCAGTGAGCCGAGATCGTGCCACTGCACTCCAGCCTGGGCAACAGCGTGAGACTCCGTCTCAAAAAAAAAAAAAAAAAAAAAAAAAAAAAAAAAGAAATCTTAACTACGGTTTATCATCAATGTTTTATACATATGCACATATACATATATATGTAAGGTATGTAAAAGGAAAATAAGCATGTATGTATTTACATTTATATACCCTTCTATAATGTGTATACTTCTAGTCACACAGAGGTCTAAGTGACTATGACTTTATTTGATGACCAGGAGGGTAATTAAGTAAATTTCCTGCTCTTAGCCTTGCTTTGGCATCTGATCAGGGACCCTGCGAAGTGCGCCTCCCGCGCTCCGGGCCTCACACAGCCCATGCCAGGTTTTGGAAGCAGGAGTTTGTCTGCAGCCACTTCGGGAAGCAGGTGGTTGCCAGGATTACCTAGAGCTCCAGGCTGTCTCCAGTCCAAGCCTCACTGGGTAGAAGCTGCCCCACCAGGGGCCTGGACATGGATGTTAGGGCCTGGAGCCAGGGACTGCTCCGGAAGGAGCGCTCCTGTCACTGCTGGGCATGAGAACCGAGGACAGGAGTTGGAACCAGCCTCGTGCCAGTGCACGGTCTCCCGGGAGTGCTTGCGGGAAGCCCCAGCCACCCTTTCCTGACCCCACAGCCAGCACCAAACTGTGAGATCCCCCTGGCCCACCCCTCAGGTTCCTAAAATGGTTAGGGTTTCCTGGGCTGTGAATTTTTAAGTCTAGGCTCAAAAGTCCTGGGACAGACTCACAGGGTTCTTTCTTAATTAATAAGCCTTGATAATGAAAACGTGTTCCCCCCCAGAGTCGAGTTTCCAGTTAGGGAGGCTCACCTGTAAATGTCGTGCCAGGTCAAATATGCTGAGATCTGGGCCAGGTCCTGCTTCCTGCCCATGGCCAAGGCAGGTACTTCATTTGGGAGGTGACCCAGAGGGACATCTGAGAGGCCTGCCTGTCCCCGAGGGATGAAGCCACTGGCCTTCACACTCTGCTCTGGCTTCCATCAGCTCCTTCCTACCTGCAAACTGCCTGCTTTTATGTTGCCATTGTTGGAGATATGCTAGGGACTTCGTATGGAGCGACCCCCATAGGACAAGCAGATTGTGGAAAGGTGGGAACCAGGGCTGGGAGGGTGGTGACCACGGCCAAAATGAGAACCGTGGTGGGCTGGGAGGTCCATCTTCTGTCTAAAGTGTTTTTTAAAATAAAACAGTGTCTCAGGAGCATGAGAGGGCAGGCCACAGACGAGGAGAACGCATCTGTAAAAGACTTATCTGATAAAGGCTGTTATCCAAACCGTGCAAGGAACTCTCAAAACTCAACAAGAAAATGAACAACCTGATTAAAAATGGAAAAAAGACCTGGACAGATACCCCAACAAAGAAGATACACAGATGGAAAGTCTACACGTGGAAAGATGGCCCACATCTTATGTCGTAGGGCGAGGCGCCACTGCGCACCCACCAGCCTGGTCAATACTGGAACTCTGACACCACTGCAAGCTGGTGGATGTGTGGGCGTCAGGACCGTCACTCATCGCTAGGGGAAGTGGGGCAGCTGCTGTGGGAGGCAGCGTGGCGGTTTTCCATGGAACTAAGCACTCCGACCACAGGAGCAATCACAGTCCTGCACGTTCTCTCAGAGGAGCTGAAAATTTACTTCCACAAGGAAATGTGCATGCAGATGTTGACAGCAGCTTTATTTATAATTGCCAAAACTAGAAAGCAACCAAGATGCACTTCAGTAGGTGAATGGATAAACTGTGTTACGTCAGACACTGGGATATTATTCAGCACTAAAAAGAACTGGACCACTAAGCCCTGAAAAGACATGGATCTTAAACGCATGTTGCTAAGTGAGTCTCCAATCTGGAAAGGCTGCCTGCTGTGTGAGTCCAGCCGCAGGACAGTCTGCAAAAGGCAAAGCTGTGGAGACAGTAAAAACGGTCAGCAGATGCCAGGGGTTGGGGAAGGGAGGGATGAATGGGAGGAGCATAGAGGGATGTGTAGTGTGGGGAAGCAACTCCGGATGGAGCTTTCATGGGGGATCCATGCCGTTCCACGTCTGTGAAACCCACAGAGTGAGCAGTAGCAGGCCGAGCCCTCGTGTGAGCTGTGGACTCTGGGTGGTGGTGCCGTGTTGATGCGGGTCTGTCGGTTGTACAGAAGTGCTGCTCCGGTGGGGGCAGGAGAATGATGGAGGCTCTGCCTGCGCTGGGGAAGGAGATAGGTATGTGAGGACTCTGTACTTTCCTCCTGATTTTACTGTGAACTGAAAACTGCTTTTAAAAACGTCTATTGAAAAGGGAAACAAAAAAGAGTGCTAGCCAGAAAACATCTGTGTGAGGGTGTGGCCTGTGTTCCAGGTTCAGGATTTCGCTGTTAGAATACACATATCTGAATTATTCAGAAGTTAAACATTTGCATTAAGTAACTCACTACAAAGTTCATTACAGTATCATCTTGAGCCACTGCCAGGATAGCCAGGATCCTGCATGTTGACCAGCTTCTCCCCTTACAGGTGCAGTGACACCCATGGCCTCACCCCAGTGAGCAGCAGGGCTGGGACCAGGAGTCAGGCTTTGGCGGGCAGAGAGGAAGTGAGAGCTGTAAGCCCGTGGCAGGGAGGAGCCTGTGGCAGGGAGGAGCCTGTGGCAGGGAGCCGACAGGGATGATTTTTTTTTTCTACCAGTTTTATCTCTGAGACCTTCTTAGACTTGGGGAGTCAGGAGTCCCCACTCTCGGGCACCTCAGAAACCAAAGGCTGCTCCTAATCCTCATGTTCCAGATGCCTCAGGGGAGGTACCTGGGTTGTTGGGTGCCGTTCCGTTATTTGCTACTCGGTGGAATTTGCCCACAGCATTTCTGGTTGTTTTTAAAAGCTGATGCTGGAGCTGCTTAAAATCACATATGGATATTGATTTACCTGTAAAAGTTAAGAATGGAATTTGAGCTCAAAGATTTGTGTAAATGTTCAAGTTTGTGTACTTATACATTACATTTGTGGAAATATCTAAAAGTCCAGGATTTGTATTAAACACTTCTCTTGATTTTTGTAATATCTACCTACTTCCATTTGATGTCAGAGGGCTTAAATTTTGAGTGCCTGAATTCACTGAATTTAATTACATTTGAGGTAAGAAGTTATAAACTGAATGTAGCCAACAGTGCATGCTTTTTTAAGTATTGATTAAAATATATATAAAAACACATCCATGAACATGCAGATGGGGGAAACATAATAAACCATGGAAGTAGAATTACTGTTGTTTTCTGAGAAGACAAATTTTTTAAAAGCCAAGGGATCTTACAAATTTTTAGTTTTCAACTTATTTGCCCTAAAGTGAAAGTTTGGCAGCAGAAGATTGACAGCAGCAGAAGAGGAGATCCTGGGCCAGTGCAGGCTCTGGGAGCAGCGGGGTGAGTGCTGGAAGGAACTGGCTGGAGGCAGAGTAGGGAGGTGCTCAGGCAGGCCAGGATGGCCTCAGGGAACGCGGCTCAGCAAGCGAGAAAGGGTTCACATTTCCTGGAGAGCCCTTGTCTCTGCCCACGGAGAACCCGGACTCCTTCCAACTGGGATGTGCATCTAAGAAAGCCAGTGGATATAGAATTCTTTCTGGTAACACACACATCTTAGGAGAGCGCTGTATTTCAGTTGTTGTTGGCTCTGATGTGACTTTGTGGTGTCCGAGGTTCTGCCTAGAGCATGGCGCTCTGCTGAGCATTGCTTGTTGAAAGCCCGTGTGGAAACTTTCCCTGTAAGCTCGTCGACCCCAGCAGTCTTGGTTCAGAAACCTTTGGACTTGCTGAGACTTCACAGGGCCTTCTAAACTTTCTTGCGTGACCTTTTCATTTTAGTGTTCCCCATTAATTCAGATGTTTTCCAGAAGGTAAGCAAGCTGCTGAATGCAGGGTGGGGGGGTGCCCTCCATTGACCCTGGGAGAAGCATCGCTGTTTCTCCGGGTGGAGGTTCCCGCCCACCATGGTGTGCTCCAAGATGGAGCAGGGTTCTTTTCCAGAAGTAACCATCAAAGGCCCGCGTCTCAGCGGCAGGATGGCTGTGGGGGTGTGGTCTCGCGGCCATACCGGCCCCTCCCTGTCAATGGCACCAAGGAGAGGAGCAGGGGGAGGCCTGGGATCTGTGCTTTCGAGATTGCGTCGTCCATTTGTATACCATACATGCAGAGAAAGTGTTGGAGATAAGCAGGAGACAGTGTCTGTCCCTAATGAGCTCAGCCGTGCCTTTGAGAGAGTCAAGTTTCTGTGCGGTTGATACGGACTTAGCCTGGCTATGGCAGTGCAGGTGACTGCTGGGCTTTGGCAAGGCTGCACCAACTGTCCGTCTGAAACGGCCCTCTTCCCAGGCTCGCTGTGCCAGCTGAGTGCCCAGGCCTGACTTCCCGCCATGACAGAGGCCCCATGTATGTGGGGGGGGGGGAGAGGGGGTCCTGCTTTATTGCCCTATCCAATGCCACGCGGGGTCAGCACTGAGTCAGTACTCAGGAAACGTGCTGTGTGGGTCAGCGATTGAGTTCAGAAGCCTGGAAAACTCAGCAGTGCAGGCTCTGGGCATGACCCGTCCAGCCCTGGGGCTCTCTGAATTTCCTTCCATGGCATCCTCCTCATCCCAGGGTCCCCTGTCTCCACACAGCTGTTGGCAGCTTCACAGCTTCCTCTGCCTCCCCTCCCAGGCCCTGGTGTGGCTGGGGACAGCTAGTGGCTGTGCAGACCGTACAGCAAGTATATCGTTGGTGCCAACAGCTTGGGCCTGGGTTACCTGAGCCAAGGACTCCAGTGCACAGCTGAGCTCACCCTGAATGACTGGATCAGAAGTCCTTGGGTTGCAGAGAGGGTGGTTAGATATTGAAGGACAATCTGCGGAGAAGGGGAAATGGGTGTGCTGGATGGGCAACTGGAGAAGTCTGTGCAGAGCCTGGGACCTGGTGCAGATGCAGAGCTGGCATGAGGAATCCGGTGACACGGCCACCGTGGAAGTGGGCAAAGTCAAAGGTTTCAGACCGGCATGGAGGGGCTGGTCCAAAATGATCCTCCTTTTCCTTTAATCGTAGCAACTGCTGGCTTACGGGGTTGGGGGAATGAGATCTGTGTTGGCAGCGAGGAGAGACAGGGATTTTAATTAAACCCCTCTTTCTGGGAGAGGGGAGTGGCCGTCTCCGTAGGACGGTGAGCATTGTCATCTCAGGCAGCTCAGGCTGCTGTAACGAAACACCATTGACTGAGTGGCTTATGAACAATAGGAATTTGTTTCTCAGTTCTAGAGGCTGGAAGGCGGGATCAGGGTGCTGCACAGGTGGGTTCTGGTGTGGGCCCCTTCCTGGTTTGCACACACCTTCTCTCTGGCCCTGATACAGTGGGAGGGTGATGGATTTGCTGGGCTCCTTTCTGAGGCACAAACCCCATTCACGGGGCTCCAGCCTCGGGAACTCATCACCTCCCAAAGACCACCTGACAGCATCACATTGAGGGTGAGGATTTCAACCTGTGTTTCGGGGGACAGGCAGGTGGTTCGTAATCATCACCCTCTGTGTATTTCTGACTCAACATTGAGTCTGCATTCGGCTTCCAGGAGACAGAGCCTGTGTGGACACTGAGCTAGGTCAGAGCTGCAAGCATGTACACATCGGGGGTAGGGGAGCTGCCAGGGCTGCGAGAATGAGGTTTCAGCATCAATCAGAGCTGCTATCCTGGCAACATTTGCTTTTCATGAAGAGTCGATCAGGCAGTGGGGGCAGCAGGCGGTGTTGCCAGAAGCTTGGAACTGATGGGCGGCAGGGAAGGGGCAGAGGCCACGACCTTGGGGTGGTCAGCACTGCCAGGTGTCTGCCCTCCAGGCCTCACGCCTGTGACTGTGCAGAGACCGAGCTGACCGGGGCTTGCCAGCCAGTGTGGCTCTCATGCAGGTGATTATCGGGATATGCTTTCTTGTAATGTTCCCTCAACCCCATCCCCACCCCACCCGTTTCTGTGCCTAGCAGAAATCATGCTTCGTCTCCTTGATATGAAGCATTGAGTTTCCTATGGAGGTGTAGGAATAGCACGATTTAGCTCACGTCAAAATACTTTGCAGTGAAGCTGCACAGAGGAGGATTCTAGGCTTCCATTTGACCTTTTAGACAACGCCTGAGTGTTACAGGACCCTCTTGCTAGCACCAGATGAGAAAGGCTACTGGTTAATAAGGGAGACGTTTTACATTAGCACAGAGGGTGGCTTGAGATAAATTCAGTGTAACGTAGGTGTTTGTAAGCCGTCAAAGGGACCATCTCTCTGCTGGCGACATGTTTTCTGGTATAGATTTTGTTCTGAAAAAGGATGACTGGCATTCGGTAGAATCATTCCAAAATTCACCTGGAAGGCATCCACATGGTGCCTTGTTTTCTCCTGACATTCTGGGCACCACGAGGAATTACTCTTGTCTTCAGCACTAGCAGGAGACTTTTCCTGAACACCTGCTCCTCTTTGGCGTTGTGGGTGTGAAGGGGTCAGAGTGATCCTGTCTTCATGGAGCTTTCAGACACCATGGGGACAGTGTGGCACGATGTCGGGCTCGGGTGGGATGGAGGCTTTCCCCAGAAAACAGCTGCTGATTCCAGGGCGGCCCTCGACCCCTCCTCCCTCTGTTCCTCCAGGTCACGTCTGAATTAAGGCTGTTCTATCATAGCGGGGGTGTCATGTTAACTTGAAGTGTGCTTTTGTTCTGGGCAGTAAATAAATTAATGGTACATTTGCCAAGGACAGCAAGATTTGATTTGAGGAATCCAATGTGGAAAAGGAGAAGGGGCTTGGCTGGGTGGGGACTTGTGTGATGGGAGCAGAAAGGAGAAGCCATGCAGGCTGGTGGGATGGAGGGGCCGCGCCCGCATTTCTATGGGGTCCGTCGATGTTTGTGCCACTAGCCCTGAACCACTGTCTCCACTTCTAAAACCTGCATGGTGAGGAAGCCCCTGATGGGCCTGAGTTGTTACCTCTTGTGGCCATGGCTGGGAAATGCCCTGGACACCTCTCCTGGCTGGTGATGGCCCCGGGCCTTGGACACTGGGTTTGCCCTGAGCTCTGCGAGGGGCTTGGGCTCCACGCGTACCGGGTACCTGCTCATCCCTTTGGACATGAGGTGTAGGCGCTTGGCTTGGAGGCCACCGCGATATGGGTGTGGTCAGGACTGGCTCATCCTTTGGGGAGAGAGCACCGGCCCGGGGGCCCCTCTGTGGTGCGTAGCCCTGCAGTGCCCTCACAGGATGCCCTGTCCTGTGGGGACTTCCTGCCATTCCCCTGGACCCTCAGGTGTGGGAGCCAAGTGTGGTGTGTGTGTCCCGGGCGGGGGTGCTGAGGACACCACGTGCCTGCTCGTGCGAAGACCTGAGACATTGCGTGGGCTCGTTTCCAGGGGGCTGTTGGTGTCTGGGGCCTGTACCCACTGGCAGGAAATACTGGGTGGCCCATGTTACCTTTTTTGTCTTTTTTTTGCCAAAAAGTCCTGATGCCAACATTGCTGTCCCGCTATGGAAACCGCCCATCTCAGGCTCACTGGCCCTCCTGTTTCTGGGCTGTTGCAGTGTTGTGTTGGGATAACTGTGTTAACTTCATTTGAATTTTCTTCCTGTTCCTTTGGAATAAGTGATAGCTTGTGCTGCTTGTTCACCCCAGAGGTGAGGGTGTCCTTTAGGCCTGGCAGAGCACAGCGGTGCAGGGAGGTGCTGGGCCTCGGCCTCCCTTGTTGTCCGCAGCCCTCACTGCACGTTTGCTCTTCACTCCTCGTGCACACGACCGGGGTCACGGGCTGCTCGCTCTGCTGTTTGAGATCCTCTGAAAAGGTGGTGTTTACACTGAAGGGAGATTGGGGGTGTGCAGCTGATTTTAAATAGGAGGAAATGACGGTAACAGAATGAGCAATGCCTAGCACTTAGTCTTAGGCTTGAGAAATTGTGTTTTAGAAGCAAGGTATCCCCAACTCCGGTTTTCTTCAAATTAAATCTTTTAAAGAGTCCACAAATACAAATAGTTAAAGCCTAAAACTATGCAACAGAGGGCCTAGAGCCCAAGCCACTGCCACCTCTGACTCCAAGACACCTCAGCAACTTGGTCCTCCTCCTCAGAGAACCCCCCCTTCTGCTCCTCCCTCCATGCTCCTCTTCCTCCCCCTCCCTTTCCCTGGACAGCCCTCTCCTTCCCCTCCCTTCCTCAGACAACTTTCTTCCTCTTCTTCCCCCTGCCTGTCCTTGGGCAACCTCCTTGGAACTCTGGTTGAAAGTCACTAGTCTGTGGGGTTGCCCAGTTGATAGACGAGCACGCTGAGGCCCAGGCACAAGTGACTGACTCAGGCCCGCGCAGAGGCCGACCCAGAGGCCGTACCACCAGATTGTCCCTAATGCAAGAGAATCAATGATGCTGCTTCACTGATCTCCAGGGAAAGCAGGTTGATTACAGGTTATAAACATGGGAACATTTTGGAAAAGCCGTCGTCCACCTGTCAGCTCCATCTCTCCTGCCCGGAAGATGTGGGGAGAACCTGCCCTCAGCCCACCCTCATCCTGTAACAGGACAGAGGACAAGAGCAGAGACCCAAGTCCTGTCAGTGCCCTCAGGAAACCCCCCGTTTCCTCCTCATGGTGGAAGTGGAAACCATCCCGCTGGATGATCTTCCTGGGGAGACCCTGTACCCTGAAAGCGAGGAATCTGGTTTGAGCACACACACATTCTTGGTGCCATTACTTTCTGCAGCTGAACGCTGCATATGTGGCCCATTAATCTTGCTAGTCCGGTGTTACTGGGTCCTGGGAGTTTCTGTGGGCTGATGGCAACTGTTTACCATTGTGTTTAGAGAGAATAGAACTTTTTTGTGTCCAAATCAGATGATAACCATTGCCATGTGATTCCTTGGGTTGGTTGGGGCGGGGGATGCTCAAGCTTTTTCTGAGGGCTAAGTGCTTGTTTGAGACAGTCTTACTTTGTCACCCAGGCTGGAGTGCAGTGGTGCGATCTTGGCTCACTGCAACCTCTGCCTCCTGTGTTCAGGCAGTTCTCCCTACTTCAGCCTCCCGAGTAGCTGGGATTATAGGTGTGTGCCACCACGCTTGGCTAATTACAAAAATTTCTAATATAGGCAGGGTTTTGCCATATTGGCCAGGCTGGTCTCGAACTCCTTACCTCAAGAGATCGGCCCACCTTGGTCTCCTAAAATGCTGGGATTACAGACTTAAGCCACTGCATCCGGCCCGATCCTGACATCTTTTAAAGCTGCCTTCATGTACCAAAAGCGAGTCTATGTTTGAAAATCAGGCTTGTTGAAGAGCCTAGGAAGAGAGGTATATACTTCAGCTAGGTAAATAACTATATGTTAAAAATATGGGCCAAAATCTACCCCAAATATTAACTCTTCTGCTTGGCGTTTTATATCCATTTATGGTTATTTTTTCAGTATTAAGATTTTTAAAGATTCTTTTGATAATTATGGACAAATTACTATTAAAACTCAGTTGCATTTGTAACACTTTAAAGAATTAATTGATGACATTGTTTTTCAAGGAGGCATTTTGGATAGTTACATAATTGTTTACCTCTTTGCCAGAAATCTTTTTTTTTTTCCCAGAACAGAAACCTGAAAAGAAACATTACATTAAGTGCTATTTCACTGTGTGACAATCAAGTTTTGAATGTGAGAACAAGATCATCGTGTATTTTTGGGATAATTCTTGCTTAATAGTGATAATGCTAAGTGTTAAAATTATGGAACAGTTTGTTTCTTTGAAAATTACTATTTGCCTGCTCATCAGGTGGGAGCTGATGAGAACATGGTTGTAAAAATTAAATTGTATTTAGCTTGTATAAAAGAAGTTAAAAAAAAAAAAGCTTTTTTGTTTTCTGCTACTACTGAAGTTGCTTAGCTGTGGAAATGAGGTTATTGCAGGCACCTAGAATTTGATCTCCTTCACTTCCACGATGGGAAGAAATTCTCCAACAAGCACAGGAATCTGACTTTCTGATATTGAGACTCCTAGGCATCAAGCCCCATGGAAGGGGTGGTGATTACGTGAGCGTTGGCGTTGATGTGGGCATCCTCCAAGCCGGACACAGGGAGCAGGGAAGGGAAGAAAGAACAGGCCCCTCAGGAACCATGAGAAAATAACGTGTTGGCAGCAGTGGTGAGGGTTGGTGTCAGGGGACAGGAAGAGGTGGCAAAGGGAGATGTGCCTCAAGGCAGTCCTGGAACCCGCAGTCCCTGCAGTGAGGTCTGGTCTGCAGGGGACATGGACGGCCACGCAGCGAGGCCCACAAACAGCCTGGACTTGGGTGCCTCAGAACTCTGGTGGACGTTGCAAACAGCCCCACAAGGTTGCAGTGCACATTCCTTGGACAGAAAGATGCTTGGAACTGTTCCTGGCATGAGGCCAGCGCCCTGTGAACAGTGGCTGCTGCTGTCGTGACTGAGTGCCGTCCAACTGGGGACATTTGCTCTACTCAGTTCACTGCCTTCAACAAGCTGGACACATTGAACGAGGACTCAGTGGATGATGTACTCTGTAAATACGCTTTCCCGGCTAGAGTGAGCAAAGCCCAGGTAGGTGGTTCTTCATTGTTACCCAGGTGTTTGTGGTGGGGCCAGCTGTGTGGCTGCCAGAGCGCATGTGACCAGGAAGCCTCTGTGCCCCCGAGGTGGCCAGCATTCCTGTTACATGAGCCATAGGCAGAAGGTGGGCACTGCTGGGGAACTTGCTCATGTTCCTGTTTTCTGATGGGAAATTCAAGGTTTCTGAGCATCTTACGTCAAATTTGTACATTGCTGAGACTGTACACATTTCAACGCTTGTTTTTTTCTGCTTTTCAGATCTACACAACCTGGCATTTGGCCGTGGCTTCCAGGACAGGCTGGATGCAGAGTGAAGTCCTCTCCTCACTGTCAATGTTTGCAGATGTCTTCTTGTATAAACTTCATATTTCTTGAGACTTTCAATTAGGTTTTTACTTAACTAGACTTTTAAAATTGTCATGCACATAACTCTACCAGTTACAATCGTGAGCTAACATGGGTTTTTGGTTTTACTTTGATGAATGTTTAACATTTGCATGCTGGATGTAGGGGTGGAGGTCATTTATCTGCTTTTCATTTCCTTCTTGGTTATACTTAGTGACTTTCAGGTAAGGTGTGGAAGGTGTGGTACAGGGTGAATTGCAGGCCGCACTGTGGCACCGTGGAGGACAGGCGCGGGCTGCAGTGGTGTGCACAGTGGATGAGAGACAAGAGGAGACTTCTATCCTCGAGGGAAACACACAACAATTTAAAAAACTGATCATCTAGCTTACATGAGGTCCAACAAATTCAGTTTGCAAAGTTGAACTTTCAAGTTAATTTAGTAATTTTTCCCCTAAGTCATTAATTTAGTAGCTTATGTTTAAATATATTTCTCTTGTCTAAAGCAAGTCATAAATTCTAAAATGAATGACTAAACATGTAATAATTGAGGCACACAATACCTGAAGGGAAAACTGCCAGTATGCTAAAAATATTGGACACAGATGCTTTTAAAAAATATAATGTAGCATTCTTACAATGCATGTGCTTCTAGCATGTAACTTGGTGAGTAGTTTTGAGCTATGGTTGTAGGAATGTGTATCTTGAATACTTGAGGTCACCACTGTAGATGTGTGCGTGAGATGTATAAATACTGAATGTTCTTCTCCCTTCCCTTAAATGAAAAACATTAGCTCCCTTTTATTTTTTATTTTTTTGAAGCAGACTCTTGCTCTTTTTGCCCAGGCTGGAGTGCAGTGGCACAATCTTGGCCCACTGCAATTTCTGCTTCCCGAATTGAAGTAATTCTCCTGTCTCAGCCTCCTGAGTAGCTGGGACTACAGGCACCCGCCACCACGCCTGGCTAATTTTTGTATTTTTATTAGTGATGGGGTTTTGCCATATTGGCCAGGCTGCTCTCAAACTCCTGACTTCAGGATCTGCCCACCCCGACCTCCCAAAGTGCTGGGATTACAGGCATGAGCCACTGTGCCCAGCCACCTCCCTCCTGTAATGATTTATACAGTTGTTTTTGCTTTTTATTTTTTTGAGACGGCGTCTCACTCTGTTGCCCAAGCTGGAGTGCAGTGACGCAAATCTAGGCTGACTGCAGCCTTCACCTCCTGGGCTCAGGTGATCCATCTCAGCTTCCTGAGTAGCTGGGAATAGACACATGTCACCACGCCCAGCTTTTTTTTTTTTTTTTTTTTTTTGTATTTTTAGTAGGGGCAGGGTTTTGCCATGTTTTCCAGGCTGGTCTCGAGCTCCTGGGCTCAAGCGATCTGCCCGCCTCGGCCTCCCAAACTGCTGGGATTACAGGCGTGAGCACCATATCTGGCCCTTTTTTTTTTTTTTTTCCTTTCCAGGATTAGAAGTCGACTTTCAGAAAACTCTTCAACCTTGCAAACTTAATTTTCTATAATAATATGCCTCTAGGATAAAAACAAGACCGAAACAAAGAAGTATGTGTGGACTGCAGTTAAAAATTTTCAACACAACATAGCTTAGGAGAGTTGACATTTACAAAGAGCAGGAGGCCCGTTCAGTGCCTTCTAGGCATTGGGAATGGCGGTCTGTGGGCGACCCTAATGTGTGCGGCATCCTGAGACGTGATCGTGGTGCTCACGCTTTTCCCGAGGGCCCACTGGGAGTACCAGAGGCTCTTCTGCAGTGGGCCAGCCAGGCAGCAGCTGCTGGAGAAAGAACAGACAGTAAAAGAAAGATGTACACGGTGTTATTGTGGCGGAGAGGTTAAAACCAGGCTCACTCTTACAGTTTTAAAAAACTATTAATGAAGTCATTAAATATGTATTGCATTTTAGGATTTTAAAGCAATTGTGCGTTTGTCTCTCTCTCTAGCTCCCGTTTGGGTGCTCCCTGTGAAGACAGCTCAGAGATGCCACCTTCCTTGTTGAGGTGACAGGGGCTGGAGAGGTGTGAATCCCATGGTGGGGGGGGTGACTGACCTGGGGGAAGGCTGAGTCAGTGTGGGGATCCACTGCCACTCCACATTCCTGTAGGGAATCCACAGTTCTAAGTCTTTATAATATAGGTAAAATGAAGCTGGAAGAGGTGTTATTTTTTCAGAAGTAATTGCCATGCTCTTTTTTCCTCATACTTCTCCGTGTTTAAGCAGCATTGAAGGATAAGGCACTACTAGCATGTTGGCTTGGAAACAATCATGTTATTTTACGTTGAATCTGATATTAAGGTTGCCTGGTAACGGAAGTTTTCCTTTAACAACATGGAACTCTGTTGAATCTGTTGCCCCATTCGCTGAGGCGTCTGAAGTCAGTGGGGTGGCTGCTGAAGAGGCCGCTTCCCCTTGGAGGAAGCCGCTGGATGGGCAGGAGGCAACCCCCTTGAGGAAGAAGGGTGCAGTTTGCAGGGACCCCACGTGGCACCTGCAGCTCTCTCCTGCCCCCTGCTGGTTGGCCAAGCGGCCTCGCCACAGTGTGCTCAGTGTGAATGTTCACAGCGCAGGCCAAGTCTTTTGCTCCAGAAACACTGACTTCAGAAACGGCCAGCCGTGTGTTGAGCATGGCCAGAAAGACTTACATGTGCAGCTGCTCGGGAGCTGGGGCAGGGACTAGAAAGCCACTGAGGATCCCTCTGTGGACTCCTGAAGGGAGAGGGACCGAGATGTGAACATGGCAGCTGTTTTCTCCAGAGCCCTGCTTACTGACAGCCAAACAGGGTGAATCCTGAGAAGGTTTGGATTTGGGTCTGAACTGGGCTCATCTGGCCGTAGAACAGGAGCTGGTGGCGAACTCGGGAAATGAGGGCGTGAGGTGACTTGACGTGGATGACTCCCGGTCCCTCCAGCCACTGTCCTGAAGCCGTCGGAGGCTGAGGACGTGTGTGAGTGAGCGTCTCTTCCCTGTCCGGCCACACCCTCTGTGACCCGTGACGCCTGGCCCTGGGCAGCATTTATGTTTGGGGTCTGTGGATGGCTCTAGTTGTTCAATTTGGTGATTTTCATGGGGCGAATGTGCCCCAGGGGATGTTTGCATCATCCAGGGAGGTTTCTGGTTAGAACTGGGAGAAGGGATGCTCCCAGCACCTGGGGCTGAAGACAAGGGACACTGCGGAAAGTTCCTCCAAGCACAGGGCGGGCTCCACAGTAGGCGTCTGGCTCAGGACCTGGCTGTGTTGCACTTCAGAAGCCCTGGGTGGATCTGATGTGGTGAAGTCGTCATCTTTGGACAAGTGCATCCTCATCCTCACTTGTGATTTCCTTCTTGCCAGCATTGATGCTTAGCTGATGTCACAGCCCCCTTCAGAATCTATGCGGTGCTGGCAAGTGGGTCTTCCCAGCAGAACAGAATGAATGAAATACCTCAGAGCAGGTGTTACACATTCTCTGGATGATATGGCTGCTGAGAGTTTCGGTTGGACTCCTTTCATTCCTTAGCTCTGGCTGGTGCATTACTCTGTCCTGTAAGCTTGATCAGGTCACATCAGAAACACAGTAGGTGGGTACCACGCTGCTGTCAGGTGTCACAAAGGTGGCGGTGACCACAGCCTTGTAAGTAATTCCTTGTCATAGTGGCCCCACCACAGACCCAGGGGCCCAGCTGTGTTTGGTCTTGAGAGTTTTAGGTTTTTCTAGGCAGGGTCTCCCCCGTCTTGAAGCTCCCCTCCCCTTTTTTGGAGACTGAAGGAAGGAAAAAGAGAAGCGATAGGGAAGAGGGGAGAGAGGATTGGCAGCAATGTGGCCATTCCCACAGATTTCAATGTGGAGTTAAGGAGCCGAGACCCCCCCCCCACCTGCCCTCTTGTGTGCCTCAGGTCCCTCCTGGCCCCAGGTCACCCACACCCTCTGGCTTCCAGCGAGAGCTTCTTGGAGAAGCAGGCAGTTCCCTGCAGCCAGTCTTGGTCCAGCCAGTCTTGGTCAGTCCTGAGCTAGGGTATTCCACAGTAAAGTGACATCACCTGTCTGAAAAGCATGAGAGCCCCATGTGGTGGTGTTGATGGGTCCACATCCTGGGCACCAGGCCAGCAAGTATCCCCAGATGAGTGTTTCTGGCTGGGAAGCAGGCTGGCATTTGGATTGAAGTCCTGCAAAGACTGCCACGGCCAGAGCCTGTACAGAGCAGCCCAAGACCTGGGCATGTGCTGGGCCTGGGTGGATGTGGAGGCCGTGCCATGGGGTGGGGACCCCTGATCACAGCTCACCTTGTGGTCACCCAGCACTGACCCACCCACCTTACCCTCCTACCCACCACGCTGTGAACTCACCTGCCATGGATCTCCACTCACTGTCCAAAGCCCTCGGCCCACACGGGCTCCCGGCCTTGGGATGCTTTGGGTTGCACCAGGGCTGCAGAGCCTGGGTCGCTCACTGTCCGACTCTCCCGGGGAGATGTGGTCCCCGCCCTGTGTCCCAACAGTAGCATTTCTGCAGCAGATGTGGGGATATTCACAGTAAGAGGGACACGTCCAAGTCTATAAATAGTTGGTGTTGCCCCAATGGATGGCAAAAACACCTTGCTGTGTGGGGCCACTTGGAGGTGGGAACAGTGGGCGTGTGGACCTGTCCTGCTGTTACCTTGGTTAACACCCTGAGGTGGAGTCTGAAAAACACCGGTGCACACGGGCTTGAGAACCGCCCCCATTTCTGACACCAGAGCCCATTTCCCAGTGGAACCCCTGAGCAGCAACTCAGGTTCTTGCTCGCCTGTGTGGCTTTGTGTGCGGCTTCCCGAGGGCAGAGATGGCAGCCTCCCGCCAGAGAGCAGAGATGCGGCCCGGGGCTGAGTGTGGCCCACCGGTAATCCAGCTGCCTGCCTCCTTCCCTGCCTGCGCTTGGAGGCCGCCTCTGCACGATGACGGCGGTCACTTGGTGTGGTCCTTAAAGCTGTGGGCCCCATCCCACTCATTTTTGCCTGCCTGCAGAAAGCTACAGGACTGGCTTTGCCTTTAAACGTCCTGACCGCCCTGGCCTCCCTTACCCACAATGAGATGCCCAGAGCTGAGCTGTCCCGATCGTGACTAACTCGCCACTGCCTGCAACCTGCTCTGCTGCTTGCCTCACACCTACCCTGCTGTGCTGCCTGCAGGCCTCCCCTTTCATGAGGACCTGGGCTGTGCCCAGGCAGCCCCCTGTGTCACTGAGGCCTGTCCTGCTCCCGCCCGGCCTCCAGAGCTCTCCTGGGCCCCTTGACCCACATGAACAGGCTTTCCCTGGTGACTCAGGCCCCTCCTATCCCTTCCTGGACCTCAGTGCAGGCCCTGGGGCTGGCAGGTGAGCACCCAGCACCCCCGCTAACCGCTTGGCCCTGCTGCTTCAGGCTTACAAGAGCACGTGCGACATGGCTGAGGCGCGAGGCCACCACCAGGAGCTTTGCATCCCCCTGTGTGTGGTGCCGGCCACAGAAATAAGCCTGGGCGCCGACACTGGTCTGAATGCTGTTGTCCAGGTAAGAGAACCCCGTTTCCTCCCATTGCTTTCTTTCATTTTAGCAACTTGTTTCTTCTGTGCTAAGAATGAGCCAGATTTATTATTACTCTTTCCCCCCCACCCTTTGCTAGCTTGGCTTTATGTCAGTCACACTGGCCAGAACAGGGTAAATTTTTTTTTAGCTTCTCTGCCTTAGGGAAAACCTGTCTTTATTGATTGAAAGTGAGATATATCCAGTCCTTGGCATCATGTTTCTATGCCACCTAGACTACGGGAACAGTGGGCACCTTTTCTCTGGAGCCTGCCTCTGCTGCCTGTGTTGAGTAGCGAGGCTACAGGGCCAGCTGTGAGAACCTGCAGGAAAGGGTTTGAGTGCCTGGTAGTTCGAGCTCTGGGACAGAGCTGTGCCCACTGGGGGCCGCTGTCTGGAACCACAGCCTTCCTGATGAGACGAGAGGTTCTTTAGAGAGCCGAAACCATGCCGTCCCAGGGCAGGCAGTTTCACCAACTTGTGCGTTGGGAGGAGTGGATTCTGCTGGTCATCAGCATGGTGCTGATACCCGCATGGTCGCCCCTCCGGTCCCTGATAAGCTGACCCACCTCTGTGGTCATGAGCTGGACATGAGGACCTGTGGGAGTTCCACATGCCTTTGCTGCACAGAGGGTCCTCACTCAGCTGCAGATGGCACGGTGGCCACCTCGGCACATGGGGTCACGTCAGTGGCTTGGCCACCTGGTGCCTCCTGGAGAGCAGCCGCTGGCCTTTACCTTAGGTGTTCATGTCCAAACCAGCTCCAGAGGTTGCAGTGAAAACTCCCAGGCCTGTTGGAGACTCCCTAGTTCAGCTTGGCACAGAACCTCGGAAAACAGTAGTTCTGTTCTGGATTCTTCCTTCAGAACTGACTTCCAGTGCAGGGAAAGGAGTGGAGGGACTGAGGTCAGCTGCAGCCTCCTGTGCCTCCCACTCCAGCTGAGGGCCCTCTCTCTCCTGGGCTTCTCCCTGTTGCGTTCCCTGGTGCTGTGCTGGCCTTGCAGAGGCTGGCCCTGGCTCGTTCCCTGGACTTCCTTGGGCCCCGCGCTTGACCCCTGTTCGTTGAATGCCCTTAGGGTCCTGCCATCGCTGGCTTCATTCTCCTTTAGCACCTTGTAGATGTCCACATGTACTTCCACCCTCACACCCCGCACACGGCGCAGCACTACCCCGGCCAGCGGCTGTGCTTTGCTGCAGGTCCCTTGCTGTAGCACGGATGGGACCCCAAATCCCTGCCCCGTCTGGCCACCGACTTCAGCAGAGGCTCGGCTGCCGTGAGGGATACCAGTCATGGGAAAACTGGCCTCCCTGCAGATTCACAGAGCAAGGTGGTTCTCAGAGAAGTCAGTGGCTTTTTTGTACCTTATCTTTCACCACCAATTTGTTAACACCCATGGAGCAAAGTGCTAGTGATGTTTGAACTGTAGCCTGGGGCTCTCGCTCCCGCGGGGGGCTCCTTGGGGAATTTCCTAGCAAGATCATGTGTGTGCCCCTGCAGGGGGTTGTCTGCCGGGCACATCTCATTGTATGGCAAGAATGGCTGAGGTCATAGGCTCTGCCTGACGTGTGCCACTCACAGCTGCTGTCCAAGCAGGGTCACGCTTGGGATCAGCCTTCATCTTGGCTGCTACTTTGACTAATTGCCTGAGGCACGGCCGGAGTGACTTGCTATTTTTAGAAGCTAATTGAGGCTTCAGATGCCATCTAGGTAGTGAGGAGACAGTTCAGGAAAGCTGTATCTAAGCTCCAACAAAGGTGGACTCTTCTGTCCCAGTTGTCACTTCGTTTCTTTGGTAGATTCTTTTCCCCCAAAAATAATTGGTTGATGTATTCAAAACTGAACATGGGCTCTAGTTAGAGGGCCACTTTGCATTGTGTAGAAGAGAGAAGCCCAGGAGATGGCCCTCAGCTCGAGTGGGAGGCACAGGAGGCTGCAGCCGACCTCACAGTCCCTCCACTCCCTTCCCTGCACTGGAAGTCAGTTCTGAAGAACCCGGAACAGAACTACTGTTTTCCGAGGTTCTGTGCCAAGCTGAACTAGGGAGTCTCCAACAGGCCTGGGAGTTTTCACCGCAAACTCCGGAGCTGGTTTGGACGTGAACATCTAAGGTAAAGGCCAGCGGCTGCTCTCCAGGAGGCACCAGGCATCCAAGCCACTGACGTGACCCCACGTGCCAAGGTGGCCACTGTGCCATCTGCAGCTGAGGACCCTCTGTGCAGCAAAGGCATGTGGAACTCCCACAGGTCCTCATGTCCAGCTCATGACCATAGAGGTGGGTCAGCTTATCAGGGACCGGAGGGGCCACCATGCGGGTGTCAGAACCACACCCATGACCGGCAGAATCCACTCCCCCCAAAGCACATGTTGGTGAAACTGCCTGCCGAGGAGGGCATGATTTCGGCTCTCTAAAGAACCTCTCATCTCACCAGGAAGGCCGTGGTTCCAGGCAGTGGCCCCCAGTGGGCACAGTTCTGTCCCAGAGCTTTTATGTGCCACTTAAACCCCTTCCTGCAGGCTCCCACAGCCGGCCCTGCAGCCTTGCTAGTCAACACAGGCAGGAGAGGCAGGCTCCAGAGAAATGGTGCTAACGCTCCCCTAGTCTAGGTGGCATAGAAACAGGACCCCAAGGACTGGATATATCATCTCACTTTCAATCAATAAAGACAGGATCTCGCTAAGCCAGAGAAGCTAAAAAATTCACCCTGTTCTGGCCAGTGTGACCGACATAAAGCCAAGCCAGCAAAGGGTGGGGGGGAAAGAGTAATAATAAATCTGGCTCATTCTTAGCACAGAAGAAACAAGTTGCTAAAATGAAAGAAAGCAATGGGAGGAAACGGGGTTCTCTTACCTGGACAACAGCATTCAGACCAGTGTCGGCGCCCAGGCTTATTTCTGTGGCCGGCACCACACACAGGGGGATGCAAAGCTCCTGGTGGTGGCCTCGCGCCTCAGCCATGTCGCACGTGCTCTTGTAAGCCTGAAGCAGCAGGGCCAAGCGGTTAGCGGGGGTGCTGGGTGCTCACCTGCCAGCCCCAGGGCCTGCACTGAGGTCCAGGAAGGGATAGGAGGGGCCTGAGTCACCAGGGAAAGCCTGTTCATGTGGGTCAAGGGGCCCAGGAGAGCTCTGGAGGCCGGGCGGGAGCAGGACAGGCCTCAGTGACACAGGGGGCTGCCTGGGCACAGCCCAGGTCCTCATGAAAGGGGAGGCCTGCAGGCAGCACAGCAGGGTAGGTGTGAGGCAAGCAGCAGAGCAGGTTGCAGGCAGTGGCGAGTTAGTCACGATCGGGACAGCTCAGCTCTGGGCATCTCATTGTGGGTAAGGGAGGCCAGGGCGGTCAGGACGTTTAAAGGCAAAGCCAGTCCTGTAGCTTTCTGCAGGCAGGCAAAGATGAGTGGGATGGGGCCCACAGCTTTAAGGACCACACCAAGTGACCGCCGTCATCGTGCAGAGGCGGCCTCCACACGCAGGCAGGGAAGGAGGCAGGCAGCTGGATTACCGGTGGGCCACACTCAGCCCCGGGCCGCATCTCTGCTCTCTGGCGGGAAGCTGCACACAAAGCCACACAGGCGAGCAAGAACCTGAGTTGCTGCTCAGGGGTTCCACTGGGAAATGGGCTCTGGTGTCAGAAAGGGGAGCGTTTCTTGAGCCCATGTGCACCAGGGTTTTTCAGACTCCACCTCAGGGTGTCAACCAAGGTAACAGCAGGACAGGTCCACACGCCCACTGTTCCCACCTCCAAGTGGCCCCACACGGCAAGGGGTTTTTATCATCCACTTGGTGGCAAAACCAACTATTTATAGACTTAGACATGTCCCTCTTACTGTGAATATCCCCACATCTGCTGCAGAAATGCTACTGTTGGGACACAGGGCGGGGCCCACATCTCCCCAGGAGAGTTGGACAGTGAGCGACCCAGGCTCTGCAGCCCTGGTGCAACCCAAAGCATCCCAAGGCCGGGAGCCCGTGTGGGCCGAGGGCTTCAGACAGTGAGTGGAGATCCATGGCAGGTGAGTTCACAGCGTGGTGGGTAGGAGGGTAAGGTGGGTGGGTCAGTGCTGGGTGACCACAAGGTGAGCTGTGATCAGGGGTCCCCCCACACCCCATGGCACGGCCTCCACGTCCACCCAGGCCCAGCACATGCCCAGCTCTTGGGCTGCTCTGTACAGGCTCTGCCTTGCAGGCTGTGGCCATGGCAGTTTTTGCAGGACTTCAATCCAAATGCCAGCTTGCTTCCCAGCCAGAAACACTCATCTGGGGATACTTGCTGGCCTGGTGCCCACGATGTGGACCCCTCAGGACCACCACATGCGGGGCTCCTTATGCTTTTCAGACAGGTGATGTCACTCCTTTACTGTGGAATACCCTAGCTCAGGACTGACCAAGACTGGCTGGACCAAGACTGGCTGCAGGGAACTGCCTGCTTCTCCAAGAAGCTCTCGCTGGAAGCCAGAGGGTGTGGGTGACCTGGGGCCAGGAGGGGCCTGAGGCACACAAGAGGGCAGGTGGGGGGGGGTCTCAGCTCCTTAACTCCACATTGAAATCTGTGGGAATGGCCACATTGCTGCCAATCCTCTCTTCCCTCTTCCCTATCGCTTCTCTTTTTCCTTCCCTTCAGTCTCCAAAAAAGGGGAGGGAAGCTTCAAGACGGGGGAGACCCTGCCCAGAAAAGCATAAAACTCTCAAGACCACACACAGCCGGGCCCCTGGGTCTGTGGTGGCGCCACTATGACAAGGAATTACAAGGCTGTGGTCACCACCACCTTTGCGACACCTGACAGCAGCGTGGTACCCACCTACTGTGTTTCTGATGTGACCTGATCAAACTTACAGGACAGAGTAATGCACCAGCCAGCGCTAAGGAATGCAAGTTCAACTGAAACTCTCAGCAGCCATATCATCCAGAGAATGTGTAACACCTGCTCTGAGGTATTTCATTCATTCTGTTCTGCTGGGAAGACCCACTCACCAGCACCGCATAGATTCTGAGGGGCTGTGGCATCAGCTAAGCATCAATGCTGGCAAGAAGGAAATCATGAGTGAGGATGAGGATGCACGTGTCCAAAGATGACGACTTCACCACATCAGATCCACCCAGGGCTTCTGAAGCACAACACGGCCAGGTCCTGAGTCAGACGCCTACTATGGCGCTCGCCCTGTGCTTGGAGGAACTTTCCGCAGTGTCCCTTGTCTCCAGCCCCAGGTGCTGGGAGCATCCCTTCTCCCAGTTCTAACCAGAAACCTCCCTGGATGGTGCAAACATCCCCTGGGGCACATTCGTCCCATGAGAATCACCAAATTGACTGAACAACTGGAGCCATCCACAGACCCCAAACATAAACGCTGCCCTGGGCCAGGTGTCTCAGGTCACAGAGGGTGTGGCTGGACAGGGAAGAGACGCTCACTCCCACACGTCCTCAGCCTCCGACGGCTTCAGGACAGTGGCTGGAGCGACCCGGAGCCATCCACGTCAAGTCACCTCACGCCCTCATTTCCCGAGTTTGTCACCAGCTCCTGTTCTACGGCCAGATGAACCCAGTTCAGACCCAAATCCAAACCTCAGGATTCACCCTGTTTGGCTGTCAGTAAGCAGGGCTCTGGAGAAAACAGCTGCCATGTTCACATCTCAGTTCCTCTCCCTTCAGGTGTCCACAGAGGGATCCCCGGCAGCTTTCTCGTCCCTGCCCCGGCTCTGTAGCAGCTGCAGCATTCGCCAGGGTGACCTCGATCAGCTCAGCCGGCGTCACTCACCCATCACGAGACTAGAACCACAGCACTCCCAAGACAGCCTCATTCCTCGGATCTCAGGATCAGAAGGGCAATGAGGACACACACACACACTAAGGTGGCTGTGCCTGACCAAAGGGAGACTCAACTAACTACACGCTCCAGTTCTCTATTGTAATCAGTTAAGGCCCAGGGCGGTGGCTCATCCCTGTAACCCCCGTGCTTTGAGAGGCCAAGACAGGGGGACTGCTTGAGCCCAGAAGTTTGAGACCAGCCAAGGCAACAACACAGGGAGGACTTCGTCTCTGTAGAAATACAAAAAATTAGCCGTGCACGGTGGCATGCACGTATAGTCCCAGCTACTCAGGAGGCTGAGGTGGGAGGATCGCCTAAGCCTGGGAGGTCGAGGTTGCAGTGAATCGTGATTGCACCACTGCACTCCAGCCTGGGAAACAGAATGAGGCCCTGTCTCAAAAAAAAAAAAAAAAAAAAAAAAAAAAAAAAAAAAAAAAAAAAAAAAAAAAAACCAAATTGTTTAATCTAGATTTGAGAAACTCGAATGAATGAAAAACTGAATTTAAAACAATCGCATAATAAATCACACAGTCCCTCCAAGGGAAGTCAAAGCGGGTGGAACTGATCTCTGGGGTGTTTGGCTCAAGTATTTTGGTTTTCAAATTTTGACCCTACACATTTGTTACATATTTACAATCTGGAAAAAAAAAAAAAGTTATTTATAGCGGAGGACCCTGGAATTAAAGAGAGATTTTCTTCATGCCTGAAAGTGTACATCACATACCACAAGAATCTATGCTTTGTGTGGAAACTTGAAAATAAAGTCACAGGGAGATCAACACCAGCTTTGTCCCACATCTTCAGATGCTCAGCTAACTGCAGTGACTGCTCTCAAATTCTACACCTATTCCCTCTGGGCAAGTTCCAATTAGGTAATGATTAAAAAAGAAGCTTCAATCCCTTCCATTGTACACCCAACTTTCACAGACCCAAAAATCCAGCTAAAGCTGGTGAAAGAGCAGTGAAAGCCATGCTGGAATCCCCTCTGTGAAACAGACACTCATGTTCACACTCCCAGTGTGAAGGTCAGCCCAGAGCCGGGCTGGACCCACAGCAGCAAAACCATGACACCCGTCACCAGGATTACAGAAGCAACGTCTAGGTCAGAGATTAGTTACTGCCAAAAATAAGGTGAAAGTTGCCCCCAAAGCCAGTGAACATGGGAAAACCTGGGCAGGTTTCCTTCGCAAAGAAAGTGAAGAAAGTTTAAGACGCTCAGAAAAGCAAGAAACGAGTGCTAAGTGTTACTTACCATATGAGCTGTATGTTAAAATCTTTTATTTACCAGTGCTAGAAATAAGTTTCATGCCAAAGATTTACAAAAAAAAAAAAAAAACACACTTTGAAAAATATTCGTGAGAACAAAGTCACACAAGAAAAATTAAAACTTGAGAATTTCTGAAAAATTTTAGAAATCGAGTTTTAAAACAATGAAATGCTTCCAGCATTAGGTACGGTTCAGATTCCCACGTGAATCACCAAGTGTGACACACAAACATGGGGATAGGCGTGTATTTCTTTTAGCCGGGAATGGCGGCATGTGCCTGTGGTCCCAGGTACTTGGGAGGCTGAGGTGGGAGGATCACCTGAGCCCAGGAGGCCGAGGCTGCAGTGAGCCGAGATCACACCACTGCACTCAAGCCTGGGTGACAGAGTAAGACAGACCTTGTCTGACAAAACAAAACAAAAACAGAATATACTTCTATGTTTTATTATTGTCTCTTGGCAAAAAACTAAACTAGCCCCAATATTGCCTTAGATGTAATTTAACATCCCCAGTTTACAAAGGGGAAAATGAGGTCAATAGCCAAGACCAAACAGATAACAAATGCAATGGTGCGTTCAGGACAATGACTACAATTATAAAATATTCAGTTCAATTTCTACCCTCAGCATCAAGGCAGGGGTTCATCATAATGGGTATTGGAGGTTCAAAGAAAGTTTAGGCTGAGCATTAAAAAAAAAGGGGGGGGGATTTTAATGCTGGTGCAATCACAGGAGACTGCGGCCCAGCCATCCTCAGCACTGCAGGTACTCACGGGGTCTTGGCCATACTACGTCCCCACCGGTGGCCACACAGAAGAGGTGGTCAAACTTTTTTAGGAGATCAAAAATGTTCAGAGTCTAAAAACCTACCTTTCTAGGGGGGAAAAAAGAACGAGAAACTCTCATTCAGGGTATTTGTAAAAGGTTGTTTCTAGCGCACTGGTAGATAAAAAGGGCCGGGGCCCTCCGGTTAGCGTCAGCCAGCGCCCACCTGGCTGGGCACACAGGGACTTACCTCAGTGATAGTGTTCAGGGCTGTGTCTGCCCTGATGCTGAAATTGGAACCCAGCACATTGCTGGACACAGTAGCGGGAACCATGACCATGGGCACACAGAACTCCTCGTTCTTCTCCCGGGTGGCAGACAGCTCTAGGAATCCCATCTAAATTGACCCAGTATCTACACGCTGGCTACTCAGAGGCCATGGTGTGGAACGGCCAGGACATCGCTTAGTCATACAGGGCACAAGCAACTCACTTGCCACTCCTGTCTATTTCATCAAACCCCATTTTCTCCTAAATATTGACCATAGCAAAGTCATTAGCCTTCGAGATGCATTTGAAACATCAACTTGCTTTGTTCAAGAGGTTTAAGACACACTTAAGTCTTTCTTGCCATGCTCAACACACACGGCTGGCCGTTTCTGAAACAAAAGCCTTGGCCTGCCCCGTGAACATTCACACTGAGCACACTGTGGCGAGGCCGCTTGGCCAACCAGCAGGGGGCAGAAGAGAGCCACAAGTGCCACGTGGGATCCCTGCAAACTGCGCATCTCTCCCTCAATCAACGGGGGTGCCTCCTGCCCATCCAGCGGCTTCCTCCAAAGCCTTCCTCCAAGGCCTCTTTAGCTGCCAGGGCACTGACTTCAAACTGCTCAGCCAATGGGGCAACAGATTCAACAGAGTTCCATGTTGTTAAAGGAAAACTTCTGTTACCAGGCAACCTTAGTATCAGATTCAAGGTAAAAAAAACCAACAAGATTGTTTCCAAACCAACATGCTAGTAGTGCCTTATCCTTCAATGCTGCTTAAACACGGAGAAGTATGAGGAAAAAAGAACATGGCAATTACTTCTGAAAAAATAACACCTCTTCCAGCTTCATTTTACCCATATCATAAAGACTTAGAACTGTGGATTCCCTACAGGAATGTGGAGTGGGAGTGGATCCCCACACTGACTCAGCCTTCCCCCAGGTCAGTCACCCCCCTCCACCACGGGGTTCACACCTCTCCAGCCCCTGTCACCTCAACAAGGAAAGGTGGTGTCTCTGAGCTGTCTTCACAGGGAGCACCCGAACGGGAGCTAGAGAGACAGACACACCCACAATTGCTTTAAAATCCTGAAATGCAATACATATTCAAGGACTTATTAGTTTTTTAAAACTAAGAACAGAGTGAGCCTGGTTTTAACCTCTCTGCCACAGTAACACTGTGTACATCTGTCTTTTACTGTCTGTTCCTTCTCCAGCAGCTGCTGCCTGACTGGCCGACTGCAGAAGAGGAGCCTCTGGTACTCCCGGAGGGCCCTCGGGAAAAGCGTGGGCACCACGATCACGTCTCAGGATGCCGCACACATTAGGGTCGCCCACAGACCGCCATTCCCAATGCCTAGAAGGCACTGAACGGGCCTCCTGCTCTTTGTAAATGTCAACTCTCCTAAGCTATGTTGTGTTGAAAATTTTTAACTGCAGTCCACACATACTTCTTTGTTTCGGTCTTGTTTTTATCCTAGAGGCATATTATTATAGAAAATTAAGTTTGCAAGGTTGAGGGGTTTTCTGAAAGTCGACTTCCAATCCTGGAAGGAAGGAAAAAAAAAAACGGGCCAAATGTGGTGCTCACACATGTAATCCCAGCAGTTTGGGAGGCCGAGGCGGGCAGATCGCTTGAGCCCAGAACTCGAGACCAGCCTGGAAAACATGGCAAAACCCTGCCTCTACTAAAAATAAAAAAAAAAATAAAAAAATAAAAAAAAAAAAATTAGCTGGGCGTGGTGACATGTGTCTATTCCCAGCTACTCAGGAAGCTGAGATGGGAGGATCACCTGAGCCCAGGAGGTGAAGGCTGCAGTCAGCCTAGATTTGCGTCACTGCACTCCAGCTTGGGTGACACAGTGAGACCCCATCTCAAAAAAACAAAAAGCAAAAACAACTATATAAATCATTGCAGAAGGGAGCTGGCTGGGCACAGTGGCTCATGCCTGTAATCCCAGCACTTTGGGAGGTCGGGGTGGGCAGAACACCTGAAGTCAGGAGTTTGAGAGCAGCCTGGCCAATATGGCAAAACCCCATCACTAATAAAAATACAAAAATTAGCCAGGCGTGGTGGTGGGTGCCTGTAGTCCCAGCTACTCAGCAGGCTGAGACAGGAGAATCACTTCAACCTTGGAAGCAGAAGTTGCAGTGGGCCGAGACTGTGCCACTGCACTCCAGCCTGGGCAACAAGAGCAAGAGTCCACTACAAAAAAAAAAAAAAAAAAAAAAAAAAAAAAGGGAGCTAATGTTTTTCATTTAAGGGAAGGGAGAAGAACATTCAGTATTTATACATCTCACGCACACATCTACAGTGGTGGCCTCAAGTATTCAAGATACACATTCCTACAAACATAGCTCAAAACTACTTACCAAGTTACATGCTAAAAACTCATGCATTGTAAGAATGCTACATTATATTTTTTAAAAGCATCTGTGTCCAATATTTTAGCATACTGGCAGTTTTCCCTTCAGGTATTGTGTGCCTCAATTATTACATGTTTAGTCATTCATTTTAGAATTTATGACTTGCTTTAGACAAGAGAAATATATTTAAACATAAGCTACTAAATTAATGACTTAGGGGAAAAATTACTAAATTAACTTGAAAGTTCAACTTTGCAAACTGAATTTGTTGGACCTCATGTAAGCTAGATGATCAGTTTTTTAAATTGTTGTGTGTTTCCCTTGAGGATAGAAGTCTCCTCTTGTCTCTCATCCACTGTGCACACCACTGCAGCCCGCGCCTGTCCTCCACGGCGCCACAGTGCGGCCTGCAATTCACCCTGTACCACACCTTCCACACCTTACCTGAAAGTCACTAAGTATAACCAAGAAGGAAATGAAAAGCAGATAAATGACCTCCACCCCTACATCCAGCATGCAAATGTTAAACATTCATCAAAGTAAAACCAAAAACCAAAAACCCATGTTAGCTCATGATTGTAACTGGTAGAGTTATGTGCATGGCAATTTTAAGAGTCTAGTTAAGTAAAAACCTAATTGAAAGTCTCAAGAAATATGAAGTTTATACAAGAAGACATCTGCAAACATTGACAGTGAGGAGAGGACTTCACTCTGCATCCAGCCTGTCCTGGAAGCCACGGCCAAATGCCAGGTTGCGTAGATCTGAAAAGCAGGAAAAAAGTGTTGAAATGTGTACAGTCTCAGCAATGTACAAATTCGACATAGGATGCTCAGAAACCTTGAATTTCCAATCAGAAAATAGAAACATGAGCAAGTTCCCCAGCAGTGCCCACCTTCTGCCTATGGCACGTGTAACAGGAACGCTGGCTACCTCGGGGGGACAGAAGCTTCCTGGTCACATTCGCTGTGGCAGCTGCACACCTGGCCCTGCCACAGACACCTGGCTAATATTGAAGAACCACCCACTCCCTGGGTTTGCTCACTCTAGCCGGGAGTGCGTATTTACAGAGTACATTATCGACTGAGCCCTCATTCAATGCGTCAAGCTTGTTGGAGGCAGGGCAACCCCATTCCTGGCCCAATTGTGTGAACTGAGCAGAGCAAATGTCCCCAGTTGGACGGCACTCAGTCACAACAGCAGCGGCCACTGTTCACAAGGTGCTGGCTTTGTGCCAGGAACAGTTCCAAGCGTCTTCTGTCCGAGGAATGTGCACTGCATCCCTGTGGGGCCGTTTGCAACGTCCACCAGAGTTCTGAGGCAGCCGAGTCCAGGCTGGCTGTGGGCCTCGCCGCGTGGCCGTCCACGTCCTCTGCAGACCAGACCTCACTGCAGGGACTACGGGTTCCAGGACTGCCTTGAGGCACATGCTCCCCTTTTGCCACCTCTTCCTGGCCCCTGACACCAACCCTCACCACTGCTGCCAACACTTTGTTTTCTCATGGCTCCTGAGGGGCCTGTTCTTTCTGCCCTTCCCTGCTCCCTGCGTCTGGCTTGGAGGATGCCCACATCAACGCCAACGCTCACGTAATCACCACCCCTTCCATGGGGCTTGATGCCTAGGAGTCTCAATATCAGAAAGTCAGATTCCTGTGCTTGTTGGAGAATTTCTTCCCATAGTGGAAGTGAAGGAGATCAAATTCTAGGTGCCTGCAATAACCTCATTTCCACAGCTAAGCAACTTCAGTAGTAGCACAAAACAAAGTTTTAAAAAAAATCTTTTATACAAGCTAAATACAATTTAATTTTTACAACCATGTTCTCATCAGCTCCCACCTGAGCAGGCAAATAGTAATTTTCAAAGAAACAAACTTTTCCATAATTTTAACACTTAGCATTATCACTATTAAGCAAGAATTATCCCAAAAATACACGATGATCTTGTTCTCACATTCAAAATTGATTGTCACACAGTGAAATAGCACTTAATGTAAAGGAATGTTTCTTTTCAGGTTTCTGTTCTGGGAAAAAAAAAAGATTTCTGGCAAAGAGATAAACATTAATTATGTAACTATTTAAAATGCGTCTGAGAAATACAAAGTCATCCAATTACTTCTTTAAAGTGTTACAAATGCAGCTGAGTTTTAATAGTAATTTGTCCACAATTATCAAAAGAATCTTTAAAAATCTTAATATTGAAAAAATAACCATAAATGGATATAAAACGCCAAGCAGAAGAGTTAACATTTGGGGTAGATTTTGGCCCATGTTTTTAACATATAGTTATTTACCTAGCTGAAGTATATCCCTCTCCTCTTAGGCTCTTCAAGCCTTATTTTCAAACATAGACTGGCTTTTGGTACATGAAGGCAGCTTTAAAAGATGTCAGGATCGGGCCGGACACAGTGGCTCAAGCCTGTAATCCCAGCATTTTAGGAGACCAAGGTGGGCAGATCTCTTGAGGTAAGGAGTCCGAGACCAGCCTGGTCCATACGGCAAAACCCTGCCTGTATTAAAAGTTTTTGTAATTAGCCAAGCGTGGTGGCACACACCTATAATCCCAGCTACACGGGAGGCTGAGGCAGGGAGAACTGCTTGAACACAGGAGGCAGAGGTTGCAGTGAGCCAAGATCGCACCACTGCATTCCAGCCTGGGCAACAAAGTGAGACTGTCTCAAACAAGAACTTCGTCCTCTGAAAAAGCTTGAGCATCCCCCGCCCCAACCAACCCAAGGAATCACATGGCAATGGTTATCATCTGATTTCAACACAGTGAAGTTCTATTTTCCTCTCTAAACACAATGGTAAACAGTTGCCATCAGCCCACAGAAACTTCCAGGACCCAGTAACACCGGACTATCAAGATTAATGGGCCACGTACGCAGGGTTCAGCTGCAGAAAGTGATGGCACCAAGAATGTGTGTGTGCTCAAACCAGATTCCTTGCTTTCAGTGTGGAGGGTCTCCCCGGGAAGATCATCCAGCGGGATGGTTTCCACTTCCACCATGAGGAGGAAACGGGGGGTTTCCTGAGGGCATTGACAGGACTTGGGTCTCTGCCCTTGTCCTCTGTCCTGTTACGGGATGAGGGTGGGCTGAGGGCAGGTTCTCCCCACATCTTCCGGGCAGGAGAGATGGAGCTGACAAGTGGACGACGGCTTTTCCAAAGGTTCCCATGTTTATAACCTGTTATCGACCTGCTTTCCCTGGAGATCAGTGAAGCAGCATCACTGATTTCCTTCCATTAGGGACAACCAGTGGTATGGGAGGCAGGAGATGCATCTGCTCTGGGGTCAGCCTCCGCGTGGGTCTGAGTCAGTCACTTGGCCTGAGCCTCAGCGGGCTCGCCTGTCAAATAGGTGGCCCCACAGACCAGTGACTTTCAAGCAGAGTTTCAAGGAGGTTGCCCAAAGACAGGGAGAGAAAGAGAGAAAGAAAGCTGTCCAGGAAATAGAGAGGAAGTGGGGAAAAGGAAGGGCTGTGCAGGGAAAGGGAGGAGGAGCGAGGAGGAGGGGCAGGACGGTGGAGGAGGAGGAGCGAGGAGGAGGGGCAGGACGGTGGAGGAGGAGAGCGAGGAGGAGGGGCAGGACGGTGGAGGAGGAGGAGCGAGGAGGAGGGGCAGGACGGTGGAGGAGGAGGAGCGAGGAGGAGGGGCAGGACGGTGGAGGAGGAGGAGGAGGAGGGGCAGGACGGTGGAGGAGGAGGAGGAGGAGGAGGGGCAGGACGGTGGAGGAGGAGAGGAGGAGGAGGGGCAGGACGGTGGAGGAGGAGGAGGAGGAGGAGGGGCAGGACGGTGGAGGAGGAGGAGAGGAGGAGGGGCAGGACGGTGGAGGAGGAGGAGGAGGAGGAGGGGCAGGACGGTGGAGGGAGGAGGAGGAGGAGGAGGGCAGGACGGTGGAGGAGGAGGAGGAGGAGGAGGGCAGGACGGTGGAGGAGGAGGAGGAGGAGGGGCAGGACGGTGGAGGAGGAGGAGGAGGAGGAGGGGCAGGACGGTGGAGGAGGAGGAGGAGGAGGGGCAGGACGGTGGAGGAGGAGGAGGAGGAGGGGCAGGACGGTGGAGGAGGAGGAGGAGGAGGGGCAGGACGGTGGAGGAGGAGGAGGAGGAGGGGCAGGACGGTGGAGGAGGAGGAGGAGGAGGGGCAGGACGGTGGAGGAGGAGGAGGAGGAGGGGCAGGACGGTGGAGGAGGAGGAGGAGGGGCAGGACGGTGGAGGAGGAGGAGGAGGAGGGGCAGGACGGTGGAGGAGGAGGAGGAGGAGGGGCAGGACGGTGGAGGAGGAGGAGGAGGAGGGGCAGGACGGTGGAGGAGGAGGAGGAGGAGGGGCAGGACGGTGGAGGAGGAGGAGGGGCAGGACGGTGGAGGAGGAGGAGGGGCAGGACGGTGGAGGAGGAGGAGGGGCAGGACGGTGGAGGAGGAGGAGGGGCAGGACGGTGGAGGAGGAGGAGGGGCAGGACGGTGGAGGAGGAGGAGGGGCAGGACGGTGGAGGAGGAGGAGGGGCAGGACGGTGGAGGAGGAGGAGGAGGAGGGGCAGGACGGTGGAGGAGGAGGAGGAGGAGGGGCAGGACGGTGGAGGAGGAGGAGGAGGAGGGGCAGGACGGTGGAGGAGGAGGAGGAGGAGGGGCAGGACGGTGGAGGAGGAGGAGGAGGAGGGGCAGGACGGTGGAGGAGGAGGAGGAGGAGGGGCAGGACGGTGGAGGAGGAGGAGGGGCAGGACGGTGGAGGAGGAGGAGGGGCAGGACGGTGGAGGAGGAGGAGGGGCAGGACGGTGGAGGAGGAGGAGGGGCAGGACGGTGGAGGAGGAGGAGGGGCAGGACGGTGGAGGAGGAGGAGGGGCAGGACGGTGGAGGAGGAGGAGGGGCAGGACGGTGGAGGAGGAGGAGGGGCAGGACGGTGGAGGAGGAGGAGGGGCAGGACGGTGGAGGAGGAGGAGGGGCAGGACGGTGGAGGAGGAGGAGGGGCAGGACGGTGGAGGAGGAGGAGGGGCAGGACGGTGGAGGAGGAGGAGGGGCAGGACGGTGGAGGAGGAGGAGGGGCAGGACGGTGGAGGAGGAGGAGGGGCAGGACGGTGGAGGAGGAGGAGGGGCAGGACGGTGGAGGAGGAGGAGGGGCAGGACGGTGGAGGAGGAGGAGGGGCAGGACGGTGGAGGAGGAGGAGGGGCAGGACGGTGGAGGAGGAGGAGGGGCAGGACGGTGGAGGAGGAGGAGGGGCAGGACGGTGGAGGAGGAGGAGGGGCAGGACGGTGGAGGAGGAGGAGGGGCAGGACGGTGGAGGAGGAGGAGGGGCAGGACGGTGGAGGAGGAGGAGGGGCAGGACGGTGGAGGAGGAGGAGGGGCAGGACGGTGGAGGAGGAGGAGGGGCAGGACGGTGGAGGAGGAGGAGGGGCAGGACGGTGGAGGAGGAGGAGGGGCAGGACGGTGGAGGAGGGGCAGGACGGTGGAGGAGGGGCAGGACGGTGGAGGAGGGGCAGGACGGTGGAGGAGGGGCAGGAGCGAGGAGGAGGGGCAGGAGCGAGGAGGAGGGGCAGGAGCGAGGAGGAGGGGCAGGAGCGAGGAGGAGGGGCAGGAGCGAGGAGGAGGGGCAGGAGCGAGGAGGAGGGGCAGGAGCGAGGAGGAGGGGCAGGAGCGAGGAGGAGGGGCAGGAGCGAGGAGGAGGGGCAGGAGCGAGGAGGAGGGGCAGGAGCGAGGAGGAGGGGCAGGAGCGAGGAGGAGGGGCAGGAGCGAGGAGGAGGGGCAGGAGCGAGGAGGAGGGGCAGGAGCGAGGAGGAGGGGCAGGAGCGAGGAGGAGGGGCAGGAGCGAGGAGGAGGGGCAGGAGCGAGGAGGAGGGGCAGGAGCGAGGAGGAGGGGCAGGAGCGAGGAGGAGGGGCAGGAGCGAGGAGGAGGGGCAGGAGCGAGGAGGAGGGGCAGGAGCGAGGAGGAGGGGCAGGAGCGAGGAGGAGGGGCAGGAGCGAGGAGGAGGGGCAGGAGCGAGGAGGAGGGGCAGGAGCGAGGAGGAGGGGCAGGAGCGAGGAGGAGGGGCAGGAGCGAGGAGGCGGCGGCCGATACAATAGGGTTACTTTTCAAAGGTTTGAAGATGAAGAACAGATACAATGCATTAACTTCCTATTACTGCAAATGCAAACCTCCTCTCAGCCCTGGAAGTCAGGAGTCCCAGGGCTGAAGTCAATGGGTCAGTAGGTTGTGTTCCTGCCTGGAGTCTCCCAATTCAGAGGCCACCATATAGCTTGTCTCACAGCCCCACACCCCTCCGACCACTGTCCCGGCCTCAGCCCTGCACCCCTCCGACCCCTGCACCACCCTTGGCCCCATGCCCCTCTCGCCCCTGCCCCACCCCCGTCCTCAGCCCCACAGCCCTCAGGTCTCCTCTGAGGCAGACCCTTGTACTCCCTCTCATCAAGGCACATGTGAAGACACCGGACCCCACCTGGACAACCCAGGGTCCTCCCCCATCTCAGTGTCCATAACAGTCACATCTGCAAAGCCTCTTTTGCCATGTAAGCTCCATTATACTAACAATCATTTAACAAGTCCATTATAATGATGTAAAAATTGGCACTGTTTTCCTAATGAACAGATCAGTCACCTATAACCTATAAAATATTTGACTATTAAATACACAATACTGTAGGAGACAAAGATGATGATGACTAGACCCTAGGCAGAAGGATGATCATTCTGAACAGAATCAATGTAACTCAACATGAGTCGGAGAGGCCAAGCAGTAATACTTTCAAAACAGCAACCAGAAAGTATATACCGTGCCTGTAGTTCACAGCTGAGCCTGGCCTCATGAGCACGAGCGTGCTGACACATACACCGGGCCCAAGTTTAAGATCAAATATAAGTAGCTTTCAACTGTAGTATTTAACTAGATCTTATTACAAAATAGCTTCTTGATTGCAGTTTTTAATCCAAAAAGTTCTCTGTAATTAAAGAAATTAATTTTTCCCTAAAAAGACATTTATCTATCATTCCATATAAACTAAACAGGTATATTAAAGAAAAAAGACAAATGTTTGACTTAGGGGGTTTGCCTACGACTTGGATAAGCATGATTTTTTTTTTTTTTTTTTTTTTTTTTTTGAGACGGAGTCTCACGCTGTTGCCCAGGCTGGAGTGCAGTGGCGCGATCTCGGCTCACTGCAAGCTCCACCTCCCGGGTTCCCGCCATTCTCCTGCCTCAGCCTCCTGAGTAGCTGGGACTACAGGCGCCCGCCACCTCGCCCGGCTAATTTTTTGTATTTTTAGTAGAGACGGGGTTTCACTGTGGTCTCGATCTCCTGACCTTGTGATCCGCCCGCCTCGGCCTCCCAAAGTGCTGGGATTACAGGCTTGAGCCACCGCGCCCGGCCAGATAAGCATGATTTTCTTCTGGCCAAGCAGGGAGCAGCTGGACCAGACTGGAGGAAAGGAAAAACAAATTCCACTCTGACCTCAGTTGGGCACCAGAGTCTTCCCTGTCAGAGTGTGGGTGTGGTGCTTCCCACACACCAGCCTCTGACAAAACTCAGCCCAAGGGTGTGGGAAAAGGCCGTCTACTTCGGAAAAATCTATAAAGTGCAGACACATCAAAAGCTTCAGAAGATTGTAAAGTGCCAAGGAGACCACTGCAGCACTCTTGGAGTTTACAGAAAATGGTCAGCAGCACACGTGCCTGAGGTCCAGGGTCACCTCCCAGCTGCTGCAACGTCGTGAGCACAGCCCTGGCTTCCCCTCTGATGCAGAGAGCTGGTCACTCCGCCGGCAGCACTCAGAGCTCAGAACATTCTAGATGAAAGCAACGTGTTCCTTCTAAAATGGGAAACTGGGGCAGCACAACTGAAGCTCTACGACTATCTCAACTACTAGGTTACAAGGTAGCATTAGGAAATCATGAGAATCCAAATCTCAATTTCATACAGATTCCAGATCCACTGCAGGTTCCAGAATTTCCTGAAACATTCTTCCAATTTATCACTCAGGATTCCCTTGCCAAAGCTAATAAAATCTAAATTCCTTACGGAAAAGCCACCAATAAGCACCACCACAAATAAGATCAAATGACGCCCGCCCTTTGCACCAAACATATAAACTGTTACTCACACAAGACTGTGCTGGAGGCAGCTCTCAGCTGAAGCCGAATCCGTGAGACTTCATTATCCCCCTTTTGGATGGAGTGTAAAGACTGTCAGCAAACCAGGGCCCCAGTGTGAAGCAGAGAACAGATCCTCTGACGCTTGCCTGAACACTTCATTCCCACCTCTATCTTGGATAGTGAACACCCTCAGAGCTACTGAGTCACCCGCACTTGCAGGTCATTTATCCAGCCACCAGGATAACACAATTATGCAATAAAAATGCCTTCTCAGGGCTTTGTCATACTCAACAAGGAAGCTCAGAAGGCTAGGTAAGCCCAAGAAAGGGGGAAGCATCCTCCAAACAGACAAAAACCAAGGAAAACCGTGTAGAGACTCAAGAGAGCAGAAACAGAGCCCGCTGTAGCATTTCAGGCCCTGCTGGCCACAGCCCTGCATTAGGTGGCACCATTTCCACAGATGCATCCTGCTGGGCCCATTTGAAAGGTCCCACTTGCGAGACCCTCACCCCCACTTCCAGCTCCTGCAAGACCCGCTGCAGCCCCACTCCACCCCGGGGCCTACTGTGCAAGTCTTCCTGGAGAGACCCCTCAGAGCCTGCACAGCGTCTGAGACTGGGAAGCACCAAGGATCCAGAAATGCACAAACCCGTTCTCCTCTGTCCTGCTTTCTGGGTTCCAAATTGTCTTCAGAACGAGTCTTGCATAAACCCTGGGCTGGGGAGCCAGCCACGGCGCAGCAGCACCCAGCTCTTGCGCTCCACCCACCCCACAGAGGACTAGGGAGGCCCCAGCACACTCTGTCCGCGGGGCAAGACACTAGAAACAGCCACAGTTCAGGGTTCTACCACCCGCCCCGCTGCCCTAATTACTTACTGTGATCTGAATTCTCATTGGTTGGGAAGGTGATCTCGCAGCTCCGCTGCGGTAATTACCTGCTGTGATCTGAAATCGCATTGGTTGGGAAGGGGATCTCACTGCTCAAGCACTCCCTGCTGCCTCCTTGCAAACATAAAAAATCCAAAAACCGCTCTTAAAGAACGTTTACTATAACCTCAAAACAAGACCCATCCCGAGACCAGGGAAGATACACACGCACATCCCACATCTGGTGGGCGTCGGTGACTGACGCCACGGCTTCCGTGTGGCCTGTGAAGCAGGAGGCCTGTCACGGTGACTCAGGCTGGGGTCTGAATAGGGGTCTTCCAAGCAACTAGGCAACCAGGACGCACACCCCAAAAACCAAGTCCCCGCACTCATGTACCTGCCAGAAATGCTGCGTGGCCATCGACACCAGTTGTGCACCAAGACCGATCTGTGTCCTGTGGCCCTCACAACGTCCGTACATGCCTGGGCCCAGCACAGGCCTGCACTGCACCCTGCTCGCCTCCAGTGGGGCTCTCTCCTGCCAAGGGGGATGGCCCTGAAGTCCATTGGGATTTCCAAAGCTGGCTAAAGTCGTGCTTCCTCCCGCTTGTTCAGAAGGCCTAAAGCCCTGAAGACACCAGTGAGAATTGACCTAGCCTCTTAAGGCAGCTCAAACACCTAAACACGGGAATGCTGGACCTCTCTGCCCTCGAGAGCAGCCGATAACCCACTGGGCTAAGCAGAAGGCACAGACCTCACATCCACAAGCCAGTGGCACTCACGTTTGCATTCCAGGAGCCGCCCATGTGAGTCCCGCCAAGGCTTCCAAGTCCCACTTGATTGTTTTCATTGTATCTCTATAACATCAGTGACATTATATCTCATGGTATCTATGACATCGTCTCTACTTTTCTGACCACATATGCTCCCTGACTTACCATGGGATGAAACTGTTCCAAACTGTTCATACTTGTATTCGATTCTGGGCATTTGGAATAGACCTAATGGGGGATTAAACCTCTCCTCCAACCCGTTGCTTAGTCTTCTTAGAGGATGAAGGATTTTGCATAACACAAGTCAGCATATAAAAGATCTTGTATAGAAACATACTTTCAAGTGGTCATTATACTGATTCAATATACAAAGGACCCAACATACAGCACAATGTCTATTAGATGATTAATTTGTTCCCCTAAAAATCCTAATATCTACACAGAAAAAATACCCTATACACATTTTATCATTCTTTACCAGTATAGTCATACAAACAAAGGAGTATCACAAAAGCAAAAGAACACATTTGGTTTGACTCGCAGTTTTAATTTAATATAAAATTGCTAAAACCACCAAGACAAACGTGACCATGAAATATTTAACGATCTTCACCTAAATTCAAGTCACCATTCAACCACCAATACCTCTGCTCTCCTTACAGGAACTTTCCAAAAGTAAATTCTGGAATTAACAGGACAAATTTTTCTGGTGATAGAAATTAGGAAGAAATTGGTTGAAGGCTGTTCCTTGGCTGTCAAACTTTTTCTCAGTAATATTTTGTAAAATAAAAGCATCAAACAGATCTTTACATTAACTTACAATCTATCAAGTAATACTGGAACAAGCTTTAAATAACCACCACATTCTGTCAGGGCTGACTAACATTACGTCAGCCTCAGTCTCATGTCTTGCAGCATCCACAGTTCGTCTTCTCAAAACCACTTAAGATTTCATAATTAACTCAATTAAACTATGTAAATAATCTCCTTGATCTTTGACATGAAGGGGTGATTTTCCCCCAAAATAGTACCTCTTTCCTTGACATGATTTAATCTGTGGTTACAGTATTTAACAGGATTTTTTTCCTTCTTAGAACATCAAATATACACCTTTCCAATATGAAAAACACTAACTGATAATGCTATAGCTTAACCAGGTCAAAAGCTTTTTTTTTTTTAAAAAAAGAACCTAACTGCATCTTTGGACCTTATGTGAGGCAGTGTCCAGGGTCACCGAGACCCCTACTTGGTCAGTGCAGCCGGGTACCAGTTAAAGACAGAAACCCAAGCGTTCACTCAAAGCCCCTTCCCAGTGGTTCATCCTAGTGGAAGCCATGGGCACAAAGGAATGTGGCATTCCACGGAAAGCATGAAGGATAGGCTACTTGAGAACATCAAAGTGGCTCACGTCCCCCGAGTATAAAGCCAGTGACTGCTCCCAGCTTCAATGCAGCACCATCCACGGCAGCCAAGGTCCGGAATCACCTGAGTGCCCGTCAACAGGGGATGAAGGGAACATGGCCCGAACATACACAGGAGCAATACTCCACCACACAGTGGAGAGTCCTGTCATCCGTGACAGCATGGATGGAGCTGGAGGACATTATGTTAAGCAAACAAGCCAAGCAAAGAAACGGCGCATGTTCTCACTCATAAGCAGGAGCTGAGAGCAGATCTCATGGAGGCCAAGAGTAGGTGGCCAACAGGGCCCAGCAGAACCCACTCATAAGCAGGATGGGCAGAGGCTGGTAACGGGCACAAACACACAGCCTCATGGGAACACAAGACCTACTATTGATAAATCAGCAGGGGGATGGCAGTGGGTCATCTACTGTGTATTTCAAAACAGCTAGGAGAGAATAACTTGAACATTACCAGCACAAGGAAAAGAAACTATTTCAAGTGAAAGACATCCCAATACCCAGATTTGATCAATATAGGGATGAATCAAGATATCACATGCATTCTGAAAATATGTACATATATTATGTATCAACAAAAACCAAAACCAGTGACAGAACCATTTGCCAAGCACGTGCAGAAGAATGGGAAGCCTGACATGGTGTGGCTCTGTGTCCCCACCCAAATCTCATGCTGAACTGTAACCCTGTGTTGGAAGTGGGCCCTGGTGGGAGGTGATTGACTCATGGGGGTGGTTTCTAATGGTTTAGCACAATCCTCCACGTGCTGTCCTCATGATAGTTCTCCTGAGATCTGGTTGTTTGGAGGTGCATGGCACCTTCCCCTTCACTCTCTCCCCTTCCAGCCATGTGAAGACCATGCTTGCCTCCCCCTTCACCTTCCAGCCTGATTGTAAGTTTCCCCAGATGTAGAAGCCTGTACAGCCCACAGAACTGCAAGCCGATTAAACCTTTTTTTCCGTATTACCCAGCCTCAAGTAGCTCTTTATAGCAGTGAAAGAACAGTACAGTCCTCAGGACTAGCAATGTTTTCCTTCTACCCAGTGGCCAACGAGGTCCCACACCCTAGCTGGTTTTCCGAAGCCTTTTCCAGAATGCTGAGGCTGTTTTGGGGATACTAACTTTCCCCATCTGATAAACCAGATGGGGCATCCTATTTGCCTCTTACCACCTTTCTCAGAGAGACCCCACCTCTGAAACAGCCTCCACCAGGGGCCTCTTTTAGCAGCAGCAAAGCTGAGTACTCCTTGCACTTCCCTTCTTCTGAACAACAAACATCCTAAGCTTGTTTTTCCATCTTCCCAGCTCATTGAAAAAAATCTCTTATGCTTTCTATTTTCCTAAGACACACACACACAAGAGAAGAGGCATGAGGGTAGGGGCTCTTGTTTTCCCAGATCTGAGCCTGGCCCTCAAACACTGGCCGAATTCATACTAACAAGATATCCAGAGGCAGAAACGCAAATATCCCCACCACTTCAAATACCCTAAGGATCTAACAGGCCGAATGGCCCATGTAACTATGGTTTGTGCTGGGCCACTCCACTGGTGTCCAAATCTCTGTCCAAGTGAGCTCTTTAATTTTGGGACTTTTCAGACAGCTAGTTTTTTAAATTTTTTTCTGTTTTGTTTTTATTAAAGGGATCTATTACAGTTATAATCAAGCCGAGTGTGGTGGCTCATGCCTGTAATCCCAGCACTTTGGGAGGCCAAGGTTAGCAAATCACATGAGGTCAGGAATTCAAGACCAGCCTGGCCAACATGTTGAAACCCCATCTTTACTAATACAAAAATGAACCAGCCATGGTGGCAGGCACTTATAATCCCAGCTACTCAGGAGGCTGAGGCAGGAGAATGGCGTGAACAAGGAAGTGAGGCTGCAGTGGGCCAAGATCAGCTACTGCATTCCAGCCTGGGCAACAAAGCAAGACTCTCACAAAAAAATAAAAATAAAGCAACACGCCCACTTAGTTCTTCACCAATGTCAGATACATCGGTTAAAATAAAAATATGAAAGCATGTTTTTACATTTCAGTATTGAATTTAACCGTATCTTTTAAGAAGATATGAAGATAGAAGTTCCCCAAGGATCAGGGGAGAAAAAAGTACAGTTAAAAAAGTTTTAAAACCTCAGGAGAAAAACAAGTATGGGGTAAGACCTCAAGGCAAACTTTTTCTTTGCACTTTGATTTCAAAAGAACAGAGATGCCCAAAATATGAACCCTCCCATCTGCATTTTATATTCCTCTATGTCCTTTGAAAGGCTGGAGATGGGATCCCAGGTTCCAAAGTGCCTGGCCATGGTTCACATCAGGCGGCATCTTTCACAGCCGTTTACTCCCCTGTGCCTAGAGATCTGTGGCCCAATTTACACAAAAATGTCCTAATTTACACACGTTCATCACTTTGAACAAAGTCTCAAGAAATGAGACAAATATTGACACTCCACAGACGCAAGTATTCTCTTCCAAAAAGTGTCAGGTTCCCATGAGCCAGGCAGCTTGGTTATAGAAAGCACTGGCTGACTTGCTGGTTTAATGTTAAATACATTTAAAATGTTAAGTGGTCCAGCCCCCCTCCCAGTGGGTGTGTGTGTTGAGCTGGCTGCAGTAGTGATGCACACTGACCACGTTCTTTCCTTTGGGTTTGCTTCAAGCAGAGCACCCCGCACCCAGGAAGAGGCCATAGGACAGCATCGAGGTCTAGGACAGTTCTAAGGAGAGCTGCAGGCTAAGTGCCTTGTCTGCAAATAGTCTCTCATTTCAGAGGAAACCACTGAACAGAGTTCATAACACGTGAATTTTAAAAATTCATATTTCTAATTTCATCCCATTAGAACTTTTGAAGAACAGATGTGCACCTGCTCCAAGTCAATGAGAGGACACTCAGAAAGTCCCTCACAGGTCCTCGGCCTCCACCTCCCACCTAGAAAACATCAGCTCAAGCCGATCACAGCGCAGTGTGATTTTCTATAAATAACGTGCACGCCTGCATCTGAACTGAGATGTGAATGGCCGGAATGTGCCTACCAGGCCCAGGAGGAACTGCAGCAGCTGTGGGGACACAAGCCGCTAAGGAATCTGATTTGGAGGGAACTCAAGGCAACTAAAACTAGTTCCACTGGTTTTTCTTGGCAAGGCTTGACCAGGCAAACTTATCACTGTTGCTAATTCATGGTAATTGGGATGGGGAATTAACAGTAAGTAATTAGAGCAATTACAGAACTTGCTACTCAATTACAATGGCACAGATTCCTGAGAATGGAAGAACTGTTGCCCAGGAATAGAGTTCAACAGGTCCTCCCCATGCCCCAGGAAACATGGCATTTCCATGCACCCCTGCTTTGGTCCCCCAGCCACAAACCTCCTGACCTCGGCCATCTGATGGCATCACTCTCCACAGCTGGAAACACCTGACCTCTTGTCACCCTCCCATCTGCCCTGCCTTCCTCCAGCCCGGGATATTCAGGGATGCCCAC
Source organism: Macaca nemestrina (assembly GCF_043159975.1). NCBI lineage: Eukaryota > Metazoa > Chordata > Mammalia > Primates > Cercopithecidae > Macaca > Macaca nemestrina. The sequence continues at coordinate 433,573 of NW_027257581.1, forward strand.
ATACAGGAGCAGGAAACCAGGGCTATCCTAAACCAGTGCCTGCATTCAAAGTCCTCCACAGTAGGACAATCACCAACAGCCAATACTCCCAAAACTTTCCGCCTCAAAACAGGAGCACGTCTAGATTCAAGCTGACAACGCTGCATTCTCTTTGCCATGTACACATGGAGGCATGTCAGGTTCCACCTAAAGGTATCATCGGGTTCCACGCTGGTCAGGAGCCCAAGCCTAGTCACTCTGCATGATCTCACTTCACCATCCACAGAGAAGCCTGCAGTTTTCCTCTGGTGCACGGTGTGGATGGTGGATGCATTTCCCCTGAAGACTCGGAGACAGGAGCCTGGCCAAGGAGGCCAGTCACCCCAGCCACTGCCCCTCTGCTGTCTGCACACAGTACCACAAGTCTAACAGTGCTGGCTATGTGGTGGGATCCATCTGGGCCTGCAGAGGACCCGGCGCACAGGAACTGTGCAGCCTGGCTGTAGCCAGAGGCCTAAGGGATTCCCACAAGGGTCTCCAGCTGAGGTGCCCTCACCACAGGCAGAGCCATGCAAGAGAACTGCCTGCTGAACTGGAAACGTCCCAATCTGCTCAGCCAACTCAAAGGCAACAGCCACCTACAGCTGCTGAGCCCCAAAACGTGGCCACTGGACCTGAAGGGCTGAATCTGGAATTTAATCTGTGAAGTTCTTTTCCAGTGTGTTTAGCTATGTAATCAAATCTTTATTCTGATTAAATTTAAAGGAGTCTCAGGCTATGGGCTCCCTTGTCGGGCATCACAGCTCCAGGGAGTAAGAATGGGAAGGAGAGGCCCAGAGCCTCTCTGCATTCTCCACGCTAATTCAACACGTCATCATAAGGACAGGCACTCCAGCAGGAGAGGTGTGCACGGGAAGAACTGGGTTGGCCCTGACACAAGAATGATCCCCCCCCCATGGCATCAGAGCTGCCTCAGCCAACAGGCAAAAGACAATGATGCCCACCTGGACAGGCCACCGGATGTGATGATGGACCCCAAGCCCTAGTCCCACAGCAGCCAGAGACCACCTGCTGCTCGTCCTTGGTGAAACAGGCAGAGCTGACCGAGCCCTCAAAAGCGGGAAGAATTGAGGCAATTCCCGCGATTCCCACGACACACGTGACTCCTCGGAGACAGACACAGGCTTCACTGTGAAAGTGCAGAGGACGGTGCAGTCCCTAGGTGGGCTGCTTCTTCCAATGATCGGGGAAGAAACCAGATCCGTTTCCTTGGAGAATCATTTGTAACGTGATTAGACAGAAGGTGGCTGATGTTATCAAATCACCAAGCACCACACGGCTGCTTCACCAAAGAGGGCCTGGAAACTTGCAGCCACCCGCATAGGGGCCGCAGTGTTTACAATGGAGACATGGGTGACTGAAGTCTGGCTTCCTCAGGGAAGCTAAATTTGAACTTTCACCACTGAGGAATCGGTCATTTACAGTCACTCACCCTCAATGCAGAAGAGGGCTCAAGACACTGCACCAGACTTCAACACTCAGGGTTAGGGGCAGGGTCAAATTCACAAGTTTTACAAAATGTATTTACTTGGGATGCCAGAAGAGATGTAGCTTCACACACGCCCCCCCACCCCCCAGGGTTTGCTTAGCCCCTTCACCAGTGGATCTCACCAACAGATGACACATCTAGGCCTCGTCCACGGCAGCACAGAAAAGCACTTGGAAGACAGCCACTCCCACCAAGCTTCCCGGCTTTGGTGTTTAAAATCTGCATCTCATACATGAGATTACACTCCTCCAAACAACAGACATTGCGACTGTCATTTCACCCCAAAGGGCTTTAGGAAATGACACGCGGCCCAGACGCCAGAGGCCACCGGCCACCTTACTCTAGCCTAATTCCTTTGTGCCTGTATGGAGGCTTCACAGATACAGCCCGGTCACATTAATGACCATATAAGCAGCTCAGGACATAGACGAACGCAGTGCTGAATTTTTCCATTTATCGCCCCTTTGTTTTATACAGAAGACAACTGAGAAAGGCTGGGGCAGATCATCTCCTCCAGTGTAATGACTCCACCCACTTCTCTTCACCCCAGGTCACCCCCTCAGTCACATGCTTTTGAGAAACCAAAGCAATTCTGTTCTCTTCACTCTGGGTTCCAAGTACTAAATTCCTCTGCTTTATCAATTAGATCAAGCAGCTGTTTGTAATCTGGACTGCAATCTGATACAAAATTTACAGCTAATTTAGGTTGTGGTAATAGCTCCTATTTACATTATAGACAAGGCATGAATAATCTGTTTGTTCATAGGATCAATTTTCTAAATAAACTATTCAAGCAATGATTGTCTTCAGTCAGATGCAAATTTGCTCATAAAAGATTTTCCAGTAGGAATTAAATCCATGGTCTGTATTCCCTGAGCCTGTCTCTGCACCTTCCCCCGGGTGCACAGCAGGACTTCCCAGGGCATCCCATCCGCAGGCCCACTGAAGAGAACAAGCCCGCAGCCCCCAGCCCAGGAATCAAGTCCGAGCCCCAGCAGCCCCTCGTCCTGCTGGGGCTTCCTCACCAGCACAGCACCCAGAGGTCTTCCAGGTTTAATGCCACGTGTGCGTGGAAAGTAGAGTGCTGGAAGAACCACAGTGGACATTCTACAAATGCAAATTCCCTCCTGGAACAGCCCAGCAGCCCTCTGTACTTTCCTCAAAGTACCCATGCCAGGCAGGTGTAGAGAGTCTAATGGTGTGCCTAGGGATCAGCATTTAACACGATTCTGACGAATAAAAAAGTTTGAGAGGACGGTCAGTGAGAGGCTGCCATGGCCTCCACTCATTTGTAGGCTCTGAAGAGACAGATTCAGGTAACAGGCCAGACAGGACAGGACAAGGATGGGGAGGTGGAGGGCAAATTCCATGGACCACCAAACAGCCCGCCATCCCCAGAGACCCCGTGATTTAAGGAGAGGCAAAGCCAGGGAGAAAAGATGCCCGCACCACGCGAGGGACAGATTTAACCTAAAGCCCGCAGCATGTGGCTGAGGCCCAAGGTTGGGCAAGCCGGGAGCTCAGAATGGTGTTTCACAGGCCCAGAGGTGTCCCCCACACCCAGACCCCGCGCAGACCTCCCAAGCACTGCCTGTGTCTCCTGCCTGATTTCCTGGCCCCCCTTCTACTGTGTTGGTTTCTCAGCTGCCCCCTGAAATGCACGACCTCCGTCGCCCACCACCACACCCCCAAGATTGGTGGACTGAAAGGAGCAGGTGGGGTAAGAGTTGTGCTCTGGGGCCAACGTCGTGCCTGAGACATTAGTTCTAACCCAACCAGCTGTGATGTAAGCCTGTGAGATTTCTCAAATGTGAGACGGGAAGGTAACTGAACCCACATCCCAGGGCAGCTGTGGAGACTGAGATCACATATAGCCACACCTCGGCGTCCAGCACACGTGAGATACCAGCCGTGTTGCCCCTGATGGGAATCCCTCTATGCCCCCTTTGCTACCAGAGCCAACTCCCAGCAGTAGCTGTGGAGGGTGCGTCCTCTCTTGCCACTCCACTCACCTCCCATTGCTCCACGCAGTGACCTGCCACGCAGCGGCCACCAGCAAACCCAGCCCCACTGGATAACTGACCACCCCTCCCCAACTTTGGGGCGTCTTCCACTGGCAGTTCCGAAGCAGACTGAGAAACCGCCCTCAAGGGCACTCACCTGTTCCTTATTGCACGTAATGACCTGCCACGCAGGACCACCAGCAAACCCGGCTCCACCATCCAGGCTCCAGGGAATAACTGACCCCCCCCCCCCAACCCGGGGCTTCTTCCACTTGCAGTTCCGAAGAGGGCTGAGAAACTGCCCTCAAGGGTGCTCACCTGTTCCTTATTGCACGTAATGACCTGCCATCAGGGCCACCTGCAAACCCGGCTCCACTGTCCAGGTCTGGGGGGTAACTGCACCCCTCCCCCGCTTCCTCCTGGGGTGTCTGGGAGGCTCAGAAACTGCCCTCCAAGGACACTCATCTGTTCCTTATTGCACTAATACCTCGGTTACAGAAATCCACTTTGACTTCCAGCACTGCAGGTGTGACAATTTAGGAATACTGCTTGCTTGCAAGCTCCAAGAACTTGAGGTCACGTCCACCTCACCAGCATCCCAGAGACCCAACACTGTCCCACTCTATTTAAAATTCCAAAATACTCCTTCAAAATGCTATTGGCATTTGGTTTGCACATAAAATGCTAAAAACCTTCAAGTGAAACCTATCTTCCACAGTTTGATTCAATCATAACATGTGAGTTACCCATCTGCCAAGTTGTAAAGCCTCATGCATTTATAACATTTTATGTATGGTCAAACGGTTCATTAATATGAATTATGAGAATCTCTAAGAAACAGGTTTTTTCCTGGCATTAGATGACCAAAGGAAAACTGGGTTGTGGCTGGCTTGCGGGCCTGTAGAGGCCGACATATCTGCTGACACAACCAAGCTCCTTGCCACTGACATGGCCTCATCCCAGGCCCCTCACCCAGACGCCCGCACGCACCTGGAGGAGCAAGCTGACCTGCCCACATTTCTCAACTGCACAGCTGTTGCTCACACCGCAGATGGAGCTCAAGGCACGAGCAGGCCACCACGCTAAAATACCACACAGCGTCCACGCCAGGTGACGGTGGTTTTCACTCCATCCCAAAGCCCCATGTGAGAGTTTACAGCCATGACTACTAAATGGATTTTTGGACCCTCAAGACATACTTTGTTTCCTTTATATGCAACAAAGTTAAAAGACTATCCCTCAGATATAGGCTCTGAAACTCTGGAATTATTTGGGAACAGAGCCTCTGCCAGATCAGGATAAGCACTTGGGACAACACTCCATGCCCTCGGTCCACACAAACCCATCCAGACCAGAGGCCTCCCGCACTGCTCTGTAATTTGTGGATTTCTACAAACGAGTTATTAGTGCAATAAGGAACAGATGAGTGCCCTTGGAGGGCAGTTTCTGAGCCTCCCAGCCACATGGCCACGTTCAGGCTGAAGCCGCACCACCCCCAGAAACACTGTCCCTCACCGAGGTGTGTCTGGCTTCTCCCTTTTTCCAGAACTTAAAACCTGAAAGGACAGGTCTGTGTAGAAAAACACAAACTACTTGCCATTCCTCTTCCCAATTCAGGCTGTAGGAAGCTCATTTCAGCCCTCACCGTGTTCTGACTGTGGCTTGGTTCCCATAAGAAATAAAGTCCGAATTCTAGTCCCCGTCTCCTGGGCTGTGTGGCAGAAACACACATACCTTCAGTTACATGAGGAAAGGCGTGGCGAGCTCCCTTCCTTCAGTAAAACTGCACGGTTCCCAGAACCCTGATGCCATCCCCCTCACGCCACTGTGAACACCTGGACAGAGCACATTTCAATGTGTGCACCTTTGTGGGCTAGTTTTACTATTTCTCCACTAAATCACCCCAAATTTAGCGCCCTAAACACTGACTTCTCACATTTTTGGAAGCTGGAGTACAAGTCCCACCAGCTAACGTCGAAGTATCAGCAGGGCTGGTTCTGGGGAAGTGACCGTCTCCTTGCCTCCTGCAGCCTATAGAGGCTTCCGCATCCCCTGGTCCATATGGCACCCACTGTCTTCAGGACCCACAGCGGCCCTGAGGGCGCTTCAACAGAAAGACGCAGAACGTCAGGAGCCCGGGCTCTAGTGCTAGGGCCTAAATTTCCCCACCCTCCCAGCTCCTCACGCACTCCCGTGCGAGCTAATATAGATTCCACTTTAACTAGTGTCACCTGTGTAAGGGGTAAGTGCCCAGCTGTGAACTGGTTAACCTCGCCCACACAGACCCCGGGAATAAACTCACAGGCCATGGACCACTCCACAAGCAACGAGTGACCACCTGCTCGGGGACCTCCATGGCCCAGCAGAGCCCTGCGGTGCCTCCCCGTGGGCTCAGGGACTGGCGGCCGGGCTGTGCAGCGCCAGAGGGCCCTGCATAAAAAAGACAGCTCCCATGTCGGGGGGCACCCAGCCGCGGTTGGGTTCCTGGTACTTTAAGGAGCCCAGGTGGACAAGCCGCGCCGCATGCAACTCCATCACCAGAATAACGGCTGCACGTGGCAAGTGCACGGGCGGCCACCCCTCAGCCCAGCTGCCGCGCTAAGCACATCACCGCCGTGATGCCCAATCAGACTCAGCTGCTGGCACAGTCCAGGCATCCACCTCCAAGAACATTCTGGATCACAATTCACAGTAGTGATTGCGATCAGGGCCACACGTGGCTGAATGTATTTACAGGAGGATGCCACAGCCGATCTGGCTGGACTGAGAGCATTTCCCACTGTACCTTCTTACAACACCACTTTATTTGCCCTTTATTAAACTTTTATGGCTTTTTTCTGCCTATCTACTTTATGGGAGTGTTTCTTGTTCTTCTGACTGCAGCGATACTTCATGCTACAATTATAAATGTGTAAAATTAGTTTGGAAGGCGCCTTATCATTAAACATTTCACAAGCAAGCAGTCAGAGGCACCCAACCCGGAGGACTGTTTTCTTCTCTGAGTAAAACCTACATTGGACTCAAATAAAACAGCACATGGAGAGGGGGTGGATCTCCAGCGCCCATTCCTAGGGGGGCCTCCTGGGGAGCAGATATGGAGGGAGAAGCCCTGGGCTACGGCACCGTCCTACTAAAGAAAAGTCTATTTGGATAAATGTAAGCACCAGACTGAAGAGATTAAGCAAACCATGAAAAGAAACCACTAACCACAGCTTCTCCAAAACAGAACTAAACTCCCTTTAGTTTGAATTGGAAAAGCAGAAGTGATGATCAGGATACAAAGAAAAAATGACAAAGTATCTGAACACAGGAGAATAAACAAGGGCCACTGTCTCTTCCTGTGTCAGTGGGAGCCTCACATCTAAGCTGGATTTAGAAGGTTGCTACTTTGGACTGAAAGTTATCCCCAACCCTAGTTTGTCAGCAAGTGGAGCAGAACGCTTCAATTATTTCAAGGTTTAGCGGTAAAGCTCTGCAACTCTCACAACCATTTTAGTTGGTGTGAATTTTAAAGTGACTCAATCTGTTGGCTGGAGTATCTAAAGGCTTAATCACGGGGTCATGTTGGAAAATTATTCCAATTGCTTTTGTTTTTCCTACTGAAGATGCATTTGAACGTTCTTGTAGTTTGCAGTTGGCTGGTTCTGACGTTTGGTCCTGAGGAGGCCCAAGTACCCGGAGAGGAAGAATCTGAAACCTCAAGACACTCAAATGTTGTCTGGGGAGATGGAGACCCCAACCCGAGGGCCACTGACAGACTCAGCACAGGCGCAGGGCCGCCCTAGGCAACGGGCCACGTATTTGCCGCTTACAAAATAACATAAGCACACACCTCCAGGTGTGCACACACGCTCTGTACATGCTCACGTCTGTCCGTGCCAGCACCAGCAAACACTCCCAGGTGTGCACACATGCTCTGTACACACTCACGTCTGTCCATGCCAACACCAACACACAACCCTGAGGTGTGCACACACGCTCTGTACACATCTGTCCCCGCCAACACCAGCACACACCCCCAGGAGTACACACACGCTCTGTACACATCTGTCCCTGCCAATGCCAGCACACATTCTGTACATGCTCACATCTGTCCCTGCCAATGCCAGCATACACCCCCAAGGTGTGCACACACGCTCTGTACACACTCACATCCCTCCCTGCCAATATGAGCGCACACCCCCAGGGGTGCACACACGCTCTGCACATACTCATGTCTGTCCCTGCAGCCTGAGTCAAACAGTCACAGAGAGGCAGAGGAGGAGGAGGAAGGACGTGATGGGCACTGAGGTCCTGGGCTGGTTCCCCTCCCTACCTCGAGAGAGACCCCTCATGTGATCCTGCCGTCACTCACCCTTCCGCCTCCATCCTCCATCCTCCAACATGGATCAGGAGGACGCCCACTGCACAGAGCTGTGATAAGCATGAACAGAAGATGGCAGGAGCTCACGCCAGGGTGCTGAGCACGGGGCCTACGGAGTGTTTCTTTCTGCTGTGGCTGACATCATCAAACAAGAGGCTGACACGGCTTCCGGAGAGAACACCCCTCACTGAGAAACTGAAACGTGTGACCTAGGAGCCTGTGAAGGTCTAAGAACAAACCAACAAACCGAATGGCTTTGTTTGTTTTTCAAACACCATAGCCTGTTTTTCCTTTTCTTTAGTGCTCTACCTTGGGTATCATTTAGTTTAATTTCAAGGTAAGTCCAATAAATACACAAAATCACAGGACTGAGCATGGAGCATTGTTTCACTTCATGTCCTTCAGCCTTTAGGACACATTAAGGAAAGTCATGATTCCAGGATTCCCATTAGAAAGGCTGCCCTGGCCGGGCGCGGTGGCTCAAGCCTGTAATCCCAGAAATTTGGGAGGCCGAGAGAGGCGGATCACAAGGTCAGGAGATCGAGACCATCCTGGCTAACACGGTGAAACCCCGTCTCTACTAAAAATACAAAAAACTAGCCGGGCGAGGTGGCAGGCGCCTGTAGTCCCAGCTACCCGGGAGGCTGAGGCAAGAGAATGGCGGGAACCTGGGAGGCAGAGCTTGCAGTGAGCTGAGATCGGGCCCCTGCACTTCAGCCTGGGCGACAGAGCGAGACTCCGTCTCAAAAAAAAAAATAAAATAAAATAAAAAACAGAAAGGCTGCCCTGAGGCACCTGCTGGGGTAGCCAAATTGCAGCTGTTTATGCTGCCCCCAAGCTGCTTGGATGAAGCAGAAGATTCCGGAGGTCTCTTCTCTTCTGCCCCTCACCCAGGAGAGAAGGTTGGGGAAGAAAGGTGAGAGAAGACAGGAAGAAGGAGGGGGGAAGGAGGGAGAGAGGAGGGGGAGGGAGGGAGAGAGGAGGGGGGAGGGAGGAGGAAGGGAGGGAGAGAGGAGGAGGGAGGGAGGGAGAGAGGAGGAGGGAGGGAGGGAGAGAGGAGGAGGGAGGGAGGGAGAGAGGAGGAGGGAGGGAGGGAGAGAGGAGGAGGGAGGGAGGGAGAGAGGAGGAGGGAGGGAGGGAGAGAGGATGGGGGAGGTATGGAGAGAGGGAGGGAGAGAGGAGGGGAGAGGGGAGAGGACGGGGTAGGGAGGGAGCAGGGGCATGTTCCTTCCACCAAGGCAGCCGCACTGCAGAGAGAATGGAGGGTGTGTTGCCTCTAAGGACAGCAAGTTCAAGCTGTTTATAATTGGTAGCGTAAACAGGGACCAGCTGAGGACAGGGCTGTAATTGGAGTTGACAATGTTTTATTTTCATAGTTGATATTGGGGACCTGAACCTAAAGCGCCGTGCCTTGCCCTTTCGCCAGATGGGCCAACGCCTCTCTATACTTGAGTCTATTTGACTAAATACCCCATATTGACTAGGAATTATGACGTGTAGGATACCCGTTACCACAGTAACGTCAAACTCACGTTCTAAATGCAATTGCTCAGCGGCTGGCTTCTAACTCTGGATGGGAATGTTAAGCTCAGTCCAGTTCAATTCAATAAGCATTTATCAAGAAACTCCTAGACCAAGAGCTGTGTTAGACACTGGGTATGGGGTGATGCGGATATGAAGATGTGGAATTAGAGCTCGAGAAGCTCAAATGCTTTCATTTAATTCCCTAATGCAATTACCTAGCTTCAACCTGATGGCTGTAATGTCTAGATTCACTTTTTCTTTATTCCAGTTCTACATAACAAAGCATAAATAATCACAGAGGAATGATTCTGTGTTGGACTATTCCGTGGACAGAGAAGAGCATTCTGACCGGCGTCAGACACTGTCTCTGTTCCTGGGGAGCCCCTGAGGTGGCTGCACAGAGCACATGCGTGAAGATTCAGGAGCAGGAGCATCAGGTGGTGGGAGGGACACAGAGGCAGCACCAGACAGATGCCTGCCCAGGGGCCGCTGCAGTCGGGCTGGCCAGGAAGGTCACGGGAGCGGGCGCAGGCGTCTCCCTCCAGCCGCACTTGGTTTTCATGAGGACGCGTGCAGGGTAGGGGATGACACCGAAATGCTGTGGCGCTGAGGGGAGGAGGGGAGGGACGCAGGGCTGAGGGCTGGCCACCACCCCTTTCGTCCATGCCCCTATGAACGCTGCCAAAATCAGCCCCAACAGGCAGAAGTGAGGTGGGTGAAACAGGTGGACAGATTAGCTTCCATGGAATGCACAGATGCCAGTCATTAAAAATCCCTTCTGAGTTTTCATCTGGAAAACTTTGCAAAGGTATATAGGGACAAGAGGCAGAAGATGAAGCCAACACAGTTGGGCTCAAACCGCCGCCCTTCTCCTTCTCTCTGCATCCAGGACCCGCCCTGAGCCCCTGACTGCGAGGACCCGGAGCTGCCCAGCTCAAGGGCGCGGCCCCTGACCAGAGGAGGGAGCCGCAGGGCACGGCCCCCAGCAGTGGATGGCAGGATCTGTGCTATCTCAGTCCCAGGGCCCCAAGCAGAGAAGGCCTGGGGCTCCCAGCTGAAGTTTTGCTGTCTCCTCTGTCACCAAAGTCGAGAAGGACTGAGTGGGACCAACGCCGGACCTGCCGGCTCCTCGGTGGCTGCCGATGTGGCCCTCAGGCTGCGGGTGAGACCGTCTAGGGGAGCCCAGACAGCGGCGAGAATCACAGCCACGAGTGCTCCAGGGGCCCCAAAACACAAGCGCAGCCTGAGGAAGGCAGCGCCCGCTCAGATCCCCGTCCAGGCTTGTGTGCCACACTCCAGAGGCACACAGCAACAGAACCTGGTGCTTCAAGTGGCTTTGTGGGGTGTAAGAACACAAAGTGGGGCCTCGTGTGGCTCAGAAGTCACTTCCACCAGCCTGCGGGGACCCGGGCGGCCCCTCTGGAGGTGGCTGGAGTCTCTCCAGGACGGGCTCCAAAGTCCCCCGGAGGAGGTGAGCGTCGGTCTTGCTCTGACCTGAGGAAGGCCCCTGACAAGTATCCTGAACACGCAGGCACACAGCTGGCTGACTCATCTGAAGGGACCTGCTGAACCAGGAGCCAGGGAAGGCTGGAGAGAACTCGACTAACACATGAACCCTGCCTAGGCACCCACCTAGGGCGCATACGAGAAAACTAGGGAAGCTGTGAAGACGGAGGTGTGCACAGGGCTGGGAGAACCCAGGGAGGAGCCGCACTGGGGACCGGGAGGGATGGAGGGCTGGGCCCCACAAGCAAACGAGGGAGGCACTCAGTGCCATGAAGACCCGCTGCACCCACAGCTGCAGGCCTGGCTGGCAGCAGGACCTTGGCTGCAGGGGACCAGGAGCACGTGTGTTTGGCAGGAGCTGCCCTCCTGGAGCCGCACTAGGGGTACCGTCATTTTACAGGCAGGTACCTGATACCAACGATGACAATCAACCATGCCACCCTGAATTACAGCCGTGTCCTCAGCAGGTAACTATTTACACTGACAATTACAAAGAGTTTGAACTCGCTGTCCCAAGAGGCAACAAGCCCTTCATTATCACCGCCTCAAGACTCTGTGCGGCCCTCCTCTCCTGCCGCTTCCCCTCGGGGCAACGTGAAGTCCCATGACAGTGACTCAGAGCCAGCCCAGTAGCTTCAGTGCAGGAAAAATCACAAAAACTCAAACACATCCTAAACATGGGCAGTTGGTAGGAGCCGATTCCTAAATTAAACCTGCTCGGAGGCTTTCTGGGCTAGCACAGCTCTGATCACAGGCTTAGCTTTCTGCTCCCTGTGAAGGGCGGCGAGGAGGCCGGGCTCTGCCATTCTGCAGGCTCCGCCAGGTGGAGTCTGCCCTGTGACCTCGGTGGCCTGTGCCAGTGTGACCGTCGCCCGCAGTGAACACTGGGCACAGCGGAGCAGGCTTGGGGAAGAATAGAAAGTGACCTCTAAGCCTGCAGAAGACGCTAAGCCACGCAGGGCCTCACGCGCACTGCATGTCAATCACCACGGAAGCGGGAACGAGCTCTTAATAGTTCCAGTAAATGCAAAGGCCGCCCTGGAAAACTGCCTGAACCTTTCTGACTACTCACAGGTGGGGAACCACTGCCTGAGACACAAAGGTAAAGAATTAACCTGAAACTGCATATTATAAAACTTATTTTTAAATGACGGCGCTTAATTTAAAAGACTCCCAAAGAATACCTCATTAGAAAATGACAGAGTGAAACCCTGAGGCTGACCACAGGAGTCCCTGGAAATTGGACCAAATGTTGTGTCAAAACTGGGAAACAGAAGAACCGCACTGATGAAACATTCGATTAATCACTCGAGTCCTCCCCACATACGAAGTTATGTTAAAAAGGTAAAGTGAGCAGGAGGGCTGTGAACACAGAAAGAAAGAGCCACTTCGTCCGTGGACCACGACAAAAGAAACGCTAACGAGTGCCTATGACACGCTGGAGTCCAGGGCTCCGGGCGCAGCTGTGACGGGGACACTCAGGGTCCCACTGTCCAGATGGGAAACCAGGGTGGAAACACCAGGGAGCCTGTCCCAGGGTGCAGAGCCAGTGAACGGTAGTTCATACTGCGCCAATCCCAGCTGCCAGGCTCTGAGGCTCCTGGGGACAGAATCCTGTTGACTTCACTCTGGGGTTCCAGAGGCGGCAGCATCCCCCAAAGGCACCTGGAGGAGTGGTGTTACCCTCTATCCCTCCATCCCCTGTCCCCGGTGTTACCCTCCATCCCCATTCCTGGCGTTACCCTCCGTCCCCCTGTCCCTGGTGTTACCCTCCGTCCCCTGTCCCCAGGTTTCTCCATGTTGGTCAGGCTGGTCGTGAACTGCTGACCTCAGGTGATCTGCCCTCATCGGCCTCCCAAAGTGCTGGGATTACTGGCATGAGCCACCATGCTTGGAGATATATATATTTAGATAGAGTCTCCCTCTGTCACCCAGGCTGGAGTACAGTGGTGCGATCTGGGCTCACTGCAACCTGCGCCTCCTGGGTTCGAGCAATTCTTCTGCCTCAGCCTCCCAAGTAGCTGGGATTACAGGCACCCACCGCCATGTCCTGCTAATCTTTTGTATTTTTAGTAGAGACAGGGTTTCACCATCTTGGCCAGACTGGTCTTGAACTCCTGACCTTATGATCCACCCACCTTGGTCTCCCAAAGTGCTGGGATTACAGGCGTGAGCCACCACGCCCAGCCGATATGTTTTTAAAAATTAAAAGATGTCATTCTTTATGTTCCTGCGCACTTCATGGCTAAATGAGAACTAATCACTAACTACTGTTAGCCAAGTGATTAAAAGATAAAAAATGTAAGCTCTATGTTGTCTTTATGGTCCAAAAACTTAATGCCTAAGAAGGTGAAAGATCAGCAAATAAACATTAAAGCAAAATTCACGATACCTAAGACACCTCAAGAAGAGGCTTGAAAAGTTGCCAATAAGAACTTGGAGATGTGCCAACCTAATTTAAGGCTTTTCAACTTATCCTTTTTGGGTCACAGGATCACCAAACATATAAACAAATGTAATAATAGAAGATTAAGTAAAAAGGAAATTATAAGTTCACATGTCAGGCTCTCCTTTTTACATCTCTTCCTTTACCCTAGAAAATTTTGCTTTCTTTGTTCTTTTCCCAAAAGGAGGTGTGTGTTATTTCCAACATTATACTGTAGTAACTTTACCATATTTTAGTTTTTAAAATTCATTTTCTTGATTTTTCAGATTCCATTTCCATTTCAGTTTGTACCTGAAGGAGAGAAGCATGGATTGAATTTGCCTGGGTTTTCTGAATATCGTAATATAAATTCAAAGCTCAGAAGTGGTAGGAATGCAGGCTTTGATTAGTGAATTTCAAGCACCCATTTCTCAGGGTGAAGGACAAGGTTAATTCTACTCTAAATAATCCTACCATTCAGAAAACCTGGTGTGTCTACAGGGAAAAAAAAAAAAAAAAAAAAACAAAAACCGGCTGTGACTACAAACCTGAAAGTAAAGGCAAACAACTGCCAGACAGAGACAGGAAAGTGGGGGAGGACCCTTGGTAAATATCGCATGCCTCCTGGGGCCCCCATGGGCTTTGACTCAAGGGGGAGATGAAGGGTATTTGTTAAAGAAAGAAGTCACTGGGACAGACAAAAGCTTCTGGCACAGGAAGTTAGTTTGACTAAGGATACTGAAATGTAGGGAATTTGAATGGGTTCCTGGGTGTGAGGTTGAAGTGAAACTTGAATGAAAAGAAGCTGCTGGTGGTGAGTCTCTCCTTAAGGGTTCCTGGCTTCTGGATAGTTGGTATAAACTCTGTGGTCCTCGAATAAAATGTCCCTGAGAATTTTATAAGGTTAAGCACCTGGAAAATTACTTCAATGTAATGAATGGTAGCACTACCTCCAATGATGCTAACAAGCAAGCTATTAAGAAACAGAAAAGCTCACCGATCAAATTGAGATGCTAGAAGCGTATTAAATCAATTAAATACATGGCACAAAACACAGTCAAAAAAGATGGGATACGTTAATCTATTTAGGATAAGGTGCATGCAGAGTAGAAAGGGTAGCAGTGTTTATATTGTTGGAACCGAACTGTCGATTCCCTCCTGGGCAGGGGTCGCCGCGAAGGATCACCGACATGAGATTCACAGCAGAGAGTTATTTATTACTAGCGCGCTAGGGTCCCAAGCTCTAAGTTGGCCCTGGGACCCCGACTGCTTGTTACAGGCTGTTTATATAGGCAAACACAAGTTCAAACACAGCTTATGGCGCGAAATTCAAACAAAGCTTAAGGCGCAAAATGATTGGGTCTAGCTATGGCCTGAGCAAGGTGTCTTATGCTAATTGGTTAGAGCAGGACCTTATGAGGTTTTTTTCCTGGAGTTGTTGATTCCGGGAACTTCGAGGCAGGGTGGGACCCCCGGAATTGGCAGGGTGTGACCCCATGAGGTTGTTTTCCAGAATTGGCAGGGTGGGACCCTATCAGGGTGGGTCCTTATCGAGGCAGGGTGTGACCCTATCCAGAGCCACCTGGTGTTAATTTTTTTCTATATGAGGCCTAGTTTCTAAGTTTTATGAGGCCTAGTTTCAATATGTCCTCTGATACACTGGTGTAGTCACGAGAGCTAAGGACAAGAACCAAGGGTGAGAATTTGAGATTCATTTAGGGCCAGGGATCTGCAGAACAGATGTACCTGGAACATGGGTGTGAATGTGCTCTTATCAGAGAGACAAAGGGGTAGGTATTCCTGGCCCCGAAATAGTTCTCCTTGGCTCATTAAGCAGTTTTTTGGTTTTGTTGTTGTTGTTTTTAAGATGGAGTCACACTCTGTTGCCCAGACTGGAATGCAGTGGCACGATCTTGGTCCACTGCAACCTCCTCCTTCTGGGTTCAAGCCATTCTTCTGCTTCAGCCTCCCGAGTAGCTGGGACTACAGGCACACGCCACCATACCTGGCTAATTTTTGTGTTTTTAGTAGAGACGGGGTTTCACCATATTGGCCAGGCTGGTCTTGAACTCTTGACCTTGTGATCTGTCTGCCTCAGCCTCCCAAACTGCTAGCATTACAGGCTTGAGCCACCAGGCCTGGCCTCACTGAGCAGCTTTGAAATTTTATTGCATTTTTTGGGCAGCGTACTTGTAAGGCTGGAGTGGGTGTCTTCAATGGTGGCCAGTTCAAGAGTTACCCTGTTGTATGCCCTCTGGTAACCATAGGATATTTTGCATTAGGCTAAATAAGAGTATTAGGTTCCTCTTGCTTCTTCTACCCTTTTTGTGTTCTGTGTACATGTGCTCTGCTTAGCTAAATCTAGTCTGTCTTACCATTTATCAATTTATGTATAATTAGTATGTCTTATGAGTCATACAAATGTCATTTGTTTTTTCTTCCATAGTCAAGGTGAACATTTTCAGGCAATACAGCCAACGTGCATCACACCAGATTAGCCATACAATCTATGTCCTTTCTGTAAATCGAATCTCCTAATTCTTAGCCTCTCCTACATCCCAAATCTCATTTTGTTTTGTTTTGTTTTGTTTTGTTTGTTTTTTTAAGACAGAGTCTCACTCTGTCACTCAGGCTGGAGTGCAGTGGTGCAATCTCAGCTCGCTGCAACCTCCGCCTCCCGGGTTCAAGCGATTCTCCTGCCTCAGCCTCCTGAGAGGCTACGACTACAGGCGCACACCACCACACCAGGCTAATTTTTGTTTTTTTAGTACAGACGGGGTTTCACCACATTGGCCATGCTGGTCTTGAACTCCCAACCTCGTGATCTGCCCGCCTTGGCCTCCCAAAGTGCTGCGATTACAGGTGTGAGCCACGGAGCCCATCCCCAAATCTCATTTCTTCAGTCTCGTCCTTTCTCAGCCTTTCAGTAATCCTACAGTCATACTTTTGTTTTGAGACAACATTTTGCTGTGTTGCTCAAGCTGGAGTGTAGTGGCACGATCATTGCTCACTGCTACTTTGATCTTCTGGGTCCAACAGATCCTCCTGCTTCAGCCTCCCTAGTTGCTGGGATCACAGGCTAATTTTTTTTTTTTTTCTATTTTTTGTAGAGACAGGCTCTCACTATGTTGCCTAGGTTGGTCTCGAACTCCTGGGCTCGAGGAATCCTCCCACCTTGGCCTGCAAAAGTGCTGGGATTGCAGGTGTGAGCCCCTGTGCCAGGCCAGCAATCATACTCAGCCCTCAAGCTATGTAAGCCTCTGTAGGTTCCTTCAGTGCCATCCACACAACTGTCACACACGGATCCTGCTCAATTGCTTCCTGATCAATTCCTATCTCATTAGGACAATAAAAATGACTCCTTTTTACTCAGAGTTGCTGCCCCTCTATCGGGGGAAAAAGACCATGTTTTAAGTATCTGCCATGTCAGTTTTGTTTGTTTGTTTGTTTTTGAGTTGGAGTCTCCCTCTGTCACCCAGCTAACTGTAACCTCTGCCTCCCGGGTTCAAGCAGTTCTCTTGCCTCAGGCTCCTGAGTGGCTGGGATTACAGGCGTGTGCCCACCATACCCTGCTAATTTTTGTATTTTTAGTAGAGATGGGGTTTCACCATGTTGGTCAGGCTGGTCTCAGACTCCTGACCTCGTGATCCACCTGTCTCGGCCTCCCAAAGTGCTGGAATTACAGGCATGTGCCACCACTCCTGGCCACATCAGTCTTTGCCAGGATAAGAGAGATGATCATTATTCTTAACTTAGCAATGTCTTTTTAATATGCCTTTTTAAAAAAACATGTTTTTCCTTTTTTTTTTCTTACAGCTCTATAGGTCAGAATCATCTGCCTCTTTTTATTTTTTTTTTGAGACAGAGTCTTGCTTTGTCGCCCAGGATGGAGTGCAGTGGCACAATCTCGGCTCGCTGCAACCTCTGCCTCCCGGGTTCAAGCGATTGTTCTTCCTCAGCTTTCTGAGCAGCTGGAATTATACATGCCTGCCACCACTCCCAGCTAATTTTTGTATTTTTAATAGAGATGGGGTTTCGCCATGTTGGCCAGGCTGCTCCCCAACTCCTGACCTCAGGTGATCCGCCTGCCTCAGCCTCCTAAAGTGCTGGAATTCCAGGCATGAGCCACCACAGCAGACCTACTCTGCCTCTTATGTCACTCACATCTTCCAAAAGAATAGTAAAAAACAGGCCGGGTGTGTTGACTGACACTTGTAATCCCAGCCCTTTGGGAGGCCAAGGTGGGTGGATCACCTGAGGTCAAGTGTTTGAGATCGGTCTGGCCAACATGGAGAAACCCCATCTCTAATAAAAATACAATCATTAGCCGGGCGTGGTAGCACATGACTGTAATCCCAGCTATTTGAGAGGCTGAGGCAGGAGGAGAATCACTTGAACCTGAGAATCAGAGGTTGCAGTAAGCCGAGATGGCGCCACTGCACTCCAGCCTGGGCAACAGAGTGAGACTCTGTTTCAAAAAATAATAATAAATAAATAAATAAATAAATACAAACATTAGCTGGATGTGGTGGCATGTGCCTGTAATCCCAACTACTCTGGAGGCTGAGGCAGGAGAATCACTTGAACCTGGGAGGCAGAGGTTGCAGTGAGCCAAGATCCTACCACTGCACTCCAGCTTGGGCGACAGAGCAAGACTCTGTCTCTAAAAAAAAGACAAAAAGAATAGTGAAAAATAAAGTGAGTTCCAATTTGGAGGTAAATACCTTTAAGAGTACTTTAGATTTACACAGCACACAATTACATAGAAAATACTTATAAACTGCACTTCACAAAATAAATAAATAAAAAATAAACTGTACTTCACTTGAACTGTAAGCTATACTCTGAGATTACCATTTGTGTGTTAAGACTCTAAAGCTCTGTAAGTTTTTAATAGATTAGTCAGGCTGGGTACAGTGGTTCACACCTGTAATCCCAGCGCTTTGGGAGGCTGAGGTGGGTGGATCACCTGAGGTCAGGAGTTCAAGACCAGTCAGGCCAACATGGTGAAACCTTGTGTCTACTAAAATTACAAAAATTAGCCGGGCGTGGTGGTGGGCACCTATAATCCCAGCTACTCGGGAGGCTCAGGCAGGAGAATTGGCTTGAACCGGGGATGCGAAGGTTACAGTGAGATGAGATCGCACAGTATACTCCAGCCATCTGGGTGACAGAGGAAAACGTCGTCTCAAAAAAAAAAAAAAAAAAAAAAGAAGGCCGGGTGCAGTGGCTCATGCCTGTAATCCTAGCACTTTGGGAGGCCAAAGCAGGCAGATCATCTGAGGTCGGGAATTTGAGACCAGCCTGACCAACATGGAGAAACTCCGTGTCTACTAAAAACACAGTATTATCCAGAGAAACTCCGTGTCTACTAAAAATACGGCATTATCTGGGCATGGTGGCGCATGTCTATAATCCCAGCTTTCCAGAGTCTGAGTCAGGAAAATCGCTTGAACCTGGGAGACGGAGGTTGGAGTGAGCCAAGACTGCGCCATTACACTGGGCAACAAGTGTGAAACTCCGTCTCAAAAAAACCCCCAGAAAATATAATAGTGTTGTAATTTACAAAACCACCCATTAACACCTACACTATATGTACTAAAATATCTTTGACTGAAAATCTGTAAGAACATATGCTGAATTATTTAGCGTTTATATCTGAATAGGTGTAATTACTAGATCAACTTCATTATATATTTTTCTATTGCTTAAATTCGTTTTTAAGAGCAAATTTATTTTAGACTTGCAACCAAAACCCCTGATTCTTCAAAAAAAAGAAAATCAGGGCAGAGCGCGGCGGCTCACGCCTGTGATCGCAGCACCTTGGGAGGCTGAGGTGGGCAGATCACTAGGTCAAGAGATGGAGTCCATCCTGGCCAACATGGTGAAACCCCGTCTCCACTAAAAATACAAAAATTAGCTGGGCCTGGTGGCACGCGCCTATAATCTCAGCTACTCGGGAGGCTGAGGCAGGAGAATCCCTGGAACCTGGGAGGTGGAGGTTGCAGTGAGCCAAGATTGTGCCACTGCACTCCAGCCTGGGTGACAGAGCGATAGTCTGTCTCAGAAAAAAAAAAAGAAAGAAAGAAAGAAAGAAAATCAAGATTTTCTTTGTTTTCTTTTTTCTTTCTCTAAGGAGTCTCACTCTCCACCAGACTGGAGTGTGGTGGTGCCATTTCAGCTAACTGCCATTTCCACCTCCAGAGTTTAAGTGATTCTCCTGCCTCTGCCTCCTAAGTAGCTGAGATTACAGGTGTGAGCTACCACATCCGGCTAATTTTTGTATTTTTAGCAGAAATGGGGTTTCGCCATGTTTGGCCAGGCTGGTCTTGAACTCCCGACCTCAAGTGATCCGCCTACCTCAGTCTCCCGAAGTGCTGGGATTGCAGGTGTCAACTGCTGCACACGGCCTTTCTTTGGTTTCTTGGTGACTGTGGGTTTTACTACCTTCTGCCCTAGGTCTTCACCTCAACTTGAATATTGACCTATTGGATATAGGAAACAAGTCGTTATTTCCATTAATAGTTAATTTCCAAAAGCAAATTAAACAGTGAAAACCAGACACCAATCTCCTTTTTTCTCTCATCTCTCACTTCCTTTCTTCAGCCCCCAGCTTGATGCTTTCATCATAAGAGATGCTTCAAGCCTATGTGCAACTCAAAATCTTCCCTCTCTCAGATCCCAGACCTCAAGTCAGGTATCTTTCCTCAGCCTCTCAGTAACCCTACAGTCATACTTAATATCCCCCAAACCGGGGAAGGCCCTGTAGATTCCATCAGTGCTGCCCACACAGCCATCACACACTTGTTAACTCTCACCGGGTCCCTGAACAACTTCTGTGCTCATTAGGTCAGTAAAACTGGCTCCATTATCTACTCAAGATTATCCTTTCGGCCGGGCACGGTGGCTCATGCCTGTAATCCCAGCATTTTGGGAGGCAGAGGCAGGTGGATTACGAGGTCAGGAGATCGAGACCATGGTGAAACCTCGTCTGTACCAAAAATACAAAAAATTAGCTGGGCGAGGTGGCGGGCACTTGTAGTCCTAGCTACTCAGGAGGCTGAGGCAGGAGAATGGCGTGAACCCAGGAGGCGGAGCTTGCAGTGAGCCGAGATTGTGCCACTGCACTCCAGCCTGGCAACAGAGTGAAACTCCGTCTCAAAAAAAATAAAAGAAGATTATCCTTTCAGCAGGTGGAGGGTGGTATCTGCCACATCAGATTTCTCATCAGGATAATAGAAATATAAACTACTCCCATGTTTTGTAGCTGAACTTAATCTGAAGCAAAGAGAAGCCAGATATTTTTTTCCAAAATTTCTAGGCTCTGAATTACCATTTAATATTTCCTCAAATTTATTAGAGCTTCATTATCTGTCCTTTGTAAGAATCAATAATTTTATTAAAATGTTAGTGACACACCATCTTAAAAAACAAAAAAGCTGGAGCGCAGTGGCTCACACCTGTAATCCCAGCACTTTGGGAGGCTATGGCAGGCAGATCACTCGAAGTCAGGAATTTCAATCTGTTGCGATCTCAGCTCACTGCAACCTCCTGCAACAAATTGTTGTATTTTTAGTAGAGACGGTGTTTTGCTATGTTGGCCAGGCTGGTCTCGAACTCCTGACCTTGTGTGATCCACCCAGCTCAGCCTCCCAAAGTGCTGGGATTATAGGCATGAGCCACCTTGCCCAGCCACTTACTCAATTCTATCCATTTTTTGAGGCAGGGGACTCACTGCTGCCCAGGCTGGAGTGAGCCCTCCAGGACTCAAGCGATATTCCTGCCTCCCAAGTAGCTGGGACTACCATGGGCCTCCACGTTCAGCTTTTTCTATTTACTTCTAAGATACCGTCTTCTCAGCTAATTTACTCCCTCACCCCAACCAAAAATTTAACAAAGATTTTTGTTTAAGCTGTATTTTTACTGATTGAAACACTAGGAGAATTCAGGCCAAAGTCAACTAAAGGAAAAATGGTTGTTTTATTCCTTAGTACTTAAACCAGCCAAAGTAGTACTGATGTCATAATGCAGCAAACACAAGACCTCTTTCCACAAATATTAGCATAATCAACAAAATAGGGGCTATAGTAAAACAGAGCCAAAAAGGGCTGAGGAAATCAATGAAGTATGTTACAGCTTAACCCTTTACCCTTCGCCTCAATAAGGTTTTATTTTATTTTATTTTATTTTATTTTGACATGGATCTGGCTCTGTCATCCGGGCTGGATTCCTGTGGCACCATCTGGGCTCAGCCTCCTAAGTAGCTGGGATTACAGGCGCCTGCCACCACGCCCAGCTAATCTTTGTATTTTAGTAGAGACAGGGTTTCACCATGTTGGCCAGACTGGTCTCGAACTCCTAACCGGAGGTGATCTACCTCCCTTGGCCTCCCAAAGAGCTGGGATTACAGGAATGAGCCACCGCGCCCGGCCTCAGTAGAGTTTTTTAAAAAATAAGCAAAGCCTCCCAATTCCAAACAATAGGAATATATTTTCATCACACCAATTTGTACTTTCATTTCTTATTATTTTTTTTTCCTTATTCTTGAGGTTAGATTCTAAACCCTAAAAGTACCCAAACTAGTATTAGATCTAGTTATCTATAGCCAGAGACAGCTAGTATCAAGTTGTCTTTAGCAGCCAAGGCTATTAAAATGCCTTTTCTCCAGGAAGATCCAATAGGAAAAAAAAAAAAAAGAAAGAAAGAAACCTCTCTGATTAGGCTGGATAGGCATAGTGGAACCCAGCCCATGTGGTTTCCAAACAAGAAAAATTATATCAGGGAGGGGAGGGGGGGAGAAGGTTCAGCAAGTGCCCAGACTGAAATTGAGTAATATCAATTTCACTCATCTTCACACAACTTCAGGTGGCATGTTCGTGGAGTAGTTTAGGAATAAATCCACAGTTTGTGGAGTACTACAATACCTAGTCGTCTACTGTATTACATTAAGGCCTTCCCCAGCAGCTTCCAAGGCAGCCTCCAAGTCACAGGCAGGAGAATTTGGCTGGAACTGCAAGCAGAACTGCAGAGATTCCTCTCCACAGTTATACATAGGAAGGGACTGTTCCAGGCCTGATTGTTCCAGGACTGGGTGCACCAGGTCTGAGCGTTCCAGGAGTGGTTGCTCCAGGACTGGATGTTCTGGGTCTGGTTGCTCCAGGATGAATTGTTCCAGGTCTGGTTGCTCCACGTCGGAAGGTTCCCAGTCGGGTTCACCAGGCATCCCTGGTGGCAGGAAGAGTAGAGGCTGGGGTAGGTAGGTGCTGAGGCCTTCTGAAAGAGAAGGAGGGATTAACAGAAAGGGTACAAGGGCAACCAGAACTGTCTGTGACTGGAGTTGTGTTTCAGAGATGGACAAGATTGAAGGATCACTGAAAGGAAAGAACAGAATAAAGTTTCCTGTTACCTAAGTCACACCATTGCTATTCTTTGGCCAGTTGTTTTTCTGCCACCTCTTAGATTTCATTCTCTGGTTCTGGAACCAGGTCTTCACCTGCAGGGAAAAATGACAGAAATTGTAAAATATTAGTAATACAGATGTATTTTGAATCAAAGTATATTGCTAACTTTTATTCCTGGCTAGGCGCCATGTCTCACACCTGTAATCCCAACACTTTGGAAGGCCAAGGCGGGCAGATTGCTTGAGCCCAGGAGTTCGGTACAGGATGGCCAACATGAGGAAACACCATCTCTACAAAAATACAAAAAATTAGCTAGGTGTAATGCTGCACGTCTGTGGTCCCAGCTTCTCAGGAGGCTGAGGTGGGAGGATCGCTTGCACCTGAGAAGTTAAGGTTGCAGTGAGCTGAGATTGCATCACTGCACTCCAGCTGGGCAACAACAGAACCAGAGTGTTTCAGAAAAAAAGAGAGAAATGAACATTTTGGATAGAAAATAAAGGCAAGGGCCAAGTGTAGTGGCTCACGCCTGTAATCCTAGCACTTTAGGAGGCCGAGGCAGGTGGATCACTTGAGGTCAGGAGTTGAAAACCAGCCTGGCCAACATGGTGAAGCCCCATTTCTACTAAAAAATACAGTAAAATTAGCCAGGTCGTGGCGGACACCTGTAATCCCAGCTACTTGGGAGGCTGAGGCAGGAGAATCCCTTGAACCCAGGAGGTGGAGGTTTCATTCATTTGTACTTAAACCAGCCAAAGTAATGCTAATGTCATTATGATGTCTCATTATGAGGCCACTGCACTCCAGTCTGGGCGACAGAATGAGACTCCATCTCAAAAATAAACAAGAGAAAAAAAGGAAATAAAGGCTGGAAGAGGATAAGCCAATTAATGAAAGAAAATGGCCAATAAATAATGAACAATGATTAGACTTATTAGTAAGCAAATGCACACAGATAAAAACAAAACAAGCTGGAGGTTGCTGGCAGAAAGAAAAAAAAGGAAAAAAAAAGTTTGTATTTTAATGAGAACAAGTGTGAGTTAGGGATTCTCCTCCTAACCTGGAAAGTGGAGTTATATACTTCTTTTTTTCTTAAGGGAACGTTGGAAAGATTTTCACAATATTGGTCTGTGCAGGAAAGTGGTTAAATGACACATTCACATAATAGAATATTTAAGGAAAGAAAGAGGTGAAGACAGTTACAAAAGCATTTCATCGTCATACTTAAATTATTTGCAGAAGGCGATGTGCTGACACATAGAACACACATCTATCTATGTGCATCCACAGAGAGCCACACAAATCAGTCTAATTTTTGTTCACCTCATTGCAACAACAAAACAAGCCTACCTGTTTGTAGCTGAGGTTCAGGATGTTGGAAAGTTCTTGCATCTGCTGGAGGCTGAGGTATTTCTGTCTCTGAAATCTATCACTGAGTACACACAGCTGGGCGGAAGAGAACACAGTTCTGGCCTTCTGTTTCTTGACCGGGACCTTGTCTTCCTTTTTTGTGGCACTATTCTCTGCAGCAGTAGGTTGTTTGCCTTTGGGACTGGTGGAAGAATCGGGGCTGTCCTGAATAAGAAGATCCATGGAGGAAGGAAGAGGAGAGACTGTTGGGAACAAATAAAAGGACACTTTTGTCTAAAACTTTTTTCAAATATTAAAATATCCTGTTAAAAAAAGTGTTTTCAAAGTACTTTGATAATTCCCAGAAACCCAGATCTAAGTAATAAGAAGCAACTTCTTAACCAGCCCTGGCACTTTTGCAAGCTTTATACAGTATTAATCCAAGAAGTCTTATCAGTATCTCCATTTTGTATATAATAGACTGCGTTGGGAGAGATCTACAACGGTGGCCAATGCATTGCTAAGCGGCAATACCACTTTTTTTTTTTTTTTTAAGATGGAGTTTCGCTCTTGTTGCCCAGGCTGAAGTGCAATGGCACAATCTCCGCTCACCACAACCTCCACCTCCCAGGTTCAAGCGATTCTCCTGCTTCAGCCTCCGGAGGGGCTGGGATTACAGGCATGCACCATCACGCCCGGCTAATTTTGTATTTTTAGTAGAGACAGGGTTTCTCAATGTTGGTCAGGCTGGTCTCGATCTCCTGACCTCGTGATCCACCTGCCACGGCCTCCCAAAGTGCTGAGATTACAGGCGTGAGCCACCGCACCGGGCCGGCGCTACCACTTTTTACTTTAAACTGATGCTCAAAAGCCCCTACACTGGGTGTTAATAGGTCAGAATAGAGATCCACCAATTTTCACCTATTGTATCTCACCCTAAATCACTCTCTGTTTATGGTCTTCATCAACACCTACATGATTGCTTAAATGACATGATTCTGGGGATTCTATAAAACCAGCACCTCAGCCAGGTGTGATGGCTCACACCTGTAATCTCAACACGTTGGGAGGCCAAGGTGGGCGGATCACTTGAGATCAAGAGTTCAAGACCAGTGTGCCAACATGGTGAAACCCCATGTCGACTAAAAATTACAAAAATTAGCCAGGAGTGGTGGCACATGCCTGTAATCCCAACTACTGGGGAGGCTGAGGCAGAAGAATCACTTGAACCCGGGAGGCGGTGATTGCAGTGAGCCGAGATCTTGCCACTGCACTCTAGCCTGGGCGACAGAGTGAGACTGTGTCTCAAAAAAATAAAAACCCAGCGACTGACTGCCCAGTTCTTAATGCTACGACCAGCATGATATGTGAATTTAGATAAGTTTCTGTTTCCATCCAGGCCTTCCGTTTACCAGCTCTGACCTCATCTCCAAAACTTTTTATTTATTTATTTAAATGAGGTAACCAACTGAAATTCTCTAACATAGGGCCTGGCATATACTGATTTTGTAACTAGAAATGAATACCTAGTTTTCCCAGTGTTTATCTCTCAATTCTAACCTGTAGTCACAGAACAAATGGACAGGCTCTAAAACAGCAAAATTCACAATCTCTTGCAAGGAGCTCTGAAAATCAGAGGAAGCCTTTCAACTAATGATTAGAATTGGGGAAAATCCTAAATATTAGCTAGCTATATAAACTGTCACTTGATGTGTGCTAAAGAAAACACGCCCACTTGCTCATTCCCAAACCCAGCACTGTTATTTTTAACATCTGAAATTATAAAGGTGGCCAGGCACGGTGGCTCATGCCTGTAATTCCAGCACTTTGGGAGGCCGAGGCAGGTGGATCAGTTGGGGTAAGGAGTTTGAGACCAGCCTGGCCAACATAGCGAAACCACGTCCCTATTAAAAAATACAAAAATTAGCCGGGCGTGGTGGCATGTGCCTGTAATCCATGCTACTCGAGAGACTGAGACAGGAGAATCACTTGAATCTGGGAGGCGGAGGTTGCAGTGAGCCGAGATCACGCCACTGCACTCCAGCCTGGGCAACAGTAAGACCTTGTCTCAAAAAAAAAGAAAAAAATTATAAAGACAAGAACATTAATGCAAAGTTTTGAAAAACTGGGTGAATAGCAACACGGGGTGGGTTAATGCCTGTAATCCCAGTGACTTGGGAAGCTGAGGGTGGAGGATCGCTTGAGGTCAGGAGTTCAAGACCATCTACAAAGTGAGACGCTGTCTCTACAAAAAGAATTTTTAAATTAGCTGGGTATAGTGACACACGCCTCTCATCCTAGTACTTGGGAGGCTGAGGCAAGAGGATCACTTGAGCCCAGGGTAGAGGCTGCAGTGATCCATGGTCATACCATTGCACTCCAGCCTGGGTGACAGAGCGAGTCCGTGATTCTCAAAAAGAGAAAAGCAGGGTGATATTCAAATCTAAGGTTCAAATATAGCAATCGTGTTTACTTATTCCTTTTCCACAACCTACTCTTTACAACAGTAGTCAAAATATAAATGCACTTTTTAAGCTATTTTACAGTGTCAGTGTTACCAATGGCATTCTTGGTAAAGTTGGTTCATTCTTAAGTTTTTGAAAACTACTGAAAAATTGATTTTTCAAAAAAGTGGTAGCGGCTTAATGAGTATCCCAAGTATCCCTCACTCCTTGCAGCTGCCAGTCAGAAGCCTGAGTACTAGCACAGGTTTTGGAGGCAAACTGGACTTCTAGCTACGTTCTGTTTGACTGTCAGTAGATTAAACTTTCTAGAATTATCTTTACCGTAAAGTTGGGTCAACACTTCCCAGGACTTAGAAGTCAACATGGGAGGTGCTCCCAAACTTAGAGCTGCCCAGTAACATCCACAAACCCAGAGAATGGAGAAGAGCCAGCCGTTAGTGACATAGAAAGAATTACACAAATTATATATTAATTACAGAAATCTCATCGTGATCTGCCATGCCATTTTTGGCAAAACAAAAACATCATGCTCGTCCCTGAGCTATGATGTTAGGTCTTCTGGTTAATTAGCAGTAACATCTTCTATAGCTGCGTGTCCAGTGCTATGTGAAGGTGTACGCATCACCTTCATTTAACTATAATGATATTTTTTTGTTTCCACCATGCCTAAGCCCATAGGTTCTCAAATTTACTACATACTGTTCAACTGCCAAATTCTGTGTCCTTCAACTCAGTGCACACTCCTGAGACTTGGGACATGGTCAAAGGGCAGGTGCCACCAAGTTACAATTGAAAGAGGGGTTTCCAGAGGATTAGTTGATAATAACACTTGCTTATAATAATGGTCTATCATTGCTCAAGAGGGAAATGATCCCTCAACCCTCTCTCCTTCTCTTTTCCCTTAAGTAACGGCCTTTCAAGGATAAATTTTTTTCTTACCAGTCTCCGTGTGAGGCATCTCAGCAGAAGACATTTGCAAGGATGGATGGTTTTCTTCAGGCCCACAAATCACAGGCATAGGTGAAGATTCTTTACCGTCGGATGCTTCCAAGCAAGGCAAGCTTTGGGGACAAGCTGGATCCACACTCCTGTTAGTATTGAGGAAGAGGAGAAAAAAATTTAAGAGGTAGACTGGAAAAAAGGTTAAGGCAGCTTCAAGACTTTTCTGGAAGATGTTAGAGAAATATGACCTCCAGAAGCAGAAGTATCAAGAAGTTGGGATAAAGAGAGTCGCCTACACAGTAACAGGAGACAACCAGCTCAGTCCAGCAGAACGTTAAAATCCTGGAGTCTCTAGATTTATAATGAAGGCTCTATCACCCTTAGACCCACCCCTCCTGGCGGGCACACCCCCACTGGCCCACCCTTGTGAATTCTCAGTTAATCCCGTCTGCCAGTCTCACCAAGGCCATTGTAATGCAAAAGTAACTGCGGAGTAACCCAGACGAGGTCGGGAACTAGAAAACCGGGTAACAGAACCTGAAGACAAACCCAGCAATAAATACTTCCAGGTTCATCACGTTTCCAACTTTTAAATCAGGAATGGTTCAACAGGAATGCGATAAAACTTTAAAAATAAAGAAAAAGGCCGGGTGCGGTGGCTCACCCCTGTAATCCCAGCACTTTGGGAGGCCATGGCGGGTGGATCACCTGAGGTCAGGAGTTCGAAACCAGCCTGTCCAACATGGCGAAACCCCGTCTCTACTAAAAATACAAAAATTAGCCCAGCGTGGTGGTGGGCGCCTGCAGTCCCAGCTACTCCGGAAGCTGAGGCGGGAGAATCCCTTGAACCTGGGAGGCAGAGGTTGTGATGAGCCCATATCGCACCACTGCACTCCAGCCTGGGCTACAGAGCGAGACTAGTCTCAAAAAGGGGGGGGGTGGGGGTGGGGATGCATGTACCTTCAATATCTGAGGTTACTGAAATTCTCATTAGGGCGATTTCTTGATTTGAGATAACTTAGTGTCTCAAAATCTGTCTAGTTTGGCCAGAAATTTCAACTAGCTCCATTTTCCTCTTTCATTCACTTTGAGGTCATAGTAAAACACAACATAGCATCATAGTATGAAGCCAAGGTATCAGTTAATGTTGAAAATGGTACTTGTGCCGGGCGCGGTGGCTCACGGCTGTAATCCCAGCACTTTGGGAGGCCGAGGCGGCCGGATCACGAGGTCAGGAGATCGAGACCATCCTGGCTAACACGGTGAAACCCCATCTCTACTAAAAATACAAAAAATTAGCCGGGTGTGGTGGCGGGTGCCTGTAGTCCCAGCAACTCAGGAGGCTGAGGCAGGAGAATGGCCTGAACCCAGGAGGCAGAGCTTGCAGTGAGCCAAGATCGCGTCACTGCACTCCAGCATGGGCGACAGAGCGAGACTCCGTCTCAAAAAAAAAAAAAAAAAGAAAATGGTACTTGTTTTCAGCCCCTGCCTTAGTTTCCTTTAGTTTGGTCTCTTGTCTATCCCTCCTCCCAGGTGGTCGACTTCTGACTTTTTCCCTCTGGCTCTTTAGCTTCTTCTCAGGTCTGGTGATATTGTCATGTCTTTCAAGACTACTCAGTGCCCATCGTGTGTGTGTGTGTGTTTCTGGGCGAAGGGAGTGTTTGGGTGAGGGAGAAGGGACAAAATGGAGGAAGGTGAACAAGAAGGCACAATCCATGTTGCTTCCGGGTTCTTCCTCACCAACTTTCCCACGCGGGAAGATGCAGATCAACCGAGCATGCACCAGGTGATGTCAATCCGAAGAGATCGAAACTTACCCGGCAACGCCTATGGAGATGCCCCTATCATGCCCTTATCCCGCCCACTGCCCTCCCCCTTCCAGTACCAATGCTTAAAGGTCCGCAGCCGGCAGTAGCCGGTGTGACTTCTTCGGCCCTGCATTTGTGGACCGGAGAACATCACCCGAGAGCGCAGGCGCGACTTCCCTGGCCCCCCACACCTGAGGACCAGAGAACCTCGTCAGAGAGTGTGTGCATATTTGCAATAAAAGACTGCCACTTTCTTATGTACTTTGGCCTCATGTTTAATTACTTAGCTCTCCTAAATTAAGTTACATTAAATTAAATTAAATTAAATTAAAACAGGGAGGTGTTTTCCAAATGAACAAAGTTTTTAGAGTGGGGTTCCAGCACTAACATTCATGGACAAAGTCTACAGTTTTCGATTTTCCTTCCTATTCCCAAACCCAACATTCAAAAAACCTAAGATTTCTTCCTCTTTTTCAATCTCCCACACCATAAAGTAAACTCTTAGCAAATCCCGATTATGTAATTTTTGAAGACACAACTCTTTGACTCATTCTCCTCTGCACTCTGCTCCTAGGTCTGCACCCAAAGCAGCTGGCTTTGCTCCCACACAAGCTGACTTTTGTTCACAATGGAAAGACTCCAACTGTTGAGAGTCAAAGTATTGCTGGGTGCGAAGCAAGGAAGTCAAATTGGGCGTAATCTTTTTTCTTCTCAGACCACCACTGGGGAGAAGATTAACCATAGGGGTATCAAGGAGCCGGTGAGTGGAACTAGATACGTCATGCTTCAGGCAGATAGTGAAACTAGGCCTCATAAAACTTAGAAACTAGGCCTCATATAGAAAAAATTAACACCAGGTGGCTCTGGATAGGGTCCCACCCTGCCTCGATAGGGACCCACCCTGATAGGGTCCCACCCTGCCAATTCCGGGAAACAACCTCATGGGGTCCCACCCTGCCAATTCCGGGGGTCCCACCCTGCCTCGAAGTTCCCGGAATCAACAACTCCAGAAAAAAAACCTCATAAGGTCCTGCTCTAACCAATTAGCATAAGACACCTTGCTCAGGCCATAGCTAGACCCAATCATTTTGCGCCTTAAGCTTTGTTTGAATTTCACGCCATAAGCTGTGTTTGAACTTGTGTTTGCCTATATAAACAGCCTGTAACAAGCAGTCGGGGTCCCAGGGCCAACTTAGAGCTTGGGACCCTAGCGCGCTAGTAATAAATAACTCTCTGCTGTGAATCTCGTGTCGGTGATCCTTCGCGGCGACCCCTGCCCAGGAGGGAATCGACAGTTCGGTTCCAACAGATAGTCTGTGTCTCATAGGAAATAGGATGATTTCTTTTAAAAAGGGAAAAACGTCTTAATCAGCACAGTTTGGTAAGTGGGGGTTGTCAAGGCCAGCAAGACTCACCGACGTTGAGTTTGCCCGCAGCTCTCCAAAGGGCAGGTACCAGAAGCTTTGTTCTTTGCAGAAGGGGGCCTTTGCATAAAAGCCTGAGCTGAATTCCCCCATCCCCCGCTCCCTGTCCCATCGTGTCTAGGGTAAGAGCCTCCAGAGTGAAAGAACAAAGGGAAGGGGGCTGGTGGCTGGAAGGCCAACTTACCACATTCTTCGCTTACGAAAGCAATTTGAATAAAGTTGAGGTTTAGGAAGCTGTCTGACTTTAGATGTTTTGGAACAGGCTGGAGTAAGGATGTGTTAAAATGAGCTAACGGCTGGTCGCGGTGGCTCACGCCTGTAATCCCAGCACTTTGCAAGGCCGATTATCTGAGATCAGGAGTTCAAGACCAGCCTGGCCAACATGGTGAAACGTTGTCTGTACTAAAAACACAAAAATTAGCTGGGCATGGTGGTGCAAGCCTGTAATCCCAGCTACTAGGGAGGCTGAGACAGGAGAATCACTTGAATCTGAGAGGTGGAGGTTGCAGTGAGCTGAGATTATGCCATTGCATTCCAGCCTGGGAGGCAGAGTGAGACCCTATCTCCAAAAAAAAAAAAAAAAAAAGATTTAGTAGAGTAGATCGAATAGACCAAAATGACAATTACAATGATAATTATAATTATAATGTTATGTAATAAGTACAGGAAAAACTGCACTGAATGCTAAGAAAGTACAAATAATGGAGGTTGGGGTCGGGGAGGGATGGACAGGGAAGACTGGACAATCTTCAGTGATCTGAGAAGGAAAAATGTGGAGAGAAGGGATTTCCAGAAAATTAACCTTTTGGTCAAAGGCACCAGAGAAAATGATGGATTCCAATACTGTTGTTTAGCAGGACTCAAAGGCAGGGGTGCAACAGGAGGGAGCTGTGTGAGAGAACACCGCAACTAACACTTAGTGAGCAGATTACTATCAGAGTCTTGTGAACCAGAACGACTCCATCTTAAATAGGAGTTGGGGAAAATGAGGCTGAAACCTACTGGGCTGCCTTCCCAGATGGTGAAGGCATTCTAAATCACAGGATGAGACAGGAGGTCAGCACAAAATACAGGTCATAAAGACCTTGCTGATAAAACAGGTTGCAGCAAGGGAGCTGACCAAATCCCACCAAAACCAAAATGGGAGACTTTTTGAATAATTCAAGTGATAGGATTTGGATAGGGCAATAGGTAGTGTTGGAGATTATTAGAAAAGGTCAAGTGCAGCTTGGGTTGACACATGTACCAAACGTGAACCTACCCTTTGGCCAGGTGACACAGGTAATATACATTCTATCTATCTATCTATCTATCTATCTATCTATCTATCTATCTATCTATCTATCTATCTATCTATCTGCCTATCTATCTATCTACCTACCTACCTACCTACCTACCTATCTGATTTATCTCCTTACTATCACTAGAAAGTAAGCTCTGTGAGGGCAATTTTTTTGTTTGTTTTTGAGATGGAGTTTCCCTCTTGTTGCCCATGCTGGAGTGCAACGGCGCAATCTTGGCTCACTGCAACCTCCATCTTCCAGGTTCATGCGATTCTCCTGCCTCAGCCTCCCGAGTAGCTGGGATTACAGACACACACCACCATGCTCGGCTAATTTTTTTGTATTTTTAATAGAGATTCAACATGTTGGCTAGGCTGGTCTAGAACTCCTGACCTCAGGTGATCCACCCACCTCGGCCTCCCAAAGTGCTGGGATTACAAGTGTAAGCCACCATGCCGGCCTATTTTTATTTTTGCCTATTTTATTTATTGTCTTGTCTGCAGCCCTAGAAGTGTATGTATGGTTCATTCACCAGCATCCTCAGTATATCTGGGAGCTTGTTAGAGATGCTGATTAATGGGCTTCACCACTGAATAGGAATCTTTGGTTGTAGGGACCAGGAATCTGTGTTTTTTATTTTTTTTATGACAGCCTACCATTGAAACCAGGTGATTTTTCTGAATGTTATTGTTTAAGGACTACTCTTCTAGAAAGAACCAGGCAAAAAGTAGAAAATCATTGTTTGTTGATGAAGGAAGGAGCATAAATGAGAACTAAGGTTTGTAAACAAATAGAGGGGGAGTCATTTCCTTACAAACTGCACATCAATGTGATATACAAAATAACTCTTGAAAACAACAATGCTCTTTGCCTCAGGTCCCCTACGCTGACAATTCAATGAGCCTTGAACAATGAGTAATTTACAACAAGCAGTCATCCTTCCTCTGGGAGGTAGAGTTACTCTGCAATTACCAGTGATGGAAAGATGAACCCCACAGCTACTGAAACTACTTAGAGATTACAAATGGAATTATATAGCATATTCTTCACTTATTTTGCCTGTTACACCTACAAAAACACAAGCAGCTAGGTGCAGTGGCTCACACCTGTAACCCCAGCACTTTCGGAGGCCGAGGCGGGCAGATCACGAGGTCAGGAGTTCGAGACCAGACTGACCAACATGGTAAAACCCCATCTCTCTAAAAATACAAAATTTAGCCGGGGATGGTGGCATGCACCTGTAATTCCAACTACTCAGGAGGCTGAGGCAGGAGAATCGCTTGAACCCAGGAGGCAGAGGTTGCGATGAGCCAAGATCGCATCATTGCACTCCAGCCTGGGCAACAAGAGCGAAATTACGTCTCAAAAAAAAAAAAAGGATTTCTTTTAAAAATTTTTTTTATTAAAATTTTTTTTTCCTATGGTGCTGGGAAAAACAATTTCTGACTCATGGCTCAGCTTTGAATTTGTCAGATCTTACTCTAACTAAAGGCTTTTAATATTCAAGGATGGAATTACTGTGTATACCAAGTTCTAAGGTCTACTGGAGGGTTCAGAAGACTAAACCATCAAACCGAATTGTCAAAAATAGTCCTGACTGGTTTTGGCTCCTGAAAAATAGGAGGAAAAAAAAAATAGTCCTGACCTTGACCAACACTATTGTTGCCAGCGTATTTATGACTTCCTCTTTCCCACCCTACCCTCAGGGGATCTTTGACCTACTGTAAAAAGGGATTTCTTTTTCACCCCTAGAGCCTGCAGGGAGAGGAGGAATATCTAAGAATGCCTTTCAAAGTTTAGCAAACATAGAACGTTGCTCTGGAACAGTATAATATTGTTGGCCAGAAGAGAATCACCTCCTCAATTTCTCAGTAAGTGTTAGAGAAGGAGGAAGAAGAACATGTGGGTGGAGTTGAGGAAGGTGAAGTGATGATGATGTTGGGGAGAGAAAAGTCCAGCACCTATGACAATTCTCTTATCTTGACCTTAGCTGTTGCTCCAGTTAGCTGATGTGGGATAAAATAAAGCTGTTGACCCTAATACAGCGTCCAAAGAGTGAATTATCTAGGTAGTGAGTTATCCCAATTGATTGTTCAGGGTCAGTTACAGATCAAACTCCTTGTTCTACAATTTTCCACCTTCTCACTACTGCAATTGACTAGTATTAAAAGCTTTTTACAAAAATAAATAAATAGTATACCTAGACTATTGCAGGACATCAGAGTATTTCAGTTGGAGGAAGAGGGAGTTGGAGGAAGAGGGAGCAAGAGGTCCCAGCCACCAGGAGCAAATAAGTTTAATTGTGTAAAAGAAAGAGTTCAGCCAGGTGCGGTGGCTCCTGCCTGTAATCCCAGCACTTTGGGAGGCCAAGGTGGGTGGATCAGGAGGTCAGGAATTCAAGACTAGCCTGGCCAAGGTGGTGAAACCCCATTTCTACTGAAAATACAAAAATTAGTCGGGCATGGTGGCAGCCGCCTGTAATCCCAGCTACTCGGGAGGCTGAGGGAGAGAATTGCTTGAATCTGGGAGGCAGAGGTTGCAGTGAGCCCAGAGGACACCACTGCACTCCAGCCTGAGCAACAGAGCAAGACTCCATCTCAAAAAAAAAGCACAAAACAACAACAACAACAACAAAAAACCAGAGTTCAAAGCTAGGGCACATAGTGTAATGTTCAGGAAATTCAGTTTCAAGAAAGCATTTGCTAGGCCGAGCACGGTGGCTCAGGCCTGTAATTCCAGCACTGTGGCAGTCCTAAGACAGGCAGATCACCTGAAGTCAGGGGCTCGAGACCAGCCTGGCCAACATGGTGAAACCCCATCTCTACTAAAAATACAAAAATTAGCGGAGCATGATGGCGGTCACCTGTAATCCCAGCTACTCAGGAGGCTGAGGCAGGAAAATCACTTGAATTTAGGATGCAAAGGCTGCAGTGAATAGAGAGTGTACCATTGCACTTCCAGCCTGGGCAACAGAATAAAACTATGTCTAAAAAAAAAAAAAAAAAAAAAGGAAACGAAAAGAAAGCATCATTTGCTAATGGTACTAGTTGTTTTCTTAAATTTGAATTGAGAAACAACTTCTATATGGTGAACAAACCTCAAGTAAATATCTTTGTTTTGAAACAGAGCCTCACTTGTCACCCAGGCTGGAGTGCAGTGGCCTGATCTATGCTCACTGCAACCTCCACCTCCTGGGTTCAAGCAATTCTCTTGCCTCAGCCTCCTAGTAGCTGGGATTACTGGTGCACACCACCATGCCCGGCTAATTTTTGTATTTTTTAAGTAGAGATGGGATTTCCCCATGTTGGCCAGGCTGGTCTTGAACTCCTGACCTTGTGATCTGCCTGCCTCAGCCTCCCAAAGTGCTGGGATTACAGGTGTAAGCCACCGTGCCTGGCCTATAAATGTCTTAATGAATGTTTACTTATGTACAACCTCCCGGATAAAGACAGAAGGCATTTCCAGCACTTAATAGGTTAGCTTGCATTGACGTTAAAGGCCCAGGAATCTCAAAATTCAATTGTTCCTTAGACTTTTTTCAAATTCTTTTATGTTTCAGTCATGGAATCAAACAACCTGAATTTGGATTCTATTTCCTCCTATTTCCACCCACTAGTTATGTAACCAATAGTTTCCTCTTTTTTTGGAGTCAGAGTCTCACTCAGTTACCCAGGCTGGAGTGCAATGGCATGATTTGGCTCACTGAAACCTCCGCCTCCCGGGTTCAAGCGATTCTCCTGCCTCAGCCTCCTGAGTAGCTGGGATTACAGGCACCCGCCATCATGCCTGGCTAATTTTTGTTTTTTTGTAGAGACAGGGTTTCACCACATTGGTCAGGCTAGTCTTTAACTCCTGATCTCAGGTGATCTGCCTGCCTCGGCCTCGCAAAGTGCTGGGATTATAGGCGTGAGCCAGTGCATCCAACCAATGGTTTCATATTTCCTTTTTTTCTTTTCTCTTTCCTTTTTCTTTCCTATTTATTTATTTATTTATTTATTTATTTATTTATTTATTTCTGAGACAGAGTCTCACTCCATTGCCCAGGTTGGAGTGCAGTAGAGCAATCATAGCTCACTGCAGCCTCTAATCTCTGGGCTCAAAAGATCCTCCTGCCTTAGCCTCCTAAGGAGCTTGGAGTACAGGCACACACCACCATGCCCTGCTTAGTTTTGTTTTGTTTTGTTTTGTGTTGTAGAGACAGGATTTGGCTATGTTGGGTCATCTGGAACTCCTGGTTTCAAGTGATCCTCCTGCCTTGGCCTCCCAAACACTGGGATTATGGACGTTAGCCACCACATCCTCACACCCATCCCTCCATTTTAAAAAGTAATAATAATAATCACTCATAATTTACAGTTTGACATTAGTATGTTTCGGTTTCCGTAAGTGTAAAGTGCACATAATGCCAGTGGTTGCTTCTTAGAATCATAACAGGTGGCCGGGCACAATGGCTCACGACTGTAATCCCAGCACTTTGGGAGGCCACGACGGGCAGATCATGAGGTCAGGAGATCAAGACCATCCTGGCTAACACGGTGAAACTCCATCTCTACTAAAAATACAAAAAATTAGCTGGGCGTGTTGGTGGGCGCCTGTAGTCCCAGCTACTTGGGAGGCTGAGGCAGCAGAATCAGTTGAACCCGGGAGGCGGAGTTTGCAGTGAGCCAAGATCAGATCGTGCCATTGTACTCCAGCCTGGACAACACGAGCAAAACTCTGTCTCAAAAAAAAATAAAAAAATATGGTACTTGAGGGCCAGGCACAGTGACTCACACATGTAATCCCAGTACTTTGGGAGGTGGAAGTGGGAGGACCGAGAGGTCAGGAGTTTGAAACCAGCCTGGACAGTGTGGTGAAACCCCATCTCTACTAAAAATACAAAAATTAGCCAGGCATGGTGGTGGGCGCCTGTACTTGGGAGGCTGAAGCAGGAGAATGGCTTGAGACTGGGAGGTGAAGGTTGTGGTGAGCTGAGATCGCACCACTGCACTCCAGCCTGTGTGACAGAGCGAGAATCCATCAAGAAAGAAAGAAAGAGAGAGAGAGAAAGAAAGAGAGAGAGAGAGAGAGAGAAGGAAGGAAGGAAGGAAAGACGGATGGAAGGAAGGAAGGAAGGAAGGAAGGAAGGAAGGAAGGAAGGAAGGAAGGAAGGAAGGAAGGAAGGATGGATTATGCCTGTAATCCCAGCTACTCGGGAGGCTAAGGCAGGAGAATCGCATGAAGCTGGGAGGTGGAGGTTATAGTGAGCTGAAATCGCACCATTGCACTCCAGCCTGAGCAACAAGAGGGAAACTCCATCTCAAAAAATATATATATATTAAATGTCCCATGAATAATGTAAGGTATAAAGCCCTACTAAATTATACACTTTATTTTTATTTATTTATTTATTTATTTTAAGATGGAGTTTCACTGTGTCACCCAGGCTGGATTGCAGTGATGCCATCTCAGCTCACTACAACCTCTGCCTCCCAGGTTCGAGCAATTCTCCTGCCTCAGCCTCCCAAGTAGCTGGGACTATAGGCGCCTGCCGACACGTTCAGCTAATTTTCTTGGATTTTTATTAGAGATTGGGTTTCACCAAGTTGGCCAGGCTGGTTTTGAACTCCTGACCTCGAGTGATCCGCCAGCCTCGGCCTTCCAAAGTGCTAGGATTACAGGCATGAGCCACCACGCCAGGCCGATAAATTTTTATTTCATAGTTATTCATTCTTTTTTTTTTTTTTTGAGACGGAATCTCGCTCTGTCGCCCAGGCTGGAGTGCAGTGGCCAGATCTCGGCTCACTGCAAGCTCCGCCTCCCAGGTTCCCGCCATTCTCCTGCCTCAGCCTCCCGAGTAGCTGGGACTACAGGTGCCCGCCACCCCGCCCGGCTAGTTTTTTGTATTTTTTAGTAGAGACGGGGTTTCACCGTGTTAGCCAGGATGGTCTCGATCTCCTGACCTCGTGATCCGCCCGTCTCGGCCTCCCAAAGTGCTGGGATTACAGGCTTGAGCCACCGCGCCTGGCCCTCAGAGTTATTCAATAATATTTATTGAGCACCTACTGTATATCAGAGACTAGTTGAAATACGGGTGATTATGACAATGAATGAGATCAACAAGTTTCCAGCACTAAGAGAGTTCTCATTATGGTGGGGGTAGAGAGATGAAGGAATATATAAATATGGTAATTTTAGATAATTGAGTACTGTAAAGTAAATAAAAGTAAATAATGTGACCAGGAGTGACTGAGTATGTGTAGGGCTACTTCAGATAGCTAGTCACAGAAAACATTTTTGAATAGGTTTTTCTGTTTTTTTGTTTGTTTGTTTGTTTGAGACGGAGTCTCGCTCTGTCACCCAGGCTGGAGTGCAGTGGCGCAATCTCGGCTCACTGCAAGCTCCGCCTCCTGGGTTTACGCCATTCTCCTGCCTCAGCCTCCTGAGTAGCTGGGACTACAGGCGCCCGCCACCGCGCCCGGCTAATTTTTTGTATTTTTAGTAGAGACGTGGTTTCACCGTGGTCTCGATCTCCTGACCTTGTGATCCGCCCGCCTCGGCCTCCCAAAGTGCTGGGATTACAGGCGTGAGCCACCGCGCCCGGCCTTGAATAGGTGACATTATAGGTGAGATCTGAATGTTGCAAAGGAGGCAGCCACTCTCAAATCTGGAAGCAGACCATTCTAAGCTGTGGGAACAGCAAGAGCATAAGTCTGGAGATGGTAAGAAACGAAGTGTCTCTGAGAAACAAAAGAAAACAAAAGAGGGTGTGGTTGACATGTAACGAACAAGTCAGGGAATGTGGTCAGATGAGATTGGAGACTTATCATTTTCTTAGTAGATTTTTCTTTTATCATAAAGCAATGCCTCAATTTTCTGGTTCTCAAAGTATTTAAAGAATATTAGAAGCCAGGCACGATGGCCCATGCCTATAATTTTCTTTCTGCCATTGATTTTCATCTTCCTTACATTTTGTCTCATATTAATACTGCTGTAACAACTTTCCTTTGTTTGTATTTATATACCTTTTTCTACCTTTCTCCTATATATTGCATTTCAGGTGTGTTTATTGTAAATATCCTATATTTGAGTTTTAAAATCTAATCTGAGTCTCTGTATTTTAATGTGAGTCTACTGTGTTTATATCTATTATGTTTATATAACAGTGTTTTCTCTTTTTCTTAAATGATTTTGCTTTGTTTCTCAACTTGTTTCTTACCACCCTCTCCCTACAATTTTTTTAATTCAGATATCATGATTCTATTATTTTGCAATTCTTAATATACAGCAGGTATACATAACAATCTTTTTGCTTTTTTTCTTAAAAAGTCTCCATTACATCAGTATTTTAATATCTGCTAGACCTTTATAAGAAATTTGAGAAAGTTTTAAGTTTCCATTACTCTTGTCTTTCACACTCTTTTATATTCTTTTAGCCCCACTTTGTTAACAAAATAATGTATACATATATATACACACACACACACATATGTATGCATGACTGTGTGTGTGCTTTTGTATGTATATTTGTAACTATATTTGTAATTACTATTATTAAAGTTTACCAACTTGTTTTAGAATTTGCTTTGGTTACTATAGCCTTTTTAAGCCATCCTTTCCTTCATGTTTATATTTCTTCTTATGAAAATCCATTATCTAATGATTTTTCATTGAACTGTGAAAATGCACTTAGTTCACCTTCACTATTAAATGATTATTTTAACTCAACATAAATAAGATAAATGTATTTATGATAAAGAGAGAGAAAGATAAAAAATAAGAACAGAATTTTCCAGATTGAATTATCGACCAAGTATTGCTCATTTACAATAAATGTCAAATGAACCGATTCAAACCATATACATTTATGAGCTTTTGCTAATGTGTACTTTCATGTAACCAGCAACACCCCCTCAAAATACAGGACGTTTCAATCACCTCAGAGTTTCTACTTGTCCTTTTTAGTCAATTTCCCCTCAACCATAGGAAAGCATTCTTCTGATTTCTATCACTCTAAATTAGTTTACCTGTTCTAGAATTTGATATAAATGGACACATACAATGTAGGTTAGTTTATGTCTAGCTTTTTCTTTCATTCAAAATGTCTGTGAGAGTCATTTATGTTGTTGCATTTTTAGTAGATTGTGTTGTTTTCTTGAGTAGTATTTCCTTATATGAAAATATCACAATTTGTCTCTCCATTCCCTCGCAGATGAGCACTTGGGATATTTCAGATGTTTCCCTGTTGTGAATGAAGCTTTTTAAAAACGCTTTACAAGTCTTTGGGTGATCATGTATTCTTATTTCTCTTAGATACATTCGTAGAAGTGGAATTGCTGTGTAGGTGTATATAGTAACTTTATGAGAAATTGCAAAATGTTACCTTGAAATGGTTCAACCATTTTACATTCTGACTAATGATATATGAGAGTCCAGATTCTCTGCCAAAAGCATTTGGTATGTCATTCTGCTTTGGTTTTGTTTTTGTTCTTTAGGTATTCTGATAGGTGAGTAGTAGAATTTTATTGTGAATTTAATTTTCATTTCCCTGATAACTAGAGATATTGAATACTTTATCCATGCTTACTAGGGTTCATGTATAAATCATGCCTTTTAAATTATTTTGTCAAGTTTTATGGAATTGTCTTTTGTTATTGAGTGTTAAGAATCTCTCTCATGCACAAATACACAATATTTAAGCAAATATTTATGACATGCCTTTTATTTTTTACCAATAACTATTGATTATTATACTTTATACATTTTCCTGTATAGTTGTTAGTTTTTGCATCATCTATGGAACTTTCACCCACTTGTAGAATCAAAAATGTGCTTTTATATGTTCCTCTAGAAGATTAACGGTGAATAGGATTCATCCTGAATTTTGAATTATTTTTATATAGTAAAAAACTGCATTAAGTTCATTTTTCCCAAATGATTAGTAATATATTTCATTACAATATTTTGGAAAGACTTTCCATTCCTTCACTGAATATCCAGAATATATAGATATTTTTGCTGAGAAAACCTAAAATTAAAAGCAGAAAAAAAGAGAGGCATAGCAAGATGGTGGAATAGAAAGCTCCACTGAACATTCCTCTCCCACAATAACAGAAATATAAGGACATGAGTTGAAACTAGGCCTCATAATTCCTAAGCCTTATAAAATTTAGAAAGCTTGGCCATCATGAAACTTAAACCCTAGATGGCCACGGATAGCCCCCCGATGTTCCCAGAACCTAAACAGAAAGACAATTCCGGGAAATAGCCTCATGAGGTCCTACCTTGATAGCCTCATGAGGTCCTACCCTGATAACCTCATGGGGTCCCACCCTGACTCAATGTCCCCGATGTTCCCGGAATCAGCAATTCCAGGAAAGAACCTCCTAAGGTCCCGCCCCAACCAATCAGAACAAGATACCTTGCTCAGGCCATAGACAGACCCAATTACCACGTGCCTAAAGCTTTGTTTGAATTTCGCGCCCTAAGCTGTGTTTGAACTTGTGTTTGCCTATATAAACAACCTGTAACAAGCACTCCGCGCGCTAGTAATAAATAACTCTCTGCTGTGAATCTCGTGTCGGTGATCCTTCGCGGCGACCCCTGCCCAGGAGGGAATCGACAGTTCGGTTCCAACATTTGGTGCATTGGCCGGGAAGTGGGGTCGTCCGAGGACCCCCGACCCATCCGGCGGAGACCCATCTGGCCCGGGCCACGGACTGCTGACTGAACGGACCCACCAGGTACTTTCATTTTGTTCTGTCTGTCTTGCCGGCAAACTCTGAACTCTAGGGAGTACTCCTTCTGAATTAAGTGGGGAAGGGGGACAGACGTGTCCGGCACCTTCCCACTTACGCCCTGGGGGACGCCCTGGCGGTAGTCTCGGAGAAGGCTGACGACTCAGTCAGCCTCCTTAAATCTGTAGGCAGGTCGCCCCTGCCGTCTCAATATTTTGTAATCTTGTGGCGCCACTCTCTGGCCGCGTGGCTTCTCCTTACTTGTCTGGTCTTTGTTTTTGTTACTTTCGTTTTGTCCTTGTTATACGTGGACGAAATAGGACAAACGTTGACGACTCCTTTGTCTCTGACCATGACTCACTTCCCTGACGTCCGGGCTCGAGCCCACCACCTCTCTGTAGAAGTCCGTAAAGGACAATGGAAAACATTCTGCTCGTCCGAATGGCCAACCCTCCATGGAGAGTGGCCCCGGGACGGAACATTTAACCTCTCAATTATCTTGCAGATTAAAGCAAAAGTGATGGATCCTGGGCCACTCGGACAC
This sequence comes from Macaca nemestrina, assembly GCF_043159975.1. Taxonomy (NCBI): domain Eukaryota; kingdom Metazoa; phylum Chordata; class Mammalia; order Primates; family Cercopithecidae; genus Macaca; species Macaca nemestrina. The sequence goes on from NW_027257581.1 coordinate 475,852, forward strand.
CCAGACCAGGTGGGCTACATAATTACTTGGGAGGATCTGGTCCGAAGTCCTCCCTCTTAGGTGAAACCCTTCCTCCATTCCCCTTCCCCATCCCAATCTACCCTCCTTGCCTTAGAAGCCCTGAAGAATCGGAATCCAGACCCGCATAAGCCAGTCCTCCCAGATGAACCCCAGAGGGATCTCCTCCTTCTTGACCCCCTGCCTCCTCCACCTCAAAACCCCCTTCTGAGACCTCCACCTTACACTTCACCCTTGCCCCCTCTTGTCCCCAGCTCTTTCCTCTACCGCCTCGGCCCCTACCCTTTCTCCAACTTCTCCCTCGGCCCCTCCCTCCACCCCGTCTCCTTCTCCAGCCCCGCCCAAACTCACCCCTCGGACACCGCCACTGACACCTCCTCGTCTCCGCTTGTGGCGGACTGAGGACCCAGATGGCCCTTCCACTTGGCAATCCTCCCTTTTTCCCCTCTGTACCGTCAATCGCACGGTCCAGTACTGGCCCTTCTCTGCCTCTGACCTCTACAACTGGAAAACCCATAACCCTTCCTTTTCCCAAGACCCCCAGGCCCTAACCTCGTTGATAGAATCCATTCTCCTCACTCACCAGCCCACTTAGGATGATTGCCAGCACCTTTTGCAGGTCCTCCTAACCACTGAAGAAAGGCAGCGAGTCCTCCTGGAGGCCCGGAAAAATGTGCCAGGACCAGGAGGCCTCCCAACCCAACTTCCCAATAAAATAGACGAGGGATTTCCCCTCACATGCCCGGACTGGGACTATGAAATGGCACCAGGTAAGAAGAGTCTCCGAATCTATCGCCAGGCTCTGTTGGCAGGTCTCAAAAGGGCAGGAAAACGCCCCACAAATTTGGCCAAGGTAAGGACCATAACTCAGGAAAAGGACGAAAGCCCGGCAGCCTTCATAGAAAGGCTTCTGGAAAGGTTCCGAATGTATACCCCATTCGATCCAGAGGCCCTAGAACTTAAGGCTACCGTAGCTATGACATTCATAGACCAAGCTGCATTAGATATCAAAGGAAAACTCCAAAGGCTAGATAGGATCCAAACCTATAGATTACAGGAATTGGTTAAGGAGGCAGAAAAAGTGTATAATAAGAGGGAAACCCCTGAGAAAAAGGAAGCCAGGTTAGCGAAGGAACAGATGGAGCGAGAGGATCGTAAGGACCGAGTGAGGAATAAGCATTTAACAAAAATCCTGGCGGCAGTTGTGAAAAAAAAAGGACCAAGGAGAGAAGGAGAGAAGCGGAGGCGGCCAAAAGCAGAAAAAGACCAGTGTGCCTACTGCAAAGAACGGGGACATTGGATCAAAGATTGCCCCAAGCGTCCTAAAGACCAAAAGAAACCTGCCGCTGTCCTCACCCTAGGTGAAGATAGCGAATAGAGGTGTCAAGGCTCTGGAGCCCCCCCCGAGCCCCGGCTAACTCTCTCTGTAGGGGGGCACCCCACCACCTTCTTAGTGGACACAGGGGCCCAACATTCAGTTTTGACAAAGGCAGACAGGACCCTGTCTTCCCGCACATCCTAGGTCCAGGGGGCAACAGGGGGAAAATTGCACAAGTGGACTAACCACCGGACAGTTAATCTTGGACGAGGAATGGTGACACATTCCTTCTTGGTAGTATCTGAATGCCCGTACCCCCTCCTAGGGCGAGATCTTCTGACCAAGCTCAGAGCCCAAATCCATTTCTCCGAGACAGGGGCCCAAGTATTAGATCGGGATGGTCAGCCCATCCAAATCTTAACTGTGTCTCTGCAAGATGAATATCGGCTTTTCGACGCTCCGGTCATCACTAGCCTCCCCGATGTTTGGTTGCAAGATTTTCCCCAAGCTTAGGCGGAAACGGGAGGACTCAGGCAGGCCAAGTATCAAGCCCCAATCATAATTGATTTAAAGCCCATGGCGGTGCCCGTGTCTATCAAGCAATATCCCGTAAGCCGAGAGGCTCATATAGAAATTCGGCAGCACATTAACAAATTTCTAGAACTCGGAGTGTTGCGACCTTGTCGCTCGCCCTGGAACACTCCTCTTCTGCCAGTAAAAAAGCCTGGTACTCAGGATTACAGGCATGTCCAAGACTTGAGAGAAATTAACAAAAGAACCATGGACATCCATCCCACGGTCCCCAATCCTTACAACTTACTCAGCATCTTAAACCCAGGCTATAACTGGTATACAGTATTAGATTTAAAAGATACTTTCTTCTGTTTACCTCTGGCCCCCCAAAGCCAAGAACTCTTTGCCTTTAAGTGGAAGAATCCTGAGAAAGGAATTTCAGGCCAATTGACCTGGACCCGGCTTCCCCAAGGATTCAAGAACTCTCCCACTCTCTTCGATGAGGCTCTTCATTGAGACCTGACCGACTTCCGGACCCAAAATCCAGAAGTGACCCTACTCCAGTATGTAGATAACCTCCTCTTGGCTGCTCCTACAAAAGAAACCTGTATACAAGGTACCAGGCATCTACTCCAGGCACTGGGTGAAAAAGAATACCAGGCATCCGCCAAGAAGGCACAGCTCTGTCAGACCAAGGTAACATATCTGAGGTATATCCTGAGTAAAGGAAAAAGGTGGCTCACCCCTGGGTGCATAGAGACAGTGGCTCACCTTCCACCACCACGAAATCCCAGGGAGGTACGTGAATTCTTAGGAACTGCTAAGTTCTGTCGCTTGTAGATACCCGGTTTTGCTGAACTGGCCGCCCCCCTTTATGCACTCACCAAGGAGAGCACCCCTTTCACCTGGCGGGCAGAGCATCAATTGGCTTTTGAGGCACTAAAAAAGGCCCTCTTGTCTGCTCCAGCCCTTAGGTTACCAGACACCTCAAAGCCCTTTACCCTCTTCCTAGATGAGAGGCAAGGGATTGCCAAAAGAGTCCTGATCCAAAAATTAAGGCCTTGGAAAAGACCGGTAGCGTACCTGTCTAAAAAGCTAGACCCTGTGGCGGCCGGCTAGCCCCCGTGTCTTCGCATCATGGCAGCCACCGCTATGCTGGTCAAGGACTCTGCTAAGTTAACCCTTGGGCAGCCACTAACTGTTATTACCCCACATGCCCTAGAGGCCATAGTGCGGCAGCCCCCGGACCGGTAGATAACCAACGCACGCCTAACTCACTACCAGGCCCTCCTACTGGATGCGGACCACGTCCAGTTTGGCCCTCCGGTCACCTTAAACCCTGCCACGCTGCTGCCGGTACCAGAAGACCAACTAAGCCCACACGATTGTCGGCAAATACTGGCTAAGACCCATGGAACGCGAGAAGACCTTAAAGACCAAGAACTTCCAGACGCGGATCACACTTGGTACACAGACGGCAGCAGTTACTTTGACTCAGGTACCCGGAGGGCGAGAGCAGCGGTAGTAGATGGCCACAACACCATTTAGGCACAATCACTACCTCCTGGCACGTCTGCGCAGAAGGCTGAGTTAATAGCACTAACCAAGGCCCTAGAGCTGTCCATGGAAAAGAAAGCTAACATTTATACTGATAGCCGGTATGCCTTTGCAACGGCTCATACTCATAGAGGTATTTATAAAAAAAGAGGTCTCCTAACCTCAGAAGGAAAAGAAATCAAGAACAAAACTAAAATAATTGCCTTATTAAAAGCCCTTTTTCTTCCTCAAGAAGTGGCTATAATTCACTGCCCCGGGCATCAGAAAGGACAGGATCCAGTCGCAGTAAGAAACAGACAGGCTGACCAAGTGGCCAGGCAAGCCGCCATAGCGGAAGTACTGACCCTAGCCACAGAACCTGACGAAACCAGCCACATAACTATTAAACCCCAGAAGACCAGGAAGAAGCAAAAGCCATAAGGGCTATAGAAAACAAAGACACTAAAAACTGGGAAAAAGGAGGAAAAATAGTCCTTCCCCAAAAGGAGGCCCTGGCAATGATCCAGCAGATGCATGCCTGGACACACTTGAGTAATTGAAAGCTAAAATTACTGATTGAAAAAACTGACTTTCTAATCCCAAAGGCAAGTACTCTCGTAGAACAAGTGACATCTGCCTGTAAGGTCTGTCAACAGGTAAACGCTAGGGCTACCCGAGTGCCAGGAGGGAAACGAACTCGTGGTAACCGCCCAGGAGTCTATTAGGAAATAGACTTCACTGAAGTAAAACCTCACTATGCTGGATATAAGTACTTACTGGTGTTTGTAGATACCTTTTCAGGATAGGTAGAAGCCTACCCCACCCGGCAAGAAATGGCACACATAGTAGCCAAGAAAATTCTGGAAAAAATCTTTCCTAGATTCGGACATCCCAAGGTAATTAGGTCAGATAACGGGCCGGCCTTCGTTTCTCAGGTAAGTCAAGGGCTCGCCAGGATATTAAGGATTAATTGGAAATTACATTGTGCCTATAGACCCCAGAGCTCAGGACAGGTAAAAAGAATAAATAGAACAATAAAAGAGACCCTTACTAAATTGACCTTAGAGACTGGTTTAAAAGATTGGAGACGCCTCCTGTCCTTAGCTCTGTTAAAGGCCCGAAATACGCCTAACCGTTTTAGGCTCACTCCATATGAAATCCTCTACGGAGGACCTCCCCCTTTGTCAACCTTACTTAACTCCTTCTCCCCCTCCGATCCAAAGACTGACCTACAGGCCCGGCTAAAAAGACTCCAAGCAGTACAGGCCCAAATCTGGGCCCCCTTGGCAGAACTGTACCAACCAGGACATCCACAGACCAGTCACCCCTTCCAGGTAGGAGACTCTGTCTACGTTAGATGGCACCGCACTCAAGGACTAGAGACTCGATGGAAAGGACCCTTACATTGTTCTCCTGACCACGCCCACAGCCATAAAGATTGATGGAATCTCCACTTAGATCCACGCATCCCACGCCAAGGTCGCTCCAGGGACGCCCGGACCAACACCACCTGAGACATGGAGACTCCGACGCTCCAAGGACCCGCTCAAGATAAGACTCTCTCGTATCTAGCCCCTTGCTTATTACTAGCCCTCCTTCCCTGCGTCGCTGGCAGTAATAACCCCCACCGGCCATATAACCTGACCTGGCAGGTAACTGATTTTAGTACTCATGAGGTCTTAGGTAAAACCTCAAAAATTGCTCCTATGAGGACTTAGTTCCCTGACCTCTATTTCAACCTAGACAAAATAGCAAGAATAGATGACATGGAAAGGGGAGAATGGAAAAAACAGGCTAGAAAGGTGTCCGTAAGCCAGAACGGGTTCTATGCCTGTCCCGGATTCAGGACAGGAGAAATGAGAAAAACTTGTAGAAAAATAAATGCCCTGTTTTGCTCTAGTTGGTCCTGTATAACTACTAATGATGAAAAATAAAAATAGGCCACGAAACCCTGGTACATAACCATGTCCTTTGTCCAGCGCTGCACCAGAACCCGATATTCAAAAACTTGCAATCTGGTCCGCATCAAGTTTGAAGATGCAGCAAAATCTGATAACCGTTAGATATCCAGGTTAACATAAGGCCTATATTTATACCAAAAGCCACTGTATGGAATCCCTATCCAAATCAAATTAATAGTCAACCCTATCACAGCCCCTGTCACAGTAGGACCAAACCAAGTTTTATCAGAAACAAGGAAGCCCCTGGTTCCTGCACCGAGAGAGCCCCAACCAAGAGCTCCTAAAAGCACTTCCCCGCCCTTAATCTCCACCTCCTCTAAATACACACCCTCAGCCCAAAACGTCACCCGCAGGCCCCTTGACCTAGAAATAGGTGACAGGCTCCTAAATCTCATAAAAGTCTCCTGTTTCGCTTTAAACCAGACAAAGCCAGAATTTACCTCCTCTTGCTGGCTATGTCTGGCAACAGGCCCCCCTTACTATGAAGGCATCGCCTCCACTAATAATTTCACTAACTCCGCCAATCCTACTGGATGCGCGTAGGAACAACAAAGAAAACTAACCCTGGCTGAGGTTTCTAGGTCAGGAACCTGCATAGGCCAAGTGCCCCCTAGTCATCAGCATCTTTGTAATGTAACCTTGACAGTACCCAGCTCCAATCACTATTTGGTCCCCTCCGAGACGGACTGGTGGGCTTGCAACACTGGGCTCACCCCCTGTGTATCCACAGCCGTTTTTAGCAGCGGCACCCACTATTGCGTATTAGTACCAGTTGTTCCCCGAGTATACTATCACTCTGGAGACTCCTTTGATCTCCGGTATGAGCAAAAAACTCATACTAGACCAAAGAGAGAACCTATCTCCCTCACCCTCGCCGTCATGTTAGAAATTAAGGTAGCGGCTGGAGTTAGGACCGGGACAGCAGCCCTAGTGCATAGTAACCATCATCTGCAACAACTTAGAGTAGCCATAGATGAAGACCTTAGAGCCATAGAACAATCTATCACAAAACTTGAAGAGTCCTTGACTTCTCTGTCTGAAGTTGTATTACAAAACCGACAAGGACTAGAAATTGTCTTTCTGAAAAAGGGCGGGCTCTGTGCAGCCCTGAAAGAGCAATGTTGTTTTTATGCAGATCATTCAGGAGTAGTTAAAGATTCTATGGCAAAACTAAGAGAAAGATTAGACAAGACAAAAAAAGAGAGAGAATCTCAGCAAAGTTGGTTTGAAAATTAGTACAACCGATCCCCTTGGTTTAGCACCCTAATCTCCACCATCTTAGGACCCCTCATCCTGCTCACACTCATCTTGACTTTCGGGCCGTACATACTTAACCGTTTACTCGCCCTTATTAAAAATAAATTAAACATAGTACATGCTATGGTTCTGACCCAACAATACCAGACCCTCAAGACTGAAGAAGAGGCTCAAGATTGAGCCTCTAACACAAAAAGAGGAGGGAATGAAACTAGGCCTCATAATTCCTAAGCCTCATAAAATTTAGAAAGCTTGGCCATCATGAAACTTAAACCCTAGATGGCCACGGATAGCCCCCCGATGTTCCCAGAACCCAAACAGAAAGACAATTCCGGGAAATAGCCTCATGAGGTCCCACCCTGATAGCCTCATGAGGTCCCACCCTGATAACCTCATGGGGTCCCACCCTGACTCAATGTCCCCGATGTTCCCGGAATCAGCAATTCCAGGAAAGAACCTCCTAAGGTCCCGCCCCAACCAATCAGAACAAGATACCTTGCTCAGGCCATAGACAGACCCAATTACCACGTGCCTAAAGCTTTGTTTGAATTTCGCGCCCTAAGCTGTGTTTGAACTTGTGTTTGCCTATATAAACAACCTGTAACAGGCACTCGGGGTCCCAGGGCCAACTTAGAGCTTAGGACCCTAGCGCGCTAGTAATAAATAACTCTCTGCTGTGAATCTCGTGTCGGTGATCCTTCGCGGCGACCCCTGCCCAGGAGGGAATCGACAGTTCGGTTCCAACACAGTGAGCAATAATCATCTGAAGGTACAAAATGCACTAGTAATACTAAGTACACAGAAAAAAACCCCAGAACATTATAACACTGTAACTGTAGTGTGTAAACTACTCTTATCCTAAATGAAAGACTAAATAAAGAAGCGAGCAAAAATAATAGCTACAACTTTTCAAGACATAGCAAAATAAAGTATAAATAGAAAAAAAAATTTAAAAATACATCAACAAAGTTAAGGTAGCTTTTATTAGTTTTCTTTTTGCTTGTTTATTTGTTTAAGAAAACAATGTTAAATTGTTTTCAGGTTAAAATAATGAGTTACAAGATAGTATTTGCAAGTCTCATGGTAACCACTAACAAAAAATGAACATACCATGGATACACAAAAAGTCAAAAGCCAGAAACAAAAACATATCCCAATAAAAAAATCACATTTACTAAAGAAAGACAAGATGAAATGAAATAAGAAAGTGAAGAACACAAAACAACCAGAAAACAAATAATAACCTGGCAGGAGTAAGTCCTTACTTACCAATAACATTGAATGTAAATGGACTAAACTCTTCAAACAAAAGACTAGCTGAGTGGTTAATAAAACAAGACCCACTGATTTGTTTTTTATAAGAAACACATTTCTCCCATAAAGACACAAATATAAATAAAATAAAGGGCTGAAAAAGATATTTTATGACAATGAAAACAACAACAACAAAACAGGAGCTGCTATATTTAGACAAAAAAAAATTCAAGACAAAACCTATAAGAAAAGATAAAGAAGGTCACTATATAATAATAAAGGGGTTAACTCAGCAAGAGTAAAAAATAATTTTAAAAACATATATATATGTATGCACCCAACACTACAGCACCCAGATATATAAAGCAAATGTTAAAATGTTAATAGGAATAGTAGAAATAGAAATGTAAGACCCAATACAATAATAGCTGGAGACTTCAGTAACCCCACTTTCAACATTGGGCAGATATTCCAGACAAAAAATCAACAGAGAAACATCAGATTTAATCTTCACTACAGACCAAATAGATTTAATAGATATTTACAGAACATTTTATCAAAAAGCTGCAAAATACATATTCTTTTTCTCAGCACATGGATCACTCTCAAGGATAGACCACATATTAGGTCAGATAACAAATCTTAAAACATTCAAATAAAGGCAGTGGCTGGCAAGATGGCCAAATAGGAACAGCTCCGGTCTGCAGCTCCCAGCAAGATCAGTGCAGAAGGCGGGTGATTTCTGCATTTCCAACTAAGGCACCTGGCTTATCTCATTGGGACTGGTTAGACAGTGGGTGCAGCCCATGGAGGTTGACCCAAAGCAGGGTGGGGCATCACCTCACCTGGGAAGAACAAGGGGTCAGGGAACTCCCTCCTCTAGCCAAGGGAAGCCACGAGGGACAGTGCCCTGAGAAATGGTGCACTTCGGCCCAGATACTATGCTTTTCCCACAGTCTTCGCAACCTGCAGACCAGCAGATTCCCTTGGGTGCCTATGCCACCAGGGTCCTGGGTTTCAAGCACAAACCTGGCAGCCATTTGGGCAGACACTGGACTAACTGCAGGAGTTTTTTCCATACCCCAGTGGCACCCGGAATGCCAGTGAGACAGAGCCATTCACTCCCCTGGAAAGGGGGCTGAAGCCAGGTAGCCAAGTGGTCTAGTTCAGTGGTTTCCATCCCTACAAAGCTCAGCAAGCTAAGATCCACTGGCTTGAAATTCTCGCTGCCACCACAGCAGTCTGAAGTTGACCTGGGATGCTTGAGCTTGGTGAGGGGAGAGGCATCCACTATTACTGAGGCTTGAGTAGGCAATTTTCCCCTCACAGTTTAACAGAGCTGCAGGGAAGTTTGAACTAGGCAGAGCCCACCAGAGCTCTGCAAAGCCACTGTAGCCAGACTGCCACTCTAGATTCCTCCTCTCTGGGCAGGGCATCTCTGAAAGAAGGGCAGCAGCCCCAATCAGGGGCTTATAGATAAAACCCCCATCTCCCTGGGACAGAGCATCTGGGGGAATGAGCAACTGTGGGCGCAGCTTCAGCAGACTTAAACTTCCCTGCCTGTTGGCTCTGAAGAGAGCAGTGTATCTCCCAGCACAGTGTTCATTCTCTGCCAAGGGACAGACTGCCTCCTCAAGTGATTCCCTGACCCCCATGCCTCCTGACTGGGAGACACCTCCCAGCAGGGTTCGACAGACACCTCATATATGAAAACGCTAGCTGGCATCTGGCAGGTGCCCCTCTGGGATGAAGGTTCCAGAGGAAGAAACAGGCAGAAATCTTTACTATTCTGTAGCCTCCACTGGTGATACCTAGGCAAACAGAGTCTGAAGTGGACCTCCAGCAAACTCCAGAAGACCTGCAGCAGAGGGGCCTGACTGTTAGAAGGAAAACTAACAAACAGAACGGAATAGCATCAACATCAGCACAAAGGACATCCACACAGAAACTCCATCTGAAGGTCACCAACATCAAAGATCAAAGGTAGATAAATCCATGAAGATGAGGAAAAACCAGCATAAAAAGGCTGAAAATTCCAAAAACAAGGATGCCTCTTCTCCTCCAAAGGATCACAACTCTTCGTCAGCAAGGAAACAAAACTGGACAGAGAATGAGTTTGACAAATTGACAGAAGTAGACTTCAGAAGATGGGTAATAACAAACTCCTCTGAGTGAACAGAGCATATTCTAACCCAATGCAAGGAAGTTAAGGACCTTGATGAAAGGTTAGAGGAATTGCTAACTAGAATAACCAGTTTAGAGAAGAACACAAATGACCTAATGGAGCTGAAAAACACAGCACGAGAACTTCATGAAGCATACACAAGTATCAATAGCCAAATTGATCAAGCAGAAGAGAGGATAACAGAGATTGAAGACCAACTTCGTGAAATAAAGCATGAAGACAAGATTAGAAAAAAGAATGAAAAGCAATGAACAAAGTCTTCAAGAAATACAGGACTATGTGAAAACAACACACTTACATTTGATTGGTGTACCTGAAAGTGACAGGGAGAATGGAACCTATTTGGAAAACACTCTTCAAGATATTATCCAGGAGAACTTCCCCAACCTAGAAAGACAGGCCAACATTCAAATTCAGGAAATGCAGAGAACACAGAAGAGCAACCCCAAGACACATAATCATCAGATTCTTCAAGGTTGAAATGAAAGAAAAAATGTTAAGGACAGCTGAAGACAAACATCAGGTTACCCACAAAGGCAAGCCCATTAGACTAGCAGCAGAGCTCTCTGCAGAAACCCTACAAGACAGAAGAGAGAGGGGACAAGAATCAACATTCTTAAAGAAAAGATTTTTCAACCTAGAATTTAATATCCAGCAAAACTAAGCTTCATAAGTGAAGGAGAAATAATATATTTTGCAGACAAGCAAATGCTGAGAGATTTTGTCATGACCAGGCCTGCCTTACAAGAGCTCCTGAAGTAAGCACTAAATTTGGAAAGAGAAAAACCAGTACCAGCCACTGCAGAAACATACCAAACTGTAAACACCATTGACACTATGAAGAAACTGTATCAACTAATGGGCAAAATAACCAGCTAGCATCATAATGACAGGATCAAATTGACACATAGGAATATTAACCTTAAATGTAAATGACTAAGTGCCCCAATTAAAAGATACAGACTGGCAAATTGGATTAAGAGTCAAGACCCACTGGTGTGCTGTATTCAGGAGACCCATTTCATGTGCAAAGACACACATAAGCTCAAAATAAAGGGATGGAAAAAGATTTACCAAGCAAATGGAAAGAAAAAATAAAAAATGCAGGAGTTGCAATATAGACTCTGATAAAACAGACTTTGAACCAACAAAGATAAAAAAAAGACAAAGAAGAGCATTACACAATGGTAAAGAGATGAATGCAAGTGGAAGAGTTAGTTATCCCAAATATCTATGCACCCAATACAGGAGCACTCAGATTCATAAAGCAAGTTCTTACAGACCTACAGAGAGACTTAGATTTCCACACAATAATAGTGGTAGGTTTTAACACCACACTGTCAATATTGGACAGATCAATGAGACAGAAAATTAACAAGGATACTCAGGACTTGAACTCAGCTCTGGACCAAGCGGACCTAATAGACATCTACAGAACTCTCCACCCCAAATCAACAGAATATACATTCTCCTCAGCACCACATTGCACTTATTCTAAAATTGACTACATAATTGGAAGTAAAACACTCCTCAGCAAATACAAAAGAACAGAAATCATAAAAAAAACTACCTCTCAGATGACAGTTCAAACAAATTAGAACTCAGAACTAAGAAACTCACTCAAAATCACACAACTACATGGAAACTGAACAACCTGATCCTGAATGACTACTGGGTAAATAATAAAATTAAGGCAGAAATAAATAAGTTATTTGAAACCTATTAGAACAAAGACACAACATACCAGTATCCCTGGAACACAGCTAAAGCAGTTTTCATAGGGAAATTTATAGCACTAAATGCCCACAGGAGAAAGCAGGACAGATCCAAAATTGACACCCTAACATCAGAATTAATAGAACTAGAGAAGCAAGAGCAAACAAATTCAAAAGCTAGTAGAAGACAAGAAATAACTAAGATCAGAGCAGGACTGAAGGAGATCAAGACATGAAAAGCCCTTCAAAAAATCAATGAATCCAGGAGCTGGTTTTGTGAAAAGATTAACCAAATGGATAGACTGCTAGCCAGAGTAATAAAAAAGAACATTGAAAAGAATCAAATAGACACAATAAAAAATGATAAAGAAGATATCACCACTGATCTCACAGAAATACAAACTACCATCAGAGAATACTATAAATACCTCTACACAAACAAACTAGAAACTCCACAAGAAATTGATAAATTCCTGGACACATACATCCACCCAAAACTAAACCAGAAAGAAGTCAAATCCCTGAATAGACCAATGACAAGCTCTGAAAATGAGGCAGTAGTTAATAGCCTAGCAACCAATAAAGGTCCAGGAACAGACAGATTCACAGCTGAATTCTACCAGAGGTATAAAGAGGAGCTGGTACCATTCTTTATGAAAATATTCCAAACAATAGAAAAAGAGGGACTCCTCCTTAACTCATTTTATGAGGCCAGCATAATCCTGATTCCAAAACCTGGCAGAGACACATCAACAACAAAAAAGAAAATCTCAGGACAATATCCCTGATGAACATCGATGCAAAAATCTTCAATAAAATACTGGAAAACTGAATCCAGCAGCACATCAAGAAGCTTATCCACCATGATCAAGTCAGCTTAATCCCTGGGATGCAAGGCTGATTCAACATACAGAAATCAATAAACGTAATTCATCACATAAACAAAACTATTGACAAAAAACCACATGGTTCAATAGATGCAGAAAAGGCCTTCGATAAAATTCACAACCCCTTCATGCTAAAAACTTATTAAACGTGGTATTGATGAAACATATCTCAAAATACTAAGAGCTATTTATGAGAAACCCACAGCCAACATCATACTGAATGGGCAAAAGCTGGAAGCATTCCCTTTGAAAACCAACACAGGACAAGAATGCTCTCTCTCACCACTCTTATTCAATAAATATTGGAAGTTCTGGCCAGGGCAATCAGGTAAGAGAAAGAAATAAATGGTATTCATATAGGAAGAGAGAAAGTCAAATTGTTTCTGTTTGCAGATGCCATGATTGTATATTTAGAAAACCTATTTTCTCAGCCCCAAATCCCCTTAAACTGATAAGCAACTTCAGCAAAGTCTCAGGATACAAAATCAATGTGCAAAAATCATAAGCATTCCTATACAACAATAATAGACAAACAGAGAGCCAAATCATGAGTGAACTCCCATTCACGATTGCTACAAAAAGAATAAAATACCTAGGAATCTAACTTATAAGGGATGTGAAGGACCTCTTCAATGAGAACTATATACCAATGCTCAAGGAAATAAGACAGGACACAAACAAATGGAAAAACATTCCATGCTCATGGATAGGAAGAATCAGTATCATGAAAATACTGCCCAAAGTAATTCATAGATTCAATGCTATTCCCATCAAGCTACCATTGACTTTCCCCATAGAATTAGGAAAACCTACTTTAAATTTCATACTGAACCAAAAAATAGCCTGTATAACCAAGACAATCCTAAGTAAAAAGAACAAAGGAACAAAACTGGAAACATCACACTATCTGACTTCAAACTATACTACAAGGCTACAATAACCAAAGCAGCATGGTACTGGTACCAAAACAAATATATAGACCAATGGAACAGAACAGAGACCTCAGAAATAATGCCACACTTCTACAACCATCTGCTCTTTGGCAAACCTGACAAAAACAAGCAATGGGGATAGGATTCCCTATTTAATAAATGGTGTTGGGAAAACCGGCTAGCCATATGCAGAAGACTGAAACTAGACCCCTTCCTTTCACCTTATATAAAAATCAACTCAAGATGGATTAAAGATTTAAATATAAGACCTAAAACCATAAAAACCCTAAAAGAAAACCGAAGCAATATCATTCAGGACATAGGCATGGACAAAGACTTTATGATTAAAACACCAAAAGCAATGGCAACAAAAGCCAAAATTGACAAATTGGGTCTAATTACACTAAAGAGCTTCTGCAAAGCAAAAGAAACTACTATCAGAGTGAGCAGGCCACCTACAGAATGGGAGCAAATTTTTGCAATCTATCCATCTGACAAAGGGCTAATATCCAGAATCTACAAGGAACTTAAACAAATTTACAAGAAAAAAACAACCCCATCAAAAAGTGGACAAAGGATATGAACAGACACTTCTCAAAGGAAGACATTTATGCGGCCAACAAACATATGAAAAAAAAGCTCATCATCACTGGTCATTCGAGAAATGCAAATCAAAACCACAATGAGATACCATCTCACACCAGTTAGAATGGTGATCCTTAAAAAGTCAGGAAACAACAGATGATGGAGAGGGTGGAGTAATAGGAACACTTTTACACTGTTGGTAGGAGTATAATTTCGTTTAAGCATTGGGAAGACAGTAAGGCGATTCCTCAAGGATCTGGAAACAGAAATACCATTTGGCCCAATAATCTCATTACTGGGTGTATACCCCAAAGATGATAAATCATTCTACTCTTAAGACAAATGCACATGCATGTTTACTGTAGCACTATTCACAATAGCAACGACTTGGAACCAACCCAAGTGCCCATCAATGATACACTGGATAAAGAAAATGTGGCACATATACACCATGGAATACTATGCAGTCATAAAAATAAAAGATGAGTTTATGTCCTTTGCAAGGAGATGGATGAAGCTGGAAACCATCATTCTCAGCAAAGTAACACAGGAACAGAAAACCAAACACTGCATGTTCTCACTCATAAGTGGGAGTTGAACAACAAGAACACATGGACACAGGGAGGGAAATATCACACACTGGGGCCTGTCAGGGCGTGGGGAGCTAGGGAAGGGATAGCATTAAGAGAAATACCTAATATAGATGACGGGTTGATGGGTGCAGCCAACCACCATGGCACATGTATACCTATGTAACAAACCTGGACGTTCTGCACATATATCCCAGAACTTAAAGTATATATAAAAAAACATGCAAAAAAGGTAAAATAATATGAAGCAACTTCTTGGAACACAATGAAATAAAACTAGAAATTAATAACAAGAGGAACTTTTAAAACTCTGCAAACACATGGAAAATAAACCCTATGCTCCCAATTGACCAGTATATTAATGAAGAAATTAAGATTGAAATTTAAAATTTTGGCCGGGCGCGGTGGCTCAAGCCTGTAATCCCAGCACTTTGGGAGGCCGAGACGGGCGGATCACGAGGTCGGGAGATCGAGACCATCCTGGCTAACATGGTGAAACCCCGTCTCTACTAAAAAAATACAAAAAACTAGCCGGGCGAGGTGGCGGGCGCCTGTAGTCCCAGCTACTGGGGAGGCTGAGGCAGGAGAATGGTGGGAACCCGGGAGGTGGAGCTTGCAGTGAGCTGAGATCCGGCCACTGCACTCCAGCCTGGGCGGCAGAGCGAGACTCCGTCTCAAAAAAAAAAAAAAAAAAAAGAAATTTAAAATTTTTGGAAACAAATCATAACGGAAGCACAACATACCAAAATCTATGGGATACAGCAAAAACAGTTCTAAGGAGGATGTTTATAGCTGTGAACTTCATCCAAAATAAGAACATTAAAAAAGAGGAACTGTTGGGGTCCGTGTGTTTCCTAAACAAAGGAATGAACACACAAGACAACACAAGACAAGACAAACATGGCGGCCGCCTCAAATCGTGGGCTCTGCTTTATTTTATACAGTCGTTTGTGGAATGTTACCAAGTCACAAGACACATTGTTGTTTTTCTGACCTTTCCCTGACTTCGTTTGCAAGAGCAGGACTTATGGGGAACGCCCTGCTTCGTTTGCAAGAGCAGGACTTATGGGGAACGCCCTGCTTCGTTTGCAAGAGCAGGACTTATTGGGAACGCCCTGCTTCGTTTGCAAGAGCAGGACTTATCGGGAACACCCTGTTTGCAAGCACGTAGTCCTCTACATTTCCCCTTTCCTTATTTACAAGTTTGAATTTCTTTTAAAACCATCATTACATGTTGGGCTCTGGGATTCGGTGTTTGCCCTTTGGCACCGTCTCCAGCAGACTGTGAAAATGACAAAGGCAAGAACAACAATCAATACATTATTAGAAACAGAGGTCAGCAAAGTTTTTACAGGACTCATAGGGTTCAAAGACGTCAAACTGTGTGCAATACCAGTCATCAAATCTGCACAAGTCAGCAACGGTAACTGATTACAAAATGTTTCAGAAATGTTCTGTGTTAATTCTTGTATTTCTAGGGAAAGATTATTGTGACCAATTAAAAGTCTCTTTATCTCAGTCTAATTATGTACAGTGCTGTTAAAAGGAACAGGAGTAATACAAAATTGGGTAGTGTTCCAATCACATTTCAACAAAACTCGGGTATTCAACACTGTTAGCTGATATCCCAACCAAGAAACCACTTGTTCCAGATTATCTACTCGTTCAGTCAAATGAGCATCTATGTCTCGTTGCTGCTGCCGCAACAAATGTGATTGTTCATGCCATTGTTGCACAAATTCTGCATTTTGTATACTTTGGTGTAGAGCTAATCCAGCAACAGCGGCGGTGGAAGCAATTGCTACAAGTCCTATCACCGCGGTCATGACGATTCCAACCATCCTCCGACTGCGGTGGACAAGATCTTGCATAACCTTGTAAATTTGAGTAACCCCAGCAGATTCACTCCAAGTACGTGTTAAGTTTACAGGTAGCCAGGTTTCTTTTCTGGCTCTTAGTATATATAAATCGGAATGAGACTCATTCCAATTATTATTCCACCAAGTAGTATTTATACAACTTAAGAATGTACAATTGTTTGTACAGTTAACTACCCCTGTATTATTATCCCATTTAAAAATTCCTGTCAACAACAAGTAAGGCTTTCTTACACATGCAATAACATATCTAGAACTATTTCGATGCAAAGATATATGGAAAGGGTTAGCAATATTAGTAAGATTTAAGGACATGTTTCCCACAAAAGTGAACATTGGTTTACCAGCAGCTAGCAACTTCCAAATATGACCTTGTATTTGTGAGGTATTAGCCAAATGTGGCATAGGGGGTGATAGACCACCATCATGCCAAATAATAGTTTCATTGCCATCTGCAGCGATGTTGTGATTACCTATACGCCAACGCAGGTTGACATGGTTGAATTTAGTCTGAAAATCATGTACACTCCAATCTGTAACAAGGTATTTACGACTCTTCCCTTTTACTTTTAACAACAATCGTGGCCCACTACTTCTACATCTAGTCCAGTCTAGTTGGGAAACACCTCCGGACACATCAGGGATAGGGCATAAAGATAATGTACTTGGCAGAGTTTCATCAAGTACTGCAGTATGATTATACTTGAAACTTTGAGCCACAACAATCATAGTAAAGGCAGAGATATGACTATGGTTATAGCGAACAGCCCAAGCCTCATGAGAAAGATGCAGACAATGCGGACTACCCCCAAGACATATAGGTAACCCTTCAACCCCAAATTGATATGAACTATTTACTGTGCCAGTGTCTAATTCAGGATCTTGGTTTAAAAAAGGCGATGGCATCCAAGCAGTATCATTAGTAAATACTGGGACTTCTCTGTCTCCCCAGGCCACACCTTGATATAAGGGTGGAAAAGGAATATAAGCCCAGTATGTAAATTTTCCAGCTGTTACCTGACAATTTACTACGGCCAGCATAGCCAGGAATAAAGTCAGTGGGGTTTTGGGCTGCCCAGCTTGTTGAACAACCCCTTCAGCTTCTTAACTGTTTCAGTTGTCCCCATGTTGGGGGCTCCGCACGTCGAGTTCCGAAGGTGAATGTTCTCTGAGCGCTCAGATTTGGCTCCTGGAATTCCTTTAGGAACTCTTTGGATCAGCTTCTCTTCGCCATGGCACTGTTTCAACCGTCGAGATGGAAACCAATCGTCTCCGGCACCTGTACGGACAAGAGCATAGCCTCGGCCCCATTGTAAAACGTTTCCTTTTAAATATTTCCCTTGTAAAGAAGGATAATACACCCACAGATTTCTGTTTTGTGGCTTTTCTAAAGGCTGTTGAAAATGTTTTACCGCTGCAGACTGCTGTAATTGGCGCCAATGGTTGAGAAAATTTAAAGTAAAAAGGGCTTTCAGAATTTGATGTTTTGGGGAATCTCGCCCATTTCCCCCTTTTTGCTTTAAAAGTTGTAATTTTAAGGTAGCATTGGATCTTTCAATAATTGCTTGACCTTGACTGTTAAATGGAATACCAGTGGAATGATGAGTATGGTATAAAGAGAGGAAGGCAGCCAATTTTCGAGAGCAATAAGCAGGGGCATTATCAGTTTTTAATTCAGTAGGGACTCCCATAACTGCAAAGCAAGTAAGTAAATGAGTAATAACAGAGTCAGCCTTTTTAGAGGGTATGGCGTAGCCCACTGGAAATGTGACCACGTATCAATAGTATGATGAACATATTTTAAATGACCAAAGGAAGGAACATAAGTTACATCCATTTGCCAAATGTGATTTTGTTGAATGCCTCGAGGATTAATACCTGGACTTAAAAAAGGTGCAATAATAGGAGCACAAGATGGGCAGGCTCTGACAATAGCTTGGGCTTGACGGCGTGTTATAGAAAACTATTAGTATGATGTAGTTGGTGCTCATCCTGAGCCCGTTGGACACTGCCAATAAGTAAAGAATCAATCTGACTATTGCCAAAAGATAAAGGTCCTGGCAAAGCTGAATGAGAACGAATATGAGTGATAAAAAGGGGGGCAGTGCGGGAAGTAAGAGTTACAAATAATAAAGAAAATAATTTTTGTAAAGGAGTTTGAGGAAATAATGGTAAAGAAGTCTGAGAAATATATTTCGTTACATATACAGCATATTGGATTACAAGGGGTTTGAGGCCTGTAGAACTATAAGAATGGCAAAAAGTTCTCCTTGTTGTACTGATTTAAATGGATAGTGAGAAATTTTTGAATTGTCTGAAGTCCAGTATCCAGCCTTTCCATCGCTTGAAGCATCAGTAAAAAAGGTGGGACCTTTAGCTGGAGTGTAAGAGATAGGATTATATGGCAGTAAAGAATATTGTTGCAGAAAAGCAAACAATTTATTACTAGGATAATGCTGAGAAAAAGAACCAGTATACTCAGTGCAAGCCACTTGCCAACCCTCATGAGTTTCCAGCAGAGATTCAATGTATTGATTAGATAATCGGGTAATAATTTTTACAGGGTCAGCACCAAGCAACTGACCAGCTCGATGTCGTCCTTTAAAATTAATTCAGCCAATTTATCAATATATGGGTGAATTTTCTTAATGGCTTTATTAGCCAAAAACAGCCACTCCAGAATATTATTATTTTGGTGTAAAACGGCCCTTGGCGAATGGGGAGTATGAAAAAGACACAACGAAAGTGGAAGATTGGGTGCAATATAATCAAGGTGAGCTTCACTAATTCTATTTTCTACAAATGACAATTCTTCTTCTGCTACAGGGGATAAAGTCCCCATAGGTTGAATACAAGTATTTACAGCTTTAAGATCAGTTAATAAGTGCCATTTTCCTTTTTTTTTTTTTTTGACAAGACAAACACAGGGGAATTTCATGCAGAAGTACTTGGTTCAATATGCCCCTCGGCCAATTGTTCCTTAACTAAATTCTTTAAAGCCTTAAGTCTTTCTTTAGATAATGGCCACTGTTCCACCCGAACAGGAGTTGTAGTTTTCCACTTCAATTGTAAAACTTGAGGCTTGTGGACAGTGGCTAAGAGTTTAAAGGATTGTAGCCCATTTTGAACATCATATTTTTGGCAGCTGAAGAAATATGAGGAATGCTTAAAAAGGCACCAAATTGTTGTAAAAGATCATGGCCCTAAAGGTTAATATTAATGGGAACAATATAAAAGAACACTTTTCCTTGTTGTCCTTCAGGTCCTACACAGCTCAGGGGCTCGACATTTTGGTAGACTATAGAAGCAGTACCTAGGCCGGATAGAGTAACCGATACTTGTTTCTTTTTCCAATGATCAGGCCATTGAGCCAAACATTATTATATACATCCGCTCCTGTGTCAACTAACCCCTCAAAAAGTATTCCATTAATTTGCAATGAACATAAAGATTTTTGATCAGAAACTAAAGTTTCTCAGAAAACAGTTTTCCCAGTACTACCGAAACCTCCTTGACGAGACACATCTCTAGATAAGAAAGGAAAAAAAGGCAATAAAAGCAATTATGCAATACATTTCCCTGCCTCTAGGTGCATAAGTTGTGAGACTTGTACCATAATAAGGATTTTATCAGTAAAATCAGGATCAATAATTCCTGGGACCACCATTAACCCCCGCATAGCGTTGCTGCTTTAACCTAGTAAAAGTCCTACATGTCCCTTTGGCAAAGGACCACACACTCCGGTAGCCAGCTTATATATTCCTCTATTAGGAGATAAAGTATAAGGTTGGACAATAGCTAGGTCAGCAGCGGCGCTCTGCTTAGTGGCAGCATAAAGCTGAGAAACTAGCGTGGGGTAAGATGTCTTTAAGGAGGACTCGAGGTCATTCCTTGATGTTGTAAGCCACTGCTTACTGGGTACTGGGGTAGGCCTGCATTGTAGTTGTTGGGGCCCCAAGCCTGCGGGCCCCGGCTCCTGTTTCCCGAGAGGGGTGACAGTACATTCCCACTTTTATCAGTTTTTGAACGGCATTCATTGGTCCAATGTCGACCCTTGCCACATCGTTTACACATATCAGATGGTAACCTTTTTTCTTTTAGAGAAGAAGAGCCTAATTTTTTCCGGCATTCCTTTTTAAAATGACCGGTTTCCCACATTGATAGCATATACCTTGTTTAGAATTGCCTTTTAAAGCCTTAGAAAGTGCCCCAGCAAACAATTGAGCATTGTAAATAGCTCCTCCAACACCTGCACAAGCCTGAATGTATTCAGCTAAATCAGCTCCACTAGCTTTTAGAGAACGCAGCAATTTTTGGCACTCAGGATTAGCACTCTCAAAAGCCAGAGTATCCAAAAGAATTTTAGCAGCAAGGCCTGAACCTACAGTCTTTAATACAGCATCTTGAAGATGGGCTACAAAATTTGGATACGGCTCAGTGGCTCCTTGTAGGATCTTTACAAAAGATAAAGAAGTTTTACCCACTATTCCAACCTTAGTCCACGCTTTTATAAACAAGGCTTTAATCTGAGTGAGAGCAATATCATCTAGGCCTGCCTGAGCATTAAGAGTGGCGTATTGTCCGGAACCCGTAAGCTGCTCTTCAGTAGCCCTGGGGGATTTCGCGTAGCATTTTTTTTAGTTTGTACTTTTGCTTCCTCCCACCACCAACTTTTTAATTGAAGCCATTGTGAACGATCAAGGACAGCCTGTCCCAACATTTCTCAGTCAATAGGGATCGTCATATGTTCTGAAGAGAAGGAATCGAGAAGGCCAAGGACAAACGGTGATTGAGGTCCATAATTAGAAATTGTAGCTTTCATTTCTTTCAAAAATTTAAATTGTAGGGCTGTAAAAGTCACATTCTGGCCACTGTTTGGGAACTGAGCATTGGGGCCAAAAGCAGCCCGTGTAATTGGGAATAAATCTAATTCCTCGAAATCACCCTTTTCCTTCGATTCCTTCTTTTCTCCTACAGGAGGAAGAGGCACAGAGAAAACCTGACCTGACATAGGCAAAGAGGTTGGAGGTGGAGGCAAAGGGAAATCCTTTTAGCAGAAGGGAAGGTAACAGGGAAGGCTCATGGCGGAGAGATAGGAGAAACAGGAGCAGCGGTATCTTGCAATTTTAACAACTGTTGTAACATCTCTAAAATGTGCTGCAAATCAGAATTTCCTTCAGATGAAGGAGGCATTAGCTCTTTTTCCAATTCCTTGTCCTCAACAACTGGGGCATAAACATGTTCCTCTCTAAGATTATTTTTCTCTAAAGCTTCAGATGCCTCACCTCCTGTGGCAGTATCGCCATGCTCTGAGTCAGTTTCAAGTAACTCTAATGCCTGAGTAATGGAACTACACACAAAGTCCACAAAGTCATAGGCATCATTTGCCCTCGCTGATGAGCTCGACGCAGTACTTTAACCACTTGTAACCATTCCTTTCGATTTAACTGCACTTTGGTTTGATATTGAAACCAATAACAATGTTGTTCAACATGGGCAAACAATCACTTCAAAGTCTTATGCTCCTTAACTAACTTTTACTCCTATAGACATCAACAGTCCCTGCAGTAACCACAAATATTCAGAGGCCAGAGAGGTGGAATTCCCCATAATTTTCTCATGGGTCCCCCTTTCTTTATTTACCTGCCCGGAGTGTTCCCCCTCCGGTTCCTTGCTCTTGTGGAGCCACGGACCCTGCTCACTGTGCCAGATGTTGGGGTCCGCGTGTTTCCTAAACAAAGGAATGAACACACAAGACAACACAAGACAAGACAAACATGGCGGCCGCCTCGAATCGTGGGCTCTGCTTTATTTTATACAGTCGTTTGTGGAATGTTACCAAGTCACAAGACACATTGTTGTTTTTCTGACCTTTCCCTGACTTCGTTTGCGAGAGCAGGACTTATGGGGAACGCCCTGCTTCGTTTGCAAGAGCAGGACTTATGGGGAACGCCCTGCTTCGTTTGCAAGAGCAGGACTTATTGGGAACGCCCTGCTTCGTTTGCAAGAGCAGGACTTATCGGGAACACCCTGTTTGCAAGCACGTAGTCCTCTACAGGGAACAACTAAAAATAAACAATCTAATGATGCATATTAAAGAAAATCAAAACCAAACAGAACCAAAAATTAGAAGAAAACAAATCATAAAGATAATAGCAAAATAAATAAAATGTAAATGGAAAAAAAAATAAAAAGACCAATGAACCAAAACGTTTGCTTTCTGGAAGTTAAACAAAATTCACAAACCTTTAGCAGACTAAGAAAATAAGAGAGAAGATCCAAGGAAATGAAATCAGAAATAAAAAAGAGACATTACAACTGACACTGAAACAATTCAAAAGATCATTAGTCGCTACTATGAGCAACTATATGCCGATAAATTGGAAAATCTAGAATACATGAACAAATTCCATGACACATATGATCTGCCAAGAACTGAACAAGGAAAAAATCCAAAACCTGAACAGATCAATAACAAGTAATGATATTGAAGCCATAATAAAACGTCTCCTAGTAAATAAAAGTTCGGGATCTGATGACTTCACTGCTAAATTCTAATAAACATTTGAAGAAGAATTAATAGCAATCCTACTCAAAATATTCAAATAAATAGAAGAGGAGGGAATACTTCAATGCTCACTCTTAGAGGCCGGTATTACCCTGATACTAAAACCAAACAAAGAGGCATCAAAACAAAGAAACAAATGAAATACCTGCAGGGCAATATCTCTGATGAATATTAATGCAAAAATACTCAAAAATACAAACTGAATTTAGCAATACATTAGAAAGATCATTCTTCATGATAAAATAGAATTTACCCATGGGATACAAGTTTGGTTCAACACACTCAAGTTGATGTGATGAATCATATCAACAGTATGAAATGCCATATGATCATTTAACCTAATGCTGAAAAAGCATTTGATAAAATTTAACATCCCTTCATGATAAAAAAAAAAAAAACCTTTAAAAACTAGGTATAGAAGGAACATAACTCAACATAATAAAAGCCATATATGGCAGACCCACAGCTAGTATTACGCTGAATGAAGAAAACTGAAAGCCTTTCCTCCATGATCTAGAACACTACAAGGATATCCACTGTCACCATTGTTATTCAACATACTGGAAGTGCTAGCTAGAGCAATCAGAAAGGAGAAAGATATAAAGGGCTTCCAAATTGGGAAGGAAGCCCTCAAATTATCCTTCCTTGTAGAGGATACAATTTTGTATTTGGAAAAACCTCAAGAGTCCACAAGAAAACTATTAGAACTGATGAACAAATTTAGTAAAACTGTAGGATACAAAATAATGTACAAAAATCAGTAGCATTTTTATATACCAAAGGTGACAGTGTGGAAAAAATAAAACAATAATCCCATCATTTACAATAGCCACACATAAAATCAAATACCTTGGAATTAACTTACCAAAGGGAAACATTTCTATAATGAAATCTATAAAACACTCATGAAAGAAATTAAAGAGAACACCAAAAAAATAAATAAAATACTCCATGTTTATGAATTAGAAAAATTAATATTGTTAAAATATTCATACTACCAAAAGCAGTTTAGAGGTTTAATGAAATCCCTATCAAAATACCCATGACATTCTTACAGTAATAGAAAAAAAATTCTAAAATTTATATAGAACCATGAAAGACCCAGAATAGACAAAGCTATTCTGAGCAAAAAGAACAAAACTGAGGGAATGGTTACCAGAGGTTGGGAAGGGTAGTGAGGGCATTGGGGTGGGAGGTAGGGATGGTTAATGGATTAAAAAAAAAAATAAGAAAGAATAAATAAGATCTACTATGTGATAGCACTATAGGTTGACTACAGTCAATAATAATGTACATTTTAAAATAACTTAAAATAAGAGTGTAATTGGATTGTTTGTAACTCAAAGAATAAATGCTTGAGGTGATTGATATCCTATTCACCATGATGTGCTTATTTCACATTGCATGCCTGTATCAAAACATCTCATCTACCTTATAAATTTTTACACCTACTGTATACCCATAAAATTTTTAAAAAATAAAAAGAGAAAACAAGAGGAATCCCATTACCTGACTTCAAATTATACTACGGAGATATAGCAACCAAAACAGCATGGTACTGGCATAGAAACAGACATATGGACCAATTGAATGGAAATCCACACACCTACAGTGAACTCATTTCCAACAAATATGCCAAGAACATACACTGGGGAAAACACATTATCTTTAATAAATGATGCTGGGAAACTGGATATCCATATGCAAAAGAATAAAACTAGACCCCTATCTCTCATCATATACAAAAATCAAATCAAATAAAAATTGATTAAAGACTTAAATCTAAGACCTCACAGCATGAAACTACCACAAGAAACATTGGGGAAAATCTCTAAGACATTGATTTGGGCAAAAATTTTTTGAGCAATACTCCAAAAGCACAGGCAACCAAAGCAAAAGCAGACAACTGTGATCACATCAAGTTAGAAAGCTTTTGGACAGCAAAGAATACAATCAACAAAGTGAAGAGAACAACCCACAGAATTGAAGAAAATATTGGGAAGCTACCCATCTGACAAGGCATTAATAACAAGAATATATAAGAACCTCAAACAACTCTATAGGGAAAAAAAATCTAACAATCTGATAAAAAACGGGCAACAGATCCGAATAGACATTTCTCAAAAGAAGACACACAAATGGTAAATAGGCATACAAAAAGGTGCTCAACATCACTGATTATCAGAATAGTGCATATCAAAAGTACAACGAGCTATCATCTCACATGAGTTAAAATGGCTTACATTTAAAAGACAGGCAATAACAAATGCTGATGAAGATGTGGAGAAAAGGGAACCATTGTACCCTGTTGGTGGGAATGTAAATTAGTACAATCACTGTGGAGAAGAGTTTTGAAGTTCTACAAAAAAACTAAAAATAGCACTACCATATGATCCAGCAATACCACTGCTGAGTATATACCCAAAATAAAGAAAATCCGTGTATCGAAGAGATATCTGCACTCCCATGTTTGTTGCAGCACTGTTTATAATAGCTAGGATATGGACACAACCTAAGTGTTCATCAACAGATTAATGTATAAAGAAAATGTGGTACATACACACAATAGATTGCTATTCAGCCATAAAAATAAATGAGGTCCAGTCATTTGCAATGACATGAATGGAACTTGAGATTATTATGATAGGTGAAATAAGCCAGACATAGAAAGACAAACATCACATGTACTCACTTATTTGTGGGATCTAAAAATCAAAACAATGAAATCATGGGCCTAGAGAGTAGAAGGATGGTTACCAGAGGCTGGGAAGGGTAGTGGGGGCTGGTGGTGGGGCTTGGGAGTGGCTAATGGGTAAAAAAAAATAAAAAGAATGAATAAAACCTACTATTTGATAGCACACCAGGGTGACTATCGTCAATAAGAACATATCTATACATTTTTAAATACTTTAAGTAATGTAATTCAATTGTTTGCAAGTCAATAGATAAATCCTGAAGAGGATGGACACCCCATGCTTCATGATGTGCTTATTTCACATTACATCTCTGTATCAAAGCATCTCATGTATCTCATAAACACATACACCTACTATGTACCCACAAAAATTAAAAATTAAAAACAAAAAATAAACAAGTATTAGGACTCTTAGCAAGTTAACTATGTACAAGATTAGTATACAAAAAAACTGTGCCTGTCTTAAAACCATAATAAACTCATAAAATATAAACAAAAATTCTGTCTAAGAATGTCTTAATAAAAAATGTATAGAATTTAATACAAAAGAGTGGTGACTTCTTATTCCCAGCTAATATTTTTTTTGAATTATAAGCCATAATACAACTTTTTATAAAATAGTGCAATTTTGCTAATGTCTATAATTAGTAGGTATACCAATTTTAGAATAATGTATATCTTATTTTGCAACTGTGATCATTTTCTGTGTGAAGTAAGTTACCTTGTCTTTACTATGGGCATACATGCTACGCAGAAAGTTACAGTATGCATGAATACATGCTGTTCTGAGCATCTTATCCATCTTGCATTTTCCATGAGAGTCCTTAGGTAACTAAATTCTTTCACACAATGACAGTTATATGAAACTTGGAAACATGCTGGATAATAACACTAAAACTTTGAACTCATTTGAAACATAAAATATTTTACTAGAAATATACATTGGAGTTAAACAATACACATAAAATATACTTACTATATGCTGTTGATTGAATCGTGTCTCCACAAAATTTGTTTATTGAACTCCGAACTTCCAGTACCACAAAATGTGACCATATTTGGAAATGGGGTCATTGCAGATGTAATTAGTTAAGATTAGGTCAGTAGGAAGGACCGTAGTCCGATATGACTGTTACTCTTAGAAAAAAAGAAAATTTGGACACAGAGACAGACATAAACACACATAAATGTAAGATTATGTGAAGGACCAAAGGAAAAAGATGGTCATCTATGAACAAAGAGGCCTGGAACAGATCTTTTCTTTATAGCCTTCAGAAGGCACTAATTAGGCCTACACCTTGATTACAGACTTACGGCTTCCAGAACTGTGAGCCAATAAATTTCTGTTGTTTAAGCTATGTGGTTTGTAGTATTTTGTTACATAAGCCCTGACAAATAAATATACTGTACATGGCATGTAATTAAAACCATATGTGCTTTATAGACCACATAGTTTGAAATTATTCTCTTCATGGGCAACTGCTAATGTGGTAAATCTTCAATGATGTTAGGATTGCAGGAGAGCACATTGTTGAAAGGTTAACAAGGGCACAGGAGATGAGTCAAGACTAGTAGTGAGAGCCATAGTATTCTAACTCACAGATTACAATGATAAAGGTTCTGTGAGGTTCATATCCCTAAGTGGAACGCAGAATGATACCTAGAGGAACTGACACACTTGGTCTTAGCTAATGATACCTTATTTATTTGAGTATTGCTTATAGATTGAACCCTTAAAACTCTTTTCTCACAGAATTTTGAAAGTGGTGAAAGGTCAAGTTTACTACATTGAGAAACTCTTCCTGTATTGTTTATATGGCCTGGCTTTATTCATCTTCCGTTTGTTTTCCAGAAGACCACAGAACTTATTTTGACATAATGATTAGACAGAAAAGTTTAATTTCTCGGGTGGCTTATTTTTCTTTATTTTATTGGGTTATCTCAAGTTTTTTTTTTTTTTTTTTTACTCCAGATCCCTTTAGCAGGTTCCAAATCTTACTGGATAAATTTAAAACTCTTTAAAAGAGTACACCTTACTCTATATGGTTTGGTCCTTCTCAACTTCTTTAGTCACATCTGATCTCATGATCCCATTCATTATCTGCATTCCAGCCATTCTGGCCTTCCTTCAGTGACTTTAACTGGCTAATCTCCCTCTCATAAAGAACCTCTCTGTCTCCCTTCCTACTTTAACTTTTGTTTATATTACACTCCTGAACTCAAGTATAAATTTCTCCAGGAAATATTTCCATATCTTTCTAGGGAGGTCACTTTGATCAAATAAGTTTGATATCCTAACTCTATATTACTCTTATTTTTATACATTGTGTTAAAATTTATAATTATCATCTGTTGGTGATTTTGATTATTTTAATAATGTCTACTTCATTAACCAGATTATAAAATTGAAGATCACAGAATAATTTGCTTTTATTCACCATCATAACTTAAGTGCATACAACATAGTTGTTGTCATAGTAGCAGTTCAAAAGGATTTTTTTAAAAAATAAACATATTTATAGACATGTAAACTTTTTGGAGTGTGACTCTTTTGCAATTATATTTTATAAAAATAACATTTATAAAGTCTACTAATTCTACCAATATCAGATGGAAATGTTTTTGGATTAGTAAAATCAAGTATCGAAGAATCATAAAATTTTCAAGCTGAAATTAACTCTAGATTCGGTTTAGTACAATGATTTTCTAACTTGATAGATTTGCCTCAGGGATTACTGAGCGGAATTGAGAGGAAAAGGCCGATAAAGCAGAATTTTGGGATCCCAACCTTGGAAGTCGTTCCCCATCCAAATTCTACTTTTATCTATTTTATAAGTTGGAATTTCCCTTAATTTTTTTAATAAAAAAAAAATTTAGTAATTAAAGATTTTTGAAATGCTGCTCTATTTTAACTGTCATTATTTTAATGACAAGAAAACTGAGTTTCAGTGAGGCTAAATTACATGAATAAGGGCACACATCTAATTAGTGTCAGAGCCAGGACTAGAATATAAATAATCTGACCCCTAGCAATTTCAGGATCGCTACTTTACCCAGAAATAAAGTAGTACTTACTTCTTAAGTTGATCTAATTGTGGTTCTATAGTTAATAAAATGAGTTAAGAGGCATGTGAATATGCAAAATGAAGCAATCATGACTCCTCGTGTTTTCAACCAATGAAATCTATAGACTCTTATGTATGGCTGTGAGTTTTGAGATGCATGTTAGTAAAGCAAAAGGAATATAAACTCCTGTCTCCAATAAATCCTAATGTGTTTGAGTCCCAATTCTACCATTTACTAGCTTTATCATTTAGGCACAATGCTTAACCTGTCTCAGGTTCGTTTTACTCATCTGGAAAATGGGGACAATTATTTCATCTTCAAAATCAAGCTGTTTTGAGAAATAAATTAAATATATAAAATCGCCTAGCACAGTGTTTGGTACGGAATTGTCAGTAAGTTTAAGTTCACTTTTTACTACTCCTTTCCTGTCTCCTTTCCATTTTTGTTTACATGAATTTATAGATCTGTGACTTACTAACATATCTATACATATTAAACCTAAACATGTGTTTTGTCTACATACAAGGAATTAGGATCTATCAATAAATAATGATATATAGGGAATTCCAGGAAATTATTTTTGTTAACATTTCACACTCACGTCTTAGACTAATTACTATCTTCTTATTCTAACACCTAAAATTATCTTAAGTCAACAAATGAATGTTCTTCATAATAAAAATATGAATAGAATTCTACTTAGTGCATTTGATGGACTTCCTTTCTTTTCTAATCTTATGCACTATTCACGTTTATTTTTGTGTTGTGATTTTGTGTGATGATAGATATGCTAAAATGAAGGAAAAGGCAATTTTTAAAAATAAACATATATTTCATTTTATTCTGAATTCTTGTTCCGCTGTGTCTATTAGTTTAGGCTGTACTCCAAAAGTAATCCTAATAGATATGTATGTATGCGTATGTGTAAATATATACATATATATGTTAGAACAATGCTTTTTATGGAGTTTCTTTTTTCTCCACTCATACTCACCTACCAGCAGGTATTAGCATGTATCAGTTTAGTAACTAACATAATAAGGCAACTATCCAGCTTCCTGACTTAAAAAGAAAGTTTGCAATTCTTACCCTCTAGTGTCATCTATTGGTTTCATGTTAAAATTACAACTGTTGTCTTGTACGAATTTTCTCACCTGCCTACTAATTTTTACACTACTATGATAATAATGTTTAAGCATATTATTTTAAATTAGAGTTGTTTAACTTACTTATTGATTAATATTTAATAGGCTTCCCAGGTCTCTAGCTTATGGATAATATCATTCAGACACAAATTGTTCCATTGAGGGAGAAATTGTATTAAAACGTTTCAGTAACTGAAAACTACCAAACATTACACAATATTCTCATTGCACTCCCTGTTATAAAATAGTAAAATCCAATCCAAAATAAGCAATGTATCTTGAAGTATTAGATAAAAATATAAAGGATATTTATTTTCAATGTCTGAATTAGTCACATTTTGCATTTTAAAATATCTGTTTTATATAGTCCTAAATTCAACTCAAAAGAAACTACTTTACGTAATAGTGAAGCCAAAATTCATAATAAAAAAATCTCCAATTTCATATGTTGAAATTGTTGGTAACAAATACTTCAGAATATCAATAGTTTGCCAGTACTGGAACAACTCATCAGACTAACACAATCTGTTAAAGAAATGCTTCTGAAGAGATTGAGTATGCATTGGTAAATCTGTTTATCATGCTATTTCCATATTCCTTTTCATAGGATTTCAGAGAAAAGCTAAAGTATATAGAAATTAAAAATGAAAAATTGTTGTTGTAGATGATGTATTTCAGAGAAACAGATCTCTATGTTTGTTATATGGCTTGAAAATGACTCTTATTAGTTATCCTGGAAGGAAATTTTATTTTATTCAGCTTTTACAATATACTGCTGCATATTTTTACATTCAGTATTCAGCAGTTCTAGGTCTGTGGTTTGAAGCCTTAAAGCTTTTAAAAATATATCATTGATGCAACAGTTGAATTAATTAAATGATAAGCTCTGGATAAAGGTATATCTAGACACCCAAAACTTGTTTTATTATTTTCTTCTACTAATATATAATTTTACAACCAGCCTATATGAAACTGAAAAATATAATGTAGCTTTTCCATTGCAGAAATAGCTCTCAGTCTTTTATTCTTATTGAATTCTTTTTAAAAATAATTTCGGAGTCAATCATTGCTTACTCCATGTATTTTATTGGGCCAAGAGATAACAATTTTGTTATTAGGTCTAAGAAGCTGATTGTATCACCATTGGTCACTCAACTAATTAATACAAAGGCAATATTCTATTAACACTAGGTGGGTTTTTTGTTTGTTTGTCTGTTTGTTTTTGTAGGGGAGCAATCACTGGACTGTGGATGAGTTCACTTTGGGACCAGTTCCTGTATCTACTCATATCTAACTACAGGGATAATTCAAATTTACTCTCTCTAATTTTCTCTCTCTGCTTCTATTGGCTGGTGTCTTACCTACTGTTCATATAGTATTTTGCACTAGAATAGTATGTACAATATATAATAATTAATTAATTATGGATTTTGCAGTGTAATTCTAACACTATTTGGAATTAGGTCAAATTTCACAGTTTAAAGACCCAGTCTTTGACAAACTCCTCTCACTTCAGGCACCACTCACTAGTTCTGGGTTTCCCAGGTCACCTGAACTTTTGATAAACTGGCAACAAATTTAGAGGTTTCTGCTCTTCTCCCAGGTTCTATAATTTTCTGGAACAAATAGAAATCTGGCAAGTGATACACTTACTATTACAGTTTTATTATAAAGAAATCAAATTAAATGTTGAACACAGTGGCTCATTCTTATACTTCCTGTGGTTTAGGAGGCTGAAGTTGTAGGATAGTTTGAGGCCAGAAGTTACAGACTAGACTGTGCTACATATTGAAACCTTGCCTCGACAAAAAAAAAAAAAAAAAAAAAAGTAAAAAGTAAAAGAAATTGGCAGGTGTAGTGGTGTGTGTCTGCAGTCCTAGCTGCTAAGGAGGTTGAGGCAACAGGATTACTTGAGTCCAGGGGATTCAAGGTTGCAGTGTTCTACTATCACCCATTGCACTCCAGCCTGTGTGACAAAGTGAAACCTTGTCAAAAAAAAAAAAAAAAAAAAAAAAAAAAAAAAAAAAAAAAAAGAAAAGAAAGAAAGAAAAGGATACACATTAGGATTAATCAAATTAAGAAACATATACAAGGTCCGGAAGGATCCAAAATGAAAGGTTTCTGTAATCTCAGAATTTACTACCTTCTTGGCACATCGATTTGTGTCACCCATCAGGAAGCTCACCAAATGGCAGGAGTCCAGAGTTTTTAAAGGGTCTTATTACTTCAGCATGATTGGTTGAATTGTTGGCCATGTGATTGAACTCAATCTCCACTCCCCTCTTTTTTCTGGAGGTTGGGAGGTCAGATCAATATCGCATGGCTCAGAAATCCAGTCTTCAAATCATATGTTTGGTCTTTTCAGCATGGCCAGCACCCATCTTGCAACGACCTACGGGTCCATCATGAGTCATCTCATTAACATAAATTCAGATGTGGTCTGAGTGACCTACCGGGAATAACAAAGATATTTCTATCACTTAGGAAATCCAAAAGTATTAGAGGTTCTGTTTTAGGAACCAGGAACATAAAACAGACAAATTATTTACTGTAAAAGAGCTGGCACTGTGAGATCTGGTATATCCATTTAGGATTTTACCCAATATCTTCAACTTTAAGACAAAAGACCTAGTCATAAATGTTACCCAAATTTTCAGTTCAAAGTGTATTTGTTCCATGAAATATTTTTTAATCAATACTACTCAAAACTAATCTTTTTCTCCTCCATTCGATCAGAGTTCTTCATTTGTAGTTACTGACCTACACATAAAAACAGCTACAATTGAATTACTTAAATGAATACATATTTTTCTCCCCCAAATGTCTGATAAATTTAGGGTAATTTTACTCATATTAGTTCTGAATGCACAAAATTAAAAGTAAGATTAAAATAGAAAAAAATGATAAAAAATGATGAAAAAAATGATTCAAACAATTGACAAATTTTTAAAACTACTTGTTTCACTGAAATTCAATTATCTTTGTTTTATCAAGTTTGTGATGGTTAATATTGAGTGTGAACTTGCTTGGATTGAAGGATGCAAAGTATTGATCCTAGGTGTGTCTGTGAGGGTGTTGCCGAAGGAGATTCACAT
Source organism: Macaca nemestrina (assembly GCF_043159975.1). Lineage (NCBI taxonomy): Eukaryota > Metazoa > Chordata > Mammalia > Primates > Cercopithecidae > Macaca > Macaca nemestrina. The sequence goes on from NW_027257581.1 coordinate 509,049, forward strand.
TTGAATCAGTGGGCTGGGAAAGGCAGACCCACCCTTAATCTGGGTGGGCACCATCTAATCAGCTGCCAGTGTGGCTAGAATACAAAGCAAGCAGAAAAATCTGAAAAGACAAGACTGGCCTAGCCTCAAAGCCTACATCTTTCTCCCATGCTAGATGCTTCCTGGCCTCGAACATCCAACTCCAAGTTCTTCAGTTTGGGGACTTGGACTGGCTCTCTTTACTTCTCAGCCTGCAGGCAGCCTATTGTGGGACCTTACGATTGTGTGAGTTAATAGTTAATAAACTCATATATATATATATAAAATATATATCTAGATATACATATAATAAATAAACTCATTCTATATATGATATATATTATATATATATAATAAACATATATGTATATGTGTGTGTGTGTGTGTATCCTATTAGTTCTGTCCCTCTAGCGAACTCTGACTAATATGGATTTTAGTACCAGGAGTGGGACTAGAGGAAGAGAATATTAAGGATAGAGTTGTTTCATTTTGGGGTTTCTGGAGTTGGCTGTTTAATATTATTAGACTAAAAAATGCTAAGGTCTCTACTTCTAATAGTACGGAGAACACTGAGACCTTGGTGTGAACTGTTTAGAAAGCTAGGCAAAATTAATGCATTTGGAACTCCTGATTCACCGCTCGTGAGTTGCAAGGAGTTTAGTGACTCTATACATAATACCTTTGACTACATGCGAAGAACCAAGGAACATAATGAAGTTGGTTGGTTGCTCCTAAGTTCAGTGGACAAAGTGATGAAAGAAAATGATGAACTCAGGGATTCTAACTCCCGGCATCAGAAGCAGATACTGAGCATCAAATCCGCTCAGACTGCCCTGAGTGAGAGTCTTATCTTTTGTAGAGAAAGAACTGAAATTGTGGAAAAACAGACACAAGCTCTGATCATGCAATTGGCTGACCCGAAATGAAACATGCATGTACAGCCTCGTCAGGTGTCTACTGTTAAAGTGACAGCATTGATGGGAAAATTATAGGACCCTGCAACTTGGTATGGGGATATGTGGGGGGGATCTTGATGAAGCTGGAGACACTGATCTTGTAAACTCTGATGAACATTTTGGACAGAAGAAGCAGCTTCCCCATCCCAAGTAGTAGCAACATTCTCTCCCTGAGCCATGCTGCCATCAGCCTTTCCACCTTTGTCTGAGGAGACTAACCCTCTCCTCCCGGAGGCAACAGTGATGCCCTCCCCTGAGGCAATTGCCAGGCAAGATAATATTGATTCTCCGCAGGAGCCACCCACAATACCCTTGTTTACTTCTAAACCTATAACTTGACTAAAGTCCCAGCAGGCCCCTAGAGGTAAAGTTCAGAGTGTGACCCGAGGAGATGTGCAACACTCAAAAAGAACTGCTTGAGTTTTCTAACTTATATAAATAGAAATCTGGAGAACAGGCATGGGAATGGATATTAAGAGTGTGGGATAATGGTGGAGAAAACATAGAGTTGGATCAGGCTGAATTTATTGATTTCGCCCACTAAGTAGGGACTCTGCATTTACTGTTGCAGCTCAGTAAGTTAAAAAAGGGTCTAATAGTTTATTTGCTTGCTTAGTTGAAATATGGATTAAAAGATGGCCCACTGTCAGCAAGCTGAAAATGCCTGATCTCTCTTGGGTTAATGTAGAGGAAGGGATCCAAAGGCTTAGGGAGATTGGGATTGTGGAGTGGAGTAGTCCCTTTAGACCTACTCATACAAGCTGGGAGGGTCCAGAAAATATATCTTTGACCATTGCTTTGCAAAATAGATTGTGAGGACAGCACTTGCATTTTTGAAGAGCCCTGTATTTGTTCTTTTCTGTATGTCAGATCTAACAGTGGGAACCACAGTTACTCCACCAAAAAATTTAAATACAATGGGAATAATTGGATCCCAAGGTGGGAGGGGACAAGTGGTGGCACTCAACTGTCAATGGCAAGGTAGGTGTAGCTACTGTAATAGACAGCAGAGGCAAAACAGTAATCAGAATAGTCTGACTTGTGTAGAGCTCTGGCATTGGCTAATTAATCACAGTGACCCTAAAAGTGAAATTGATAGGAAGCTTACTGCATTCCTACTGAATTTATATAAGCAGAAAACTTCTGGGTCAAATGGACAAAAGACTAATTTGGATTATAGAAACAGGCGATCATGGCCTCTCAATCAATTTCCAGACTTGAGCCAGTTTACAGACCCAGAACCCCTTGAATGAAGGGAAGGCTAGGTCCCTTTGAGGAAGAACCCTTCTATGCTACTGACAATTTATGCTGTTAATCTTTCTCCCCTTTTTTCCCAAGGAGACCTCTGGTCTTTTCCCAGGGTAACTGTGCATTGCAGGAAGGGAAATGATCAGACATTTCAGAGACTATTGGACACTGGCTCTGAGCTGACATTGATCCCAGGGGACCCAAAATGTCATTGTGGTCCTCCAGTTAAAGGTCAGGCTTATGGAGGTCAGATAATTAATGGGATTTTAGTTCAGGCCTGACTTAGAGTGGGTCCAGTGGGTCCCCAGGCTCATCCTGTGGTCATTTTCTTAGTGCCAGAATGCATAATTGGCATAGACATACTTAGCAGCTGGTAGAACCCCTACATTGGCTCCCTGACTTTTAGGGTGAAAGCTGTTATGGTGGGAAAGGCCAAATGGAAGCCATTAGAGCTGCCTATACCTAGAAAAAATAGTAAATCAAAAACAATACTACATTCCTGGAGTGATGGCAGAGATGAGTGCCACCATCAAGGGTTTGAAAGATGCAGGGGTGGTGGTTCCCACGACGTCCCCATTCAACTCTCCCATTTGGCCGATATAGAAGACAAATGGATCTTGGAAAATGACAGTGGATTATTGTAAGCTTAACCAAGTGATGACTCCAATTGCAGCTGCTGTATCAGATGTGGTTTTATTGCTTGAGCAAATTAACACGTCTTGTACCTTGTATGCAGCCATTGACTTGGCAAACACCTTTACTCCATTCCTGTCCATAAGGCCAACCAGAAGCAATTTGCCTTCAGCTGGCAGAGCCAGCAATATACCTTTACTGTCCTACCTCAAGGTATATCAACTCTCCAGTTTTGTGTCACAATCTTATTCAGAGAGACCTTGGTCATATTTTGCTTCTACAAGATATCACATTGGTCCATTACATTGTTGACGTTATGCTGATTGGATCTGGTGAGAAAGGAGTAGCAAACACACGGGACTTATTGGTGAGACTTGTGCATGCCAGAAGATGGGAAATAAATCTGAGTAAAATTTAGTGATCTTCTACCTCAGTAAAATTTCTAGGGGCCCAGTGGTGTGGGACATGTCGAGATATTCCTTCTAAGGTGAAGGATAATTTGCTGCATTTGGTCCCTCCTACAACCAAGAAAAGGGCACAACGCCTAGTGGGCCTATTTGGATTTTGAAGGCAAAACATTCCACATTTGGATGTGTTACTCCAGCCCATTTATCAAGTGACCCAAAAGGCTGCCAGTTTTGAGTGGGGTCCAAAACAGAAGGCTCTGCCACAGGTCCAGGCTACTCTGCGACTTGGGCTATATGACTCAGCATATCCAATTGTGCTTGAGGTGTCAGTGTCAGATAGGGATGCTGTTTGGAGCTTTCGGCATGCTCCCATAGGTGAATCACAGTGGAGGCCTCCAGAATTTTGGAGCAAGGCCCTGCCATCTTCTGCAGATAACTACTCTCCATTTGAGAGACAGCTCCTGGTTTGTTACTGGGCTTTGGTGGAAACTGAACGCTTGACTATGGGTCATCAAGTCACCATGCAACCTGAACTTCCTATCTTAAACTGGGAGCTTTCTGACCCATCTAGCCATAAAGTGGGGCATGCAAAGAAGCATTCCATCATCAACTGGAAGTGCTATATACATGATCAGGCTCAAGCAGGCCTTGAAGGCAGAAGTAAGTTACATGCAGAAATGGCTCAAATGCCTATGATTTCCACTCCTGGCATGCTGCCTTCTCTCCCCCAGCCTGCACCGATGGCCTCACGGAGAGTTCCCTAGGATCTGTTGACAGAGGAAGACAAGACTAAGGCCTGGTTCACAGATGGTTTTGCACGATATGCAGGCACAATCCAAACGTGGACAGTTGCAGCACTACAGCCCCTTTTTGGGACATCCCTGAAGGACAGCAGTGAAAAGAAATCTTACCAGTAAGCAGAACTTCAAGCAGTGCACTTGGTTGTGCACTTTGCATGGAAGGAGAAATAGCTATATGTGCGATTATATACCAATTCATGGGCTGTGACTAATGGTTTGGTTTGGATGGTCAGGGACTTGAAAGAAGTATGACTGGAATATTGGTGACAAAGAAATTTGGAGAAGTGGTATGTGGATAGACCTCTATGAGTGGTCAAAAACTGTGAAGAAATTTGTATCCCTTGTGAGTACTTATCAACAGGAGACCTCAGCAGAGGATGATTTTAATAGTCAAATGGAGAGGCTGACCACTGCTTACCCTCTTTCCCCAGCTACCTCTGTCATCACCCAGAGGGTCCATGCCCATGGTGTCAGGGATGGAAGTTATTCATGGGCACAGCAACCTGGACCTCCACTCACCAAGGGTGACCTGCTGAGTGCTCAATTTGCCAGCAGCAGAGACCAGCACTGAACCTTCAATATGGAACAATTCCTTTGGGTGATCAGCCAACTGCCTGGTGGCAGATTGATTATATTGGACCTCTTCCATCATGGAAAGAGCAGAGGTTTGTTCTCATTGGAATAGACACTTACTCTGGATGTGAGTCTGTCTATCCTGCATGCAATGCTTCTGCCAAGACTACCATCCGTGGACTCACAGAGTGCCTGCCTTATCCACTGTCATGGTATTCCATGCAACATTGCCTCTGACCAAGGCATTCACTTTACAGCTAAAGAAGTGTGAGAGTGGGCTTATGATCATGGAATTGGCTGGTCTAACCATGCTCCCCATCATACTGAAGCAGCTGGATTAATAGAATGGTGGAACGGCTGTTTGAAGTCACAGTTACACCAACTAGGTGACAATACTTTGCGGGGCTGGGGCAAAATTCTCCAGAAGGCCATGTTGGCTCTGAATCAGTGTCCAATATATGGCACTGTTTATCTCATAGCCAGGATTCATGGATCCAGGAATCAAGGGGTGGAAATGGAAGTGTCACCACTCACCATCACCTCTAGTGATCCACTAGCAAAATTTTTGCTTCCTGTTCCTGCAACATTATGTTCCTCAAAGTCTTAGTTCCAGAGGCAGGAATGCAGCCAACAGGAGACATAACAACAATTGCATTAAAGTGAAAGTTAACTTTGCCACCTGGACACTTTGGGCTCCTCTTACCTTTAAGTCAACAGGCTAAGAAGGGAGTTATGGTGTTGGCTGTGGTGATTGAACCAGACTATCAAGATAAAATCAGTCTACTAGTGCACAACTGAGGTAAAGAAGAGTTTGTAGGAAATACGGGAGATCCATCAGGGTGTCTCTTAGTATTACCACGCCCTGTGATTAAGATCAATGGGAAACTACAACTGCTCAATCCAGGCTGAACTACAAAAGGCCCAGATCCCTCAGGAATGAAGGTTTGAGTCACTCCACTAGGCAAAAAAAAAAAAAACAAAAACCAAAAAAAACAAAAAAAAAAAACACAAAAAACACAACCTGCTGATGAGTGCTTGATGAATGCAAAGGGAATAAAAAATGAGTAGTAGAAGAAGGTAGTCATCAATACCAGCTATTGCCATGTGACCAGTTGCAGAAATGAGGTCTGTAATTGTCATGATTATTACCTCCTTCTTTTGTTAAAAACATATTTATGCATGTATACACTTGTACTAAGAAAATATCTTCATTTTATTTCATTTTCTCTTTATCATGTGACACAAGATTTATTGACTTCATGTCAGCGTTTAAGTATTGTCAACTTTATATAATAGCATTTGGGTTGGGGATTGGTACATTTTCAGTTGTACGAAGGATAGTTGTATTACGTTAATCATAATTATGACCTTATTATTGTCTTTATTTGAAAATTGTGTGTAATCTCACGAAATGTGTATGGGTTCAAGTTGACAAGGGGTGTCTGAGTGTCTGGGCCAGGCACGGTGGCTCACACCTATAACCCCAGCACTTTGGGAGACCCAGCTCGGCTAATCACAAGGTCAGGAGTTCAAGACCAGCCTGGTCAACATAGTGAAACCCTGTGTCTACTAAAAATACAAAAATTAGCAGGGCGTGGTGGTAGGTGCCTGTAATCCCAGCTATTTGGGAGGCTGAGGCAGGAGAATCACTTGAACCCGGGAGGTGGAGGTTGTAGTGAGCTGAGATTACACCATTTGCACTCCAGCCTGGGTGACACAGTGGACTCTGTCTCAAAAAACAAACAAACAAACAAACAGAAAAACTGAGTGTCAACTTGATTGGATTGAAGGATGCAAAGTATTGATCCTGGGTGTGTCTGTGAGGGTGTTGCCAAAGGAGATTAACATTTGAGTCAGTGGACTGGGAAAGGCAGACACACCCCTAATCTGGGTGGGCACCATCTAATCGCTACCAGTGTGGCTAGAATATACAGCAAGCAGAAAAACCTGAAAGGACAGGACTGGCCTAGCCTCAAAGCCTACATCTTTCTCCCATGCTAGATGCTTCCTAGCCTCAAACATCGGACTCCAGGTTCTTCAGTTTTGGGACTCGGACTGGCTCTCCTTGCTCCTCAGCTTGCAGATGGCCTATTGTGGGACCTTGTGATCATGTGAGTTAATACTTAATTAACTCTTATATATATATAAGAGTGTATATATATATATATATATACTCATATATATATGAGTTAATTAAGTTAATAATTAATTAACTCTTTTATATATATATATCTCCATGAATATATGGAGATATATATATGAGTTAATTATATATATCTCTATATGGATTATATATATATAAGAGTTATATATATAAAATAATATATATGAGTTATTATATATAAGAGTTAATATATATCTCCATGGATATATGGAGATATATTATAGAATGAGACCACCACTTCTCCTGCTGTCTTTCCCAACTTTTCCCCATCTCCCCTTTTCCCTAGTTTATAAGACAGGAGAAGGGGGAGAAAGCAAAAAGTTGGAAAGAAACAGAAGTAAGATAAATAGCTAGACGACCTTGGCACCACCACCTGGCCCTGGTGGTTAAAATAATAATGATAATATTAACCCCTGACCAAAACTACTAGTGTTATCTGTAAATTCCAGACATTGTATGAGAAAGCACTGTAAAACTTTTTGTTCTGTTAGCTGATGCATGTAGACCCTTGTCACATTTTCCACGCATGCTTGATTTATCACGACCCTTTTACATGGATCCCTTAAAGTTGTAAGCCTTTAAAAAGGCCACGTATTTCTTCTTCACGGAGCTTGGTTCTTAAGACGCGAGTCTGACAACGCTCCCGGCCGAATAAAAAACCTCTTCCTTCTTTAACCCGGTGTCTGAGGAGTTTTGTCTGTGGCTCGTCCTGCTACAATATATATATGGGATATATATAAGATATAGGATATATACATATATATAGGATATCTATGGGATTTTATATAGGATATATATATATAACTAATAGGATATATATATCCTATTATTTCTGTCCCTCTAGAAAACTCTAATACAATGTCTAAGTGTACATAGGTTGAGATAAAAGAAAACATTTTATCCACTGAAGTAAATGGATAATCACATTGTAGACTCAATAGGTAAGTAAATTATATAAAGGCACAAAGCAAGAAAAATATTATTTTATAAAAACAGCACAAATGCATAAAATATATTTTTTAAATCACAAATTTAGTATCAAAAGAAGAATAACTGATTAAGATTTTTATTGTATTGGGCAAATTGAAGGTATGTGTCTGGGCAGAGTAGTGGAAGTGGCTGCTATTTTCCCCTCAGGAGACTTTTGGAGATCTTTCTCAAAGTTTTCTCTGATCTTTCCTGTGAGCACCTTGTGAATTGCTGAAAGAAAAACTTGCAAGAGAGTATGAACCTGACTGTATGTGCAGCCACTACGGGCTTCATACTCATGCATGCTAGACCACTCAGCATTTAGCAATTTGTTCCAACTTTTCTGGCTGCTAGCACTTCTGCCTCAGGTGTGCAAATATTAATGACTTGGTTCTTCTTGTAGGCACCTGTCTCTCTCCAGATTTGGGGTTATTTAATTGCCCTGCAACCTCAGTTCTCTAGTGGATTAAAGAAAAAATATTAATTTGAAGAATATTCACCTCTTTTTATGTTATAATTGTGAGACCAACTTTACTTTCAGATCTACATCTTCAGGCTCAAACAGAAGTGGTTATATATTTTAATTGACCAGATTTTAAAATTATGAGAACAAATTTGGAACAAAATTTATTACTGCTGTGGAAAATGGTATATGAGTTCAAATATTGATTCCTGGGAATGAACACTGTCATACTGAGAACTTGATCCAAGGTACAGATGGGGCTTGATGCAGCTTTGTTCTATGGGTAATGATTATGAATGTGTGATGTTGATTCGGGTACATTTAGAAGGAAGGAAAAGATCTAATTTTATTGTGTGTTTGATGAGTGATGCTGAAGAGTACATCTGCAGTTGCTCCGACAGAGCAGATGGGCACATAAGCGAATTGCAAGATGGAAGCATCTTGGTCTAGATTAAAGGTCACCAAATTATGGCCTTTGTGCCAAATCTAGGTCTGTTTTTGCACAACTTTTTAGTTAAGTTTTTTTTCATTTGTTTGTTCATTTTTAACATTTTAAGAGAGTATTTTTTAAAAAGACAAAAAAAGTGTTACCACAAATATATGTGGCTGGCAAAGACTAAAGACTGAATTATTTACTATCCATCCCCTTACAGAAAAGGTGTTCCAATCTTTGAGACACATATTTCTCTCATTTTGGTCATGTCCCATATCTGAGCTTTCACTCAAGGATAAAATGAAGCAGCCCTGAATGGAAGAATTATCACAATTTGACACTCAGGAAAATCACAGTGTGATGATACCCTTTCAGAAAGAATGTAAAATTATAATTTAAAAAAATCAATGAATCACAAGTCTTAAAACTTCAGGGTGTTTCTATTTGTATTCACCATTATTCATTATTTATTCAAAAACTGTTTATTGAACACTTATTATAGGCCAGGCACGCTTCTATTTATTAAGAATGCAACTGTGAACAACAATCAAACAAAAATCCTTATCCTCGTGGAGGTTGCATTCTAGTGAATTAAAAATGAGGATAGAAACAAATAAATAAGTAATATACACACTATGCTAGATGGTGATTAGGGGTATTAAGGAGGGTAAAAGAAAAACAGGAAAAGAAGTTAGGACTTGTCAAAGATTAGGAAGTTCGGTTTTAAATAAGGTGTTAAAAGAAGATCATTATTTATTTTCCCAAATGTGAGGATGCACCCAGGAAAAACATAAGTCAGAAGAGCATCTATATCCTGTGCTTTTCAAAGAGGGTTTGGGGAACTCAATATTTAAAGAGGAAAGAGCAACCAGGAGGGAAAAACGAAGAGGGCAGGCAGTGAGGCAAATGGTTACATTCTTGTGAAGCTCTAATAAGGGTTCTGTACATCTCAATTTTACATAAGATAAGGTAAGCATGTGAAAAGAGTGAGCAGAGGAAAAAGTCAATTATGCATTCATCTCAGCGTAGTGGGAAAAATAATTTCCGGTCTTGTCCTTGCTCTGTATCTGTGAAGATTAGATCGTAATTGAAATCCTCAGATTGAGATTTAGCAGGACTCAATTTTAGCGCTAATTTATAGAAAGGATATGTATCCTGAAATATTTAGGGGCTCACAAAGTCTTTTCTTGTGAGCACATTAAGAGAGAGACCATCTGGGAACATATATGGCCTTTCATTGTGGAAACATGGTTTATGCATAAGGTTATGACAAAGGGTTGTGAAATGGTAGCTGTTTGGGAACAAAAAGGAGGCAGTATTGAGTGACTCAGTTCCCAAGCTTAACTCTTCCTTTGAGAGCGAGTTTAGGTTCCTGAGATCTACTTTTTTCACAGAATATAGACAGCTGGATAGAGAGGATCTCTTCCACCCTTACAAGTTGAAAGGGTCGGGGGTGGGGGTAAAGAGGAGGAGAAGGAATTAAAGGAGAGGCTGGGTACAGTGGCGCATGCCTGTAATCCCAGCACTTTGGGAGGCTGAGGTGGGCAGACCATGAGGTCAAGAGATCGAGACCATCTTGGCCAACATAGTAAAACCCCATCTCTACTAAAAATACAAAAATTAGCTGGTCTTGGTGGTGCACGCCTATAGTCCCAGCTACTTGGGAGGCTGAGGCAGGAGAATCGCTGGAACCCAGGAGGTGGAGGTTGCAGTGAGCCGAGATTGCACCACTGCACTCCAGCCTGGTGACAGAGGGAGACTCCGTCTCAAGGAAAAAAAAAAAAAGAGCAGTAGAAGGAAGAAGTTGGGGAACAGGAAGAGAAGGAAAAGCAGAAGGAAGGGAAAGTAGAAGGAGAAAAAAAAAAAAAGCCAGGCAATTTACAAATTTATAGCATGTCTTAAACTCATGATAAGCTGAGGTCACAGGAAAATAACTTGAAATCTGTGAAAAGGCCAAAGCCCTTACCTACCTGAAACAAAGGCTTCCAGACACTCTTAAAACATTTATTTTTTAATGTATTGCTAAAGGCTGAGTGTAGACCAGAGAGAGAATACATTACGTCTGAGGGGTTGCAGATACAAGGATAATTTGCACCAAATCACATATTCTTCTCTACTGACTTCACTAGGTGTTCACAAACAAGAATGGGGACAGGGAGTCTTCAGAAATTCTCTCTCTTGGTGCAGGCTTAAGAAAGGGTTACAGCAGCTGCCGTGGAAAAGGCACAAAGTCTCATTTGCATTCTTCTCCTCCATTTATCCTATGAAACGGAATTCTTAAGATTCAGGAAGAATGACAGTGAAGTCTATGCTCCCTTTAAATAAATGAAAAAACACTTTGCAATTGAAGAAAATTAACATTAAAAAAAGAAAAGAAAATTAACAAACAAACAAACAAAAATATCTACCCCTGGGCAAGGGGCAGAAAGTGTGTTGGGCCCAAACCAACAGCTTGGGACAGGAAAGGATCACGATCCCTGAAAAGTTCCAATGCCAAGATCAGGGACACCGTGCCTGTCTAAAGTGAGGCTTAATCATAACAATAATTGTCCCCCATGTTGATATTACCAGCCTAAGAAATAGCAGCACTATACTGCTGCTCAGAGATAGTCTCTGAGGCACAGTACAAAAAAAAAAGAAAAAAAAAAAAGACTTGAAGCTGAGGGTGGAGCAGATATTTTTAAGAATCTTCTGGAAAACCAGCTACTGCACAAAACACAAGGTAACGCTGAAGAATTTAAAGATTGTGGCACAATGAGAGAAAATGTAGCAACAGCAAAACCCAAACTAAGCTCAACTACTGATTAAATTGATTCAAATCTCCACACTAAATGCCTAGCAAAGCTTTTTAATTTCTTATTTAAAGCGTGCTCATTTCTAGGCATACAGTGTTTACCTCAGCCATAACTTTTCCATGGATGATGTCCAGTTTACAACACTATAAAAAAACTGAGGCATATAAAGAAGGCAACCTAAACAAAACAAAGCACTGCCAAAAGTAAAAGTGATGAATAGAATGTGATATAGATATGAAACAGATGTTGAAACTATCAAGCACGAAATGTAAAACAACTGATTAATATGCTATAGGTTCTAGTGGAAAAGGTTGACAGCATGTATTCTCCCTTTAGCAGAGAGAATGAAACTGTAAGAAAAGATTGGCACAATGCTGCTATGCATTGGGACTCATTCCTGGCTTCCAACAGCTCCTAGGAAAGGGGTGATTTGAGCAGGTGTGGAGCAGCACACTCTTGCTATGGACATCTGGAATCCTGACAGCAGGAGATCCCAAAACCCCCTACAGACACTGGACCTGGCCGGGAGGGTTGCTTAGAGAGGTGTTAGGGGCAAAGCTTCAGCTAGTTTGGAGCCCAGAGGGTTTGGTGTGAGAGCGTCTGTAGGGGAGCAAAGCCAGGGATGCTCATCACCCAAGGTTTGCTTTTTTCCATAGGAGACTTTAACCTTAGGGGAACTGTCAGACTTGAACAGTGCGGGGCAATCTTGCTCATAAGAAACGGTCAATCTCAGCACCCTGCTATCTGCTGCCCTCAACCAGGGCCCCAGCCTGGCCATGCCTGCTTGCAGTGCAGCCTTGTGCCCAACCAGGGCACCTCTTAAAGTCAGACATCATAGCTCCTGCACTGATAGGCAAGACTTGACCATCAGAGAGCTCCAGAAGAGCAGTCCCTGCTGGTACAGACCAGCCCACCTGTGCCCTCCATCCATCACAGACTCCCTCATGTTTTATTTATTTATTTATTTTTTGCCAGCAAGCACTCATTTCCAGCCACGCCCCACATTACTTTACAAGGGCAGAGTTTAACTTCTCTTCCCAGCTGGTACCTGTGTGCACATGCACCCCACCATGCCAATGCTGTCTTATCAGTGCACCTGGCAGAAAAACAACAAAAAAGGAAAACTGCAAGCCAATATCCTTGATCAACAGTGATATAAAAATATTTAACAAAATACTGGCAAATTGAATTCAGTAGCATATCAAAAAGCAAATCCACTGTGATCAATTAGGCTTTATTCCTGGTTCTACTTATGGAAATCAATAAATGTGATTCACCACATAAAGGAAACTTAAAACAACAAACACATGATCATTTCAACAGATGTGGAAAGGGATTTTAAAATAATTCAACATCCCTTCATGTGAAAAGCCCTCAAGAAACCAGGCAATGAAGAAACATTCCTTAATATAATAAGAACCACGTATGACAAACTCAAAATCAACATTATAGTGAATGAACAAAAGCTGGAAGCATTCTCCTAGAAACCTGGCAGAAGACAAGGATGTCTTCTCTCACCGTTTATATTTACCATAGTACTGGAAGTCCTGGCAGAGCAATCAGGCAAGAGAAAGAAATAAGACATCCAAATAGGAATAAAAGAAGTCAAACAATCCTGTTTGCAAATGATATGGTTCTACATCAAGAAAACCCCATAGTCTTGTTCAACAACTCATTGATCTGACAAAAAATTTCAGCAAATTTTCAAGATACAAAATCACTGTATGAAAATTAATAGCATTCCTATACACCAACAACATCTTAGCCAAGACTCAAATCAATAATGCAATCCCATTTACAATAGCCACAAAAAGAATAACAGACCTAGAAATACAGCTAACCAAGGAGATGAAAGACGTGTGTAGTGAAAATTACAAAACACTGCTCAAAGAAATCAGAGATAACACAAACAAATAAAAAAAGTTCCATTCTCATGGATGGGAAGAATCAATGTTTTTGAAATGGCCATACAACCCAAAGCAATTTATAGATTCAATGCTATTCCCATAAAACTCCCAATAACATTCTTCATTTAATTAGAAGAAACTGTTTTTATATTCATAAGGAACCAAGCAATGGCTTGAATGGTCAAGGTTATTCAGCAAAAATTATAAAGAAAAAAGCTGGAGGCATCACAATACCTGATTTCAAACTATACTATGAAGCTACAGTAATCAAAACAGCATGATACTCATAGCAAACAGACACATAAACCATTGGAGAGAATGATCCAGTGGATAACCATAAATGATTTCAAGAGAGAAAGAAATAGTTGTGAAGATAGCCTTGCAGAAACAGGAAACAGTTGTGGTACCTAATGCTCATGTGGAGGGATTGGTCTTAGCAAGAATCATGAACATTTTTTTCATATTAGTCACAGGAAATAAAGAGTAAGTGAGGAATAATTCTGGTAGGTGGGTAGAAGTGATGAGGGCTGCTGGAAATATCTCTTGACTGTTTTTATTTTATTTTCTCAGTGCAAATTATAGCAAAAGTATCAGGGCAAGATGGCCAACTAGACATAGCTAGGTGGAACAGCTGTCACCAAAGATCAGGATGACTTTTGCACTCCTAACAGATCTTCACAGGAAAGGCACTGAGCATGGTTGGAAGAAAGACAGCCTGTTGGTGCCTGCCTGCAGTGCAACCTCAGTTGCCCTAGGGGACCACATCACATCTCCTGGGCTGGCCAACTGCACCTGACCAGTGGAAAACTCCAGTGGGGTGACCCCTTTGGTCACGCACCAACCTGCTCACTCCCTCCTCCCACTCTAGGTGCCCCTGGGCCCATGGCCATCACCCACATTGCTTTGCTTGGGCATGTGTACACAGGTAGATTTTGCTTTCCCTACCCCTCTATTACTTTTTTGTGTGTGCATCCTGCTCTGTCACTGCTGCCTGCAGGAATGCACTCTGCCATTCCTCCCCCACCATACTGCCATTGCAGTGGGAATTTCATCAGGAACAGAGCCTGCCAGCTCTGCACTTCTGCTGTGCCCCATTACTGTGCCATCACAGCCACCAGAGGTAAACTAGGCACAGGGAACAATGGATTTTCTCCTGCCCTGAGTGGCCATGTCTGCCTCTGTGAACATGCACAGAGACCACATACAGTCCTGTGGCTGCCAGTGCCCTACACATATGCTAATACTTGCACCAGCATGGCTGCAGGCACAGGTGCCAGTGGGTTCCCACAACCCCTGCAAGCTGTGCTGTCTTTGCCACTGCTCCAGATGCCCACGCAGAGACTGAATGTTTCCAAACACCCACTAGCAACCTGCCACAGCCATGAGTGTGCACCCTGCTGTTCTGCTGCTGCCACTGGCAAGTGCAAATGAGGACAGAACTGCTACCAACACCCAAAGAAATGCTTTTGTTGGTACTACCCATGAAAGTGCTGGAACTAGAGGTGTGGGAACATCTTAGCCCCACCAGCACATTGGGTTTCTAACCTCATGGAGCCAGAGAACAAATTCAGGGCCCAATATTAGCCCACCAGAGTTAGAGCACACAGACCAAGAGATGTGAGCTGAGCCTCTTAAAATCTTCCAGAAACAAAGCCAGTTGGCTGAACCCAATTTATACCACAATAAAATCCTCAAGGTCATCCAATAGGATGAAAGAAAAAAACATTCCAAAGGGCAGCAACTTCAAAGATTAAAGGAATCAGCTCACAAAGATGAGAAAGAATCAGCACAGGAGCTCTGGCAACTCAAATAGGCAGAATGCCTTCTTCCTCCAAATTACTACACTAGCACTCCAGCAAGAGTTCTGGATGAGGCTGGGATGGCTGAAGTGGCAAAAGTAAAATTCAGAATATGGATAGGAACGAAGAGTACTGAGATGCAGAAAGACATTGAAACCCAAACCAAGGAAGCTAAGGAATCACAATAAAATGACACAGGAGAAAAAGGCAAAATAGCCAGTATAGAAAAAGCATAGCCAATCTGGCAGGGTTGAAATCCCCCCCTGCAGGGATTTCATAATGCAATCACAAGTATTAATAGCAGAATAGACCAAGCTGAGGACAGACTCTCAGAGCTTGAAGACTGGCTTCCTGAAATAAGACAGTTAGACTAAAAACAGAAATAAAAAGATTTAACAGGAATAAATAAAACTTCTGAGAAATAAGAGACTATGTAAAGAGATCTAATCCATGACTCATTGGTGTCCACTAGAGAGATGGAGAGAATGGAAGCAACTTGGTAAACAGATTTTAGAATATCATACAGGAGAACTTCTCCAACCTAGCTAGAGAAGCCAACATTCAAATTCAGAAAATGCAGAGATCTTGTGAAGTAAATTACTTCACAAGATGATCATCCCCAAAACACATAATTATCAGATTATTCAATGTCAAAATGAAAATAACAAAATTTAAGGCAACTAGAGAGAAACAACAGCTCAACTAAAAGGGAAGCCTATCAGATTAACAGCAAACCTCTCAGCAAAAGCCAATATTCAACATTATAAAAGAAAAGACATTCCAACTAGGATTTTTATGGCAGGCCTAATTAAGCTTCATTAGAGAAAGAGAAATAACATCATTTTCAAAGAAGCAAATGCTGAAGAAGTTTGTTAACACCAGACATGCTTTACTTCCTAAAGAAAGCACTAAATATGGAAATAAAAAACCATTACTAGCCATGACAAAAACAAAATTATGTACACAAAGCAGTGACACTAAAAAGCAACCACACAAACAAGTCTGCAAAATAACTAGCTAACATCATGATGACAGGATCAAATCCACACATATCAATACAAGCCTTGAATATAAATGAGCTAAACGTCCCAATTATAAAACATACAGTGGTAAGCTGGATAAGGAACCAAGACCCATCGGCATGCTGTCTTCAAGAGACCTCTCACATGCAAAGACACACATATAAAGAGATGGAGAAAAGTCTACCAAGCAAATGGAAAAAAAATCCAAGTTTGCAATCCTAATTTCAGACAAAACAGACTTCAAATCAACAAAGATAAAAGAAAAATACAAAGAAGGGCATTACATATTGGTAAAGGGTTATATTCAACAAGAAGTCCCAAATACCCTAAATATATATGTATACAACACAGTAGCAACCAGATTCATAAAGCAAGTTCTTAGAGACCTTGGTGACTTAAACTCCCACATGATAATAGTGAGAGACTTCAACATCCCACTGGCATTCCCAGGCAGATGATTGAGGGAAAACATTCACAGATATTCAGGACCTGTACTCAGCACTAAATTAAACAGACATGATAGATATCTACAGAATTCTTCATGCCAAAACCAGAGTATATACATTCTTCTCATTGCCATATGGCACATACTCTAAAATCAATCACATAGTCAGACATAAAGCACTCCTCAGCAAATGCAGAAAATTGAAATTATAACAACCACTTTTTGGACTTCAGCACAATCAAGTTAGTAGTCAAGACTAAGAAAATTGCTGAAAACCATAAAATTACATGGAAATTGAAAAATTTGCTCTCCTGAATGACTTGTGGGTAAATAATAAAATTAAGGCAGAAATAAAGAAGTTCTGTAATCCCTGCACTTTGGGAGGCCAAGGAGGGTGGATCACTTGAGGTCAGGAGTTTCAGATCAGTTTGGCCAACATGATGAAACCCTGTCTTTATTAAAAATACAAAAAAACAACCAGGTATGGTGGCATGCGCCTGCAATCCTAGCTACTCAGGAGGTTGAGGCAGGAGAATCACTTGAACCCAGAGGGCGAAGGTTGCAGTGAGCCAAGATTGCACCACTGCACTCCAGCCTGGGCAACAAGGGTGAAACTCCATCTCAAAAAAAAAAAAAGGAGTTATTGAGAAGAAAGATACAACATACCAGAATCTCTGGGACACAGCTAAGGCAGTGTTAAGGGGAAAATCAAAACATTAAATGCCCTAATCAAAAAGCTAATAAAAAACCTCAATTTGATATCCTAATAGAAGAGATCCTAGAGAAATTCAACCCCAATGCTTGAGGAAGACAAGAAATAATAAAAGCAGTGTTTAACTGAAGGAGATTGAGACATGAAGAAAACATTCAAAGGATGAACAAAACCAGGAGTCTTTTTGGGGAAAAGTTAATAAAATAGACCACTAACTAGACTAATAAAAAAGAAATAAATAAAAAGAAAAAAGATAATAACTAAATAAACACAATTAGAAATGACAAAAGAGATATTACCACTGATCCCACAGAAATACTGATGACCATCAGAGAATATTAAAACCTCTGTGCACATAAACTAGAAAACCTAGAAGAAATAGATACATTCCTGGACACATGCACTCCCTTGAAACTGTACCAGGAAGAAATTGAATCACCGAACAGACAAATAATGAGTTCTGAAATTGAGTCAGTAATAAATAGCCTACCAACCAAAAGAAGCCCAGGACCAGAGGAATTCACAGCTGAATTCTACTAGATGTACAAAGAAAAGTTGGTACCATTTCTGCTGAAACTGTTTCAAAAATTGAGGAAGAGGGACTCCTCCCTAACTCATTCAATGAGGCCAGCATTATCCTGATACCAAAACCCGGCAGCAAGACAACAATAAAAAGGGAAACTTCAAGCCAATATCCTTGATGAACATTGATGAAAAAAATCCTCAACAAAATACTAACAAACTGAATCCAGCAGCATATCAAAAAGCTTATTCAACATGATTAAGTAGGCTTTATTCCTGGGATGCAAAGTTGGTTCAAAATATGCAAATCAATAAATGTGATTCATTACATAGACAGAACTACTAAAGGTAAAATCCAAATGATTATCTCGATAGATGCATAATAGGCTTTCAATAAAATTCAACACCCCACCACATTAAGAACTCTCAATAAACTAGTTATTAAAGGAACATACCTCAAAATAATAAGAGCCATTTATGACAAACCCACAGTGAACATCATACCAAATGGGCAAAAGCTGGAAACATTCCTCCTAAAAACCAGCACAAGACAAAGATGCCCTCTGTCACAAGTCTTATTTAATATAGTATTGGAAATCCAGGCCAGAGTAATCAGTCTGCATAAAGAAATACAGGGCATCCAAATAGGAAGAGAGGAAGTAAAACTATCCCTGTTTGCAGACGACATGATCCTATATCTAGAAAGCTCCATAGTCTCAGCCCAAAAGCTCCTTGAGCTAATAAGTTCAGTGGTCTCAGGAAACAAAATTAATGTACTAAAATTACTAGGATTCCTGCATGTCAACAATAGTCAAGCCGAGAGTCGAATTAAGAACAAAATTACACTCACAATTGCCCCCAAAAGAATAAAACACCTAGGAATACAGCAAACCAGGAAAGTGAAAGATCTCCGCAATAAGAACTACAAAACAATGCTCAAAGAAATCAGAGATGACGCGAACAAATGGAAAAACATTCCATGTTCGTGGTTAGAAAGAATCAATATTTTTAATATGGCCATATTGCCCAAAGCAATTTACATATTCAATGCTATTTCTATCAAACTACCGATGACATTCTTTACAGAGCTAGAGTAAATTATTTTAAAACTCATGAAACCAATAAAAGAGCCTGAATAGCCAAGGCAATTCTAAGCAAAAAGAACGAAGCTTACACTACCCAGTTTTGAACTATACTGCAGGGATACAATAGCCAAAACAGCATAGAACTGGTACAAAAACAGACACATAGAACAACGGAATGGAATAGAGAACCCAGAAAATAATTGCCACTATCTGATCTTCAACAAATCTGACACAAACAAGCTAAGAGGAAAGGGCTCCAGATTCAGTAAATGGCGCTGGGAAAACAGGCTAATCACATGCAGAAGATCGAAACTGGAATCCTGTCTTACACCATACACAATATCAACTCACGATAAATTAAAGGCTTAAAGGTAAAACTCTTGACTGTAAAAACTTTGGAAGACAACCTAGGCAATCTCATTCTAGACACAGGAACAGGCAAATATTTAATGATGATGTCAAAAGCAATTACAACAAAATCAAAATTGATAAATGAGATATAATTAAACTAAGGAGTTTCTACACAGCAAAATAAACTATCAACAAAGTAAACAGACAGTCTATAGAGAGGGAGAAAATTTTTGCCAACTATGCATCTGACAAAAATCTGACATCCAGCATCTATAAGTATCTTGAATGAACTTTCAAGAAAAAACAAACCCCAATAAAAAGTGGGCAAAGACCATGAACAGACATTTTTCAAAAGAAGACATACATGTGGTCAACAGGCATATGATCATCATCATTGATCACTAGAGAAATGAAAATCAAAACCACAATGAGATACCATCCCACAACAGTCCAAACGACTGTTATTTAAAAGTCAAAAAATAACAGATGCTGGAAAGGTGCAGCGAAGAAGGAACACATACACTTTTGGTGATAGTGTAAATTATTCCAATCATTGTGGAAAGCAATGTGACAATTCCTCAAAGAACTAAAAAGAGAATTACCGTTTTGTTGAGAAATCCCATTACTGGGTATATACCCAAAGGAATATAAAGTGTTCTATCCTGAAGACACTTGCATGTGTCTGTTCACTACAGCACTATTTACAAAAGCAAATACATGGAATCAACCAAAATGTCCATCACTGGTAGAATGGATTAAGAAAATGTTGTACATATACACCATAGAACGCTATGCAGTCATATAAAAGAATGCGATCATGTCCTTTGCAGAAACATGAATGGATCTGGAGGCCGTTATCTTTAACGAAGTAATGCAGAAACAGGAAACCAAATATTGCTTGTTCTCACTTATAAGTGGGAAATAAATGATTAAAACACATTAACAAATAGAAGGGAGCAACAAATACTGGGGCCTATCTGACATTAGAAGGTGGGAGAAGAGAGAGAGTTGGAAAAAATAACTGATGGGTACTACGTGTAATAGCTGGGTGAAGAAATAGTGCGTACAAATAAAGCAAAAGTATCAGCTGAGACTGAAGATGAGGAAGGAGTGTTTATCTTTATGAGTAGGAACTTGAATAAGGTGGATGGGTTGATTCAACTAGGATTGAAGTCTTACAAAGGAAATTCAGGCCGGGCGCGGTGGCTCAAGCCTGTAATCCCAGCACTTTGGGAGGCCGAGGCGGGTGGATCACGAGGTCAGGAGATCGAGACCATCCTGGCTAACATGGTGAAACCCCGTCTCTATATACAAATACAAAAAACTAGCCGGGCATGGTGGCGGGCGCCTGTAGTCCCAGCTACTCGGAGGCTGAGGCGGGAGAATGGCGTGAACCCGGGAGGTAGAGCTTGCAGTGAGCCGAGATCGCGCCACTGCACTCCAGCCTGGGCGACAGAGCGAGACTCCGTCTCAAAAAAAAAAAAAAAAGGAAATTCAAAGATGAGATACGTAGAAAGAAAGAGGGAGAGAGTGGTCAGTTATATTTAAGGGAATAATTATTATGTTTGACAAGTGAATTTCATTTTAATAATGAGGAAAGGGAGAGTATACTAAAAGTGAGGTGGTACCATATAGTGTAATTTCTAAGGATTGTTGAAATGAGGTTTAAAATGTAATGAAGGCAAAACCATAGGAAGAGGTAGATTAAGAATGGGATACAAGAAGTTGAGATAACGAAAGGATGACAGTTTTTCTTAATTAGAAAGTATAGGTAGCGAATGACCAAATAAGTTGGAGTAGATTGGAGGAGAGGACTGCAGAAATAAAACATGAGTTCAGATTATTAAACATAGTATTTCTTAATTTTGGAAATCTGTAAGAACTTTGGCAGGAGGAATATAATGCAATATTACACAAACATTGGATAATTGAAGGGATTATATCTCCAAAAAATGAGTCAGAAAAACATGAAGCATATGAGATAACTGCAATATGGTCTTACAGGTCTTTTTAAACGCTCCTTGTAGGTACCTTACTTTTGGTACATCAGAGTGCACTGAAATGCAATGAAATCAAGAGAAATTGCCATTCTTTTTTTAGGTATTCAACTAACAAGACATTTAAATTAAGAAGAGATAATTAATACACTGGGAAATAAATACAAGTTCTTACTTTAAAATAAGTGAAAGGTATTCTTAGGCAGTAAAAATTTTTGCAACTGACTGTTACGGTTGAACCTGGTAAGGAAAATGTTTCATTTGGAAGAAGGTATTGGCAATATTATATTTAAAATGATTTGGTATAAGGAACTACTACTAATAATAGCATATATTCCTCTTTTTCTTTTGTATATGGGAAGGAAAAAATAAACGGAGAAGTAAAAGATGAATTTTAAAGATGAGGAAATACTGACTGAGAAAGTAGTATTTACCAGAGAAAAAATGCGTCATTCTAGAGGAGATTAAAGTATCATGGCTAGTTACCAAAATTTAAAGTGTTTTCAATCAGTGAATTCAGAGAGCTGTCTACATGTCACCAAAAACTTAAAGAGATATACATAAAATAAAATGACAAATTTGTAAATTAATATTTGATTATAAATATGAGGTGATGAAAGAGTAAATGAAGTACATCATGCAAAATTGTACATGGGCCAACTCCCAGTTATAGTTTCAACTTCAAGCCGTTCTCTTCAGTTAAATGCTATTACAATGAAAAATACCGTATACAAATGAGATAAAATTCAGGGAGTTTTCTTTTTTTTTGAGACGGAGTCTCGCTCTGTCACCCAGGCTGGAGTACAGTGGCCAGATCTCAGCTCACTGCAAGCTCCGCCTCCCAGGTTTACGCCATTCTCCTGCTTCAGCCTCCCAAGTAGCTGGGACTACAGGCGCCTGCCACCTCGCCCCGCTAGTTTTTTGTATTTTTTAGTAGAGACGGGGTTTCACCGTGTTAGCCAGGATGGTCTCGATCTCCTGACCTCGTGATCCGCCCGTCTCGGCCTCCCAAAGTGCTGGGATTACAGGCTTGAGCCACCACGCGCGGCCAATTCAGGGAGTTTTCACCTTACACTCTAATGTGGGACTATAATACTGATCATGCAAGTTGAAACTGCAAAGCAACCCTTAAGAATTAATGAGAAAAATTAATCACATTGTTCTATGGTCTTTAAAAATTTTGTTAAAACATTATGTTCTATGATCTTTAAAAATTTTGTTGAAACATTAAAAACTATCTTAGTTTTAGTTGTAAATGTATAGGGAATTGAAAAAGAAAAACTAGCAATTAAATTATTATGCATTTTTAAACATTAGAAACATTTTTTGTAATGAAATTTATCAAACGTAATTTGAACATTGCTTGCCTTCTAATTTACAACAAAGTGTAAAACTTTAGTAGGCTTAGGCAAAATTGTCATTCTCCTTTCTAAATTTGGATCAGTTTTCAACAGTAATTTTAATCTTTTGTCCTTTTTACCATTACAGTTTTAATGTCATGTAATATTACTGTGAATTCCTTTAATTCTAAGCTTTTTTTTTTCCTTTTTCCATGTCACTACCTGTGAGATATCTTCATTCTTTTCATCACAAACACTTTTCCTATTAATATTATCTGCTGAATGGTTCTATCTTTAAATATTATTATGTTTTGTGGCACTGGATGTCAGGACTTTATCGTATGAATTAGGGGTGACATAATTCATTCTGTTATCACCTTTTAAAAAATAATTAATTTTTAACTCTTTTATAGCCTTTTCACAAACCTATGTTTTTCATCTTATAAGTTATTCTTTGGATTGCATTTGAAAAACACTTGTCTAATGAACATTAAATATATATGTCCCTCATAATCCAGGCGCAGATTGTATAGCGATGTTCTTATTTGTACCAGCAGCCTCACCAAATAGCTCAACATTAATCAATCCATGCTGATTTCTGAAAGGATGAAACCACCTTTTAATGGCAGTATGACATTATCCTTCAGCCTTCTTGGAATTACTGTTTCCTTTCAAGGTGGCAACTAAATTATACTTTTTGTCTTTAATCCTAGCCTAACTCATTGAGATTTACTTTTTATGGCATTCTTCAATCTAAAGTAGAATTTAACACTTCCTTTAGCCAAGGATAAGTGGCTTTCTGTTCTTATTCATGAACCAAATAATAGCTATGCAGTTACAAATTACTGTCAAAATTTGAAAGAAGTGATGTGATTAGCCACTAAGCATGATGTACATATGTTATTTATCTAGTGACTTTTGGCATAAAAGGATAAAAGCAAAGTTTGTACTGTATGCATCTGCTAATGGATAATAAACGATTTCATGGTAACCAAAGCTTGAACCGTATTGTTGGGGGACTGGTGCTATTTAACCAAAGCTGTTAACTGAAATATATTTATATTGCAAAAGAGCAAAATAAGAACCACCTAAGTAAAATCACAGCTGCCCTGGTTCGAGTTGCTTTCACCTGGAATAAGCATCGGAGGAAAAATTTGAGAGATGTTTGCGACACGATAAAAAGATACTTTAGAATTTGAGATAGGTAATAGCTATAATGTTGCTAGTTCTTATAAAAAATATAGTCCCCCAAATTTTAGTGGGTTAACAAGATAGAAACTTATTTCTCACTCATGTAAAAGTCCAGTGCTGCTATTACTGATTAAGGAGGGGGTGCTGTGCTTCATGTAGTCATTCAAGACTCTGGTAGATGGAGGCTCTTCCAACTTTAACAAATGGCTTTCAAACTTGCCCTAAGAATAGACATCCAGCCATTAAAGGGGAAAATCATTCTCACATGGGAGGCTTTAGTGGGTCAGGCATAGAAGTTAAACACATCACATCCTCTAAGATTCCACTGATTAGAATGTAATTAGATGTCAAAATCTAGCTTCAAATAAAACTGCAAAATGTAATCCCTGACCAAAAAACTGTTTATCTGCAACAATTGTCTATTATACAAAGAGGAACAGGACGTTTGGAGAACATCTAGTTTTCTCTGATACATTTACTAAATGGTTAATTTGACATTAAATGTTCAAAAAGGCTTCTGGGCACTGCATATTTATTATTCCCAGATGAGTTCTGTCAAATCTGCATAGATGATACAGTATGTACTAGCATATTTGTGCTGCCTTTTCTGTTGTGCTTATTGCTGTGTTACATGAATGCACCCATTGACTAAGAAAATATTTGTAGCCTATCTCCTAGAAAACTGTGTGACTTCATCTTACATAATGTTAGGACCATATAGAATGGGGAATACTAGGAATGAAGCAAATTAAATTAAAAGAATGAACAACCAGTTTAAAAAGGTGTAAAACACATGCAAAAACAAATTGCTACAAAAAAATACAAAAGAAAATATGTGTAGAAAAAATATTCAATCTCATTAACAAAGAAATAGAATGTCATCAGCAAGATGGCCTATTAAATGTGTCTGGCACTCATTCCCTTCCTCCACAAAAAAAAGTAGCAAAACAATAGGTAAACAATGACAATTTGACCGTAGTATCTGAGGGAGAGTGCTGGAGTGCAGCAAAGGACTGACAAAATCCCTGTGGAACATGGAAGCCCAGCATGGTAGCATAGAATGGGGAATGAAGCACCCCGCTTCTGCTGCCCTGTCTCCCCTATTGGGATTGGCTCAAAGCCAGTAGGGATTTTTCCTAATAAAAAAAAGGGTAAGTAAATGTTCAATGACAACTCTCATTGCCACTGCAGATACTTTCAGTCTGTAGAACAGGAAATCTGAAGTCCACAGTCCTCAAAAGGCTCAAGCCAAGTTTGCAGAGTTGCCTGGATTCATACAGCTGCATTACACTAGGGTAGGAGCACACATTGTGCATTCCCTGCCAACCCATGACCTAAGCTGCTGTTGAATGGAGCCATCTTGAAACTGAAGCCACTGCTTCACAAGCAAAAAATGGAGGAAATTCATTACCACTAGAATTCGTTAGCATTTCTGGCCTTGCTAGAAAAACTTAAGGGACTCTTACACTAGAAGAGAAAGGATGATAACTACCATCATGGAAACACATGAAACTCACTAGTAAAGCAGATACACAAAGGAGAAAGAGAAATGTATCAAATACTATTACACTGAAAACCACCAAACCACAAATATAAACAATAGGAGAGAAAAAAGAAACAAATGTTACATAAAATAAACAGAAAAACAACAAAATAACAGGTCTATGTCTGCATGTCTTCATCTATCTATAATAACCTTGAAGGTAAATAAGTTACATTATTCAATTAAAATATATATACTGGATAAGTGGATAAAAATTATAAAACCCAACTTATGCTGCCTACAAGAAACTTGCTTCACCTATAAAGGCACAAATAGACTGAGAGTGAATAAATGGAAAAACATATTCCATGAAAACAGAAACCAAAGTGAGCAGGAGCAGCTATACTTATACATGATAAAACTGACTTTATGTCAAAAACTGTAAGAAGAGACACAATTTATTTTATATATTGATGAAGGAGTCAATTCAGCAAGTGGCTACAACAATTATAAATATATATGCACTCAACATTAGAGCACCCAGATAAGTAAGGTAAATAGTACTAGTTCTAAAACAAGAGCTATATCACAATACAATAGTAGTAGTGGATTTCAATACCCCACTCTTAGCATTAGATAGATCATCTTGACAGAATGTCAACAAAGAAATATTGGATTTAAACTGCACTATAAACAAAAGAAATCTGGCAGACATTTACAGAAAACGTAATTCAAAGGCTGCAGATTACACATTCTTTTTATCAGAAAATGAAACATTTTGTAGGATTGACCTTATGTTACGCCACAAAACAAATCTCCACAATTTTTAAAAGTCAAAGTTGTATCAAGTATCTTTTGTTATCAGAATGGAATAAAAGTGAAAATAAATAACAAGAGAAACTTTGGAAACTTCAACAAACACATGATAATTTTAAAAACATGATTTTCAATGAACAATGGGTCAATCAAAAAATTTAGAAAAAAAATTAAAAGTTTATTAAAATAAATTAAAATAGAATGACAACATACCAAAACCTATAGGATACAGCAAA
Organism: Macaca nemestrina; assembly: GCF_043159975.1. NCBI lineage: Eukaryota > Metazoa > Chordata > Mammalia > Primates > Cercopithecidae > Macaca > Macaca nemestrina. The sequence continues at coordinate 535,414 of NW_027257581.1, forward strand.
AGCACCATTAACAGGAAAATGTATAGCAATAAATGCCTATGTCAAAAAAGCACAGAGATTTCAAACAAGCAACCTAACAATAGACTTCAAAAAACTATTAAGGTAAGAACAAACTCAACCTCAAGTTAGTAGAAAAACAGAAATAATAAAGATAAGAGAATAAATAAACAAAAACTGAGACCAACAAAAATAATAAGAAAGATCTATGAAACAAAATATCATTTATTTTAATAGACAAACAAAACTGATAAACCATTAGCTTGACTAAAATAAAAAATAAGACACAAATAAATAAAATCAAAAGTGAAGAAGGAAACATTAAAACTGATATGCTAGAAATACAAATAATAACTAGAGACTATTTTAAACAACTGTATGCTAACAATTTGTAAAACCTAGATAAAATGGATAAATTCCTGAAATTCCTGGATACACAAAAGCTACCAAGACTGAACCAAAAAAAAAAAAAAAAAAAGCCTGGACAGACAAATAATGAGTAATGGAGTTAAGTCAATAATAAAAATTTATCAGCCTGAACAGACAAATAATGAGTAATGAAGTTAAGCGAATAAGAAAAATTTATCAGCAAGAAAAAGTTCAGGACCAGATAGCTTCACTGCTGAATTCCATGAAACTTTTAAAGAAACACTAATACTATTTTTTCTTAAACTCTTTCTAAAAATGCAAGATGAGGGAGTTTTTCCAAACTCATTCTGCAAGGCCAGCAGTACAGTGATACCAAAACGACAAAATACACTAAGAAATAATACTAAAGCCACAACCTGTGACAAACATATATGCAAAAATCCTCAACCAAATACTAGCATATTGAATCCAACAGAACATCAAAAAGATTATGCCCCATGATAAAGTAGAATTATCCCAGGGATGCAAGTATGGTTCAACATACACAAATCAATAATCTTGGTACATCACATCAAGATAATGAAACTATATGACATCTCAATAGATATGAAAAAAACTTTTGGTAAAATTCAACACTGCTTCATGATTAAAAAAAAAAAATTCTCAACAAATTAGGTATAGAAGAAACATACCTGAACATAATGAAAGCCATATGTGACATATTTATAGCTGAAAAAGAAAAAGTGGAAATCTTTTTGTCTAAGAACTGAAACAACATAAGGAGGCCTATTTTCACCACTCTTGATCAACATAGTATTGGAAATCCTAGCCAGAGCAATCAGGCAAGAGAAATAAATAAAGGGCATCTAAACTAAAAAAGAATAAATCAAATTGTTCCTGTTTGCAGAGTATATGGTATGATATATGGAAAAACATAAAGATTCCACCAAAAAGCTCTTAGAATGATAAATTCAGAAATGTTGCAGAATACAAAATAAAAATAAAAATTAATAGAATTCCTGTGCAACAATATCCAAAAAAACAAAACAAAACAAAAAAAACCAGAAATCAAGAAAGTGATCACATTTACAATAGCTAAAAACAATAAAATAATACCTAAAAATTACCTAGGAATAAATTTATTTTATTTCTTTAACTTCTTTATCCAAGGAGGTGAAATATCTCTACAATGAAAACTATAAAAGATTGATAAATTGAAGAGGACATGGAAAAGTGAAAGGACATTTCATGTTTATGAATAGAATAAATTTATATTGTTAAAATGACCATACTACCCAAAATAACCTATAGATTCAATTTCATTCCATTAAAATACCAATTTCTCCACAGAAGCATCACACTACCTGACTTTAAAACAGTGGAAAGCTATCGTAACCCAAACAACATGGTACTGACATGAAAAAAAATAACAGACACAAAGACCCATTGAATAGAATAGACAACCCAGAAATCAATGCATGTATTTACACCCAACTGGTTCTCGACACATCTCAAAAATATTCTCTGAGGAAAGGACAGTCACTTTAATAATTGGTCCTGATAAAACTGGATATTCATAGTCAGAAGAATTAAACTAGAATCCTCTGTCTTACCATATTCAATAATTAACTCAAAATAGATGAAAAACTTAAATGTAAGACCAGAAACTATGATAAAACTACCAAAAGAAAATGTAGAAGAAATGCTTCAGGAGTTTGGTTTAGGAAAATGTTTTATAAATAAGACCTCAAAAACACACACAACAAAAACAAAAATAGACAAATGGACTAAATGAAACTAATGAATCTCGGCACCACAATGGAAACAATCAACAGAGGGGAGAGACAACCTGTAGAATGGGAATAAAATATTCACAAACTATTCATCTGATAAGGAATTATATTCAGAATATACAAGAATTTCAAACAACTCAACCACAAAATAATAGTGAGCAAATAATGTCAATGCACATCAAATAAAGTCATACAAATAACCAACAGATATATTTTCAAAATACTTAACATCACTTATCATCATATAAATGCAAAATGTCACTAATCATGAGGAAAATGCAAATTAAAACCACAATGAGATGTCTTTTCTCCTCTGTTAGAATGCTTGTTATCCTAAAGACAAAAAATATCAAATGCTGGCAAAGATACAGAGAAAGGTGAACTTTCATACACTGTTGGTGGAAATGTAAATTAGTACAGCCATTATGGAAAACAGTATGGAGGTTCCTCAAAAAACTAAAAATACAACTACCAGATAATTCAACAATCCTGCTATTGGGTATATATCCAAATGAAAGAATATCAGTATGTCAAAAAATACCTGTACTACCATGTTTATTGCAGTGATATCCACAATAGCTAAGATATGGAATCAACCTGTGTCCATCACCAGATGAATGAATACAGAAAATGTGCTATATTCATGCAAAGAAATACTATTCATGCATTAAAAATGAATGAAATCCCGTTATGCACAGCAACATGAGACTGGAGGAACATATTAAGTGAAATAAGCTAGGCATAGAAAGGGAAATACTGCATCTTCTCACTCATATGTGGAAACTAAAATAGTTGCTATCATAGAAGTAGAGGTTGGAATAGTGGTTAATAGAGGCTGAGAAAGGTAGGAGGAAGTGAGGGATAGAGAGAGATTGATTAACAGATACAAAATTACAACTAGATAGGATAAATAAACTCTAGCATTCTACAGAGCCATAAGGTGACTATGGTTAATAATTCAAGGAGGTGGACCTGCTAGATACCTTGATTTGGTCATTATATACTGTAGACATGTATTGAAATATCACATTATATCCCATAAATATATATAATTATTATGTATCAATTAAAATAGTGTTAATTGAAAAATCCATCACAGGATTAATGGATTAAGGAATGGGGTATATACATACGACGATATATTATTCACCAGTGAAAAAGAATAAAGCTCTGATTTAGAAAAAGAAACATTAAGCTAAGACAGCAATTTTAATCAAATTTTAAAAAATTAAAAACTGATAATGTCATGTATTTGCTAACGTTTGTTAAAATAGAGTTTAAAAATATTTTAATGAGCCCGTAATTAAATATGACCTTTCTGAAGAATAATTTATCAATATAAACAATCTTAAAATGGTGTTTTTTTGGCTCAGAAATTTCACATTTTCTATATTATTTAATTAAATGATTGAAAACGTGGTAAAAGATTAATTCAAAAATATCTTCCACAGTGGCATGTCAATATAATAATTAAGCTATAAATAGCCTAAGTAACCAACATTAACACAGTAGTTAAAATAAAATATATATTTTTTCAAATGGACTATTATACAGTCTTCAGTTATGTCTGGAAAATATATTTTATGATTTTGAAATGCTTATTATATTCAGTTTGTTAAGGAAGATACACAATTTTACATACACTGCACTATCAATTAAAATGTCAGATAAAAATTATAAAGAGGCCAAAATTTAGACAAAAACAATACATTAACTATTAGTATTTCTGGATGATGGAAATATGTTTTTGGTTTGTTTTGTTTTATTTTATTTTTTGAGACAAATCTTACTCTGTAGTCCAGTCTGGAGGGCAGTGGCACGAACTTAGTTCACTGCAGCCTCAACCTCCTGGGCTCAGGCAATCCTCCCACCTCAGCCTTTCAAGTAGCTGGGACTATAGTTGTGCACACTACCATGCCTGGCTAATTGTTTTAATATTTTTGTAGAGATGAGGTCCCCCTGTGTTACCCATGCTGGTCTCAAATTCCTGGACTCAAGTGATTGTCCCACCTCAGCATCCCAAAGTGCTGGGATTACAGGCATTAGCCACTGTGGCCCACCAAAATATGTATAATTTTTAAAACACTTATTTTGTTTTTAAAAATGTTTTATCATTAGTATTTCTAATTGCTAACTTCAGACATAAAATAGTTCTTTTATAAAGAACCAGATCATTGTATTTGTCGCTACATATGTGCATTGTGTAAAATTTTTGTCAATCTGGGTAACTCAGGAGATTGTGACCAACCTGGACAATATGCCAAAACCCTGTCTCTACAAAAAGTACAAAAATTAGCTGGGCATGGTCGCACACGATTGAGACCCTGTATCAAAAAAACAAAAACAAAAACAAATCTCATCCAGATCGCTAAGAATGCCATTATTTCATTCTATCTCTATACCACAGTTTCTTTATCCACTAGTTGATTGATGGGCATTTGGGTCGGTTCCACGTTTTTGCAATTGCAAATTGTGTTGCTATATACATGCGTGTACAAGTATCTTTTGTTGTATAATGACTTCTGTTCCTCTGGGTAGATATCCAGTAGTGGGACTGCTAGATCAAATGGTAGTTCTACTTTTGATTCTTTAAGGAATCTCCACACTGTTTTCCATAGTGGTTGTACCAGTTTACATTCCCACCAGCAGTGTTCCCTGTTAACAAGATCAATTGCCTAAGCCAATGTCTAGAAGAGTCTTTCACCTCCTTGGTTAAGTATGTTCCTAAGTGAAGTAACTCAGGAATGGAAAACCAAACATCATATGTGCTCACTTATAAGTGGGAATTAAGCTTTTAGAATGCAAAGGCATAATAATGACACAATGGAATTTGGGGACTCAGGGAAAGAGTGGAAAGGGGGAAGTAATAAAAAACTACAAATTGAGTGCAGTGTATACTGCTCAGGTGATAGGTGTGCAAAAATCTCCCAAATCACCACTAAGGAAATTGTTCATCTAAGCGAATATCTTTGTGAAGTTAATCTTGGTCAAGTTTTTAAACTCTCTGAGTCTCAGTATCTTTACCTGTACAGTAGGTATAATATTAACTTCTTCTTTGGTTGCATGTATTCCCCTAAAAAGAGTTCAGATTTATACACTGATCCTCTGAAATCAGCATCTGGAATAAAGATTCTGATTTTTGTCCTCACATCAACCTTAAAGTCTCTCTTTACCATCAAACCTATAATGCTCAATTACAATATCTAAAACATTTTTTTCTGAGAGGGGAGATAATGAGAGAGGAAACCTTTTCACATGGTCAGATATGTGACATTTAGAAATTAGCCTAACTCTATACTGAATAATGCAAAAACAAATGAAAAACATTGTATTTCCAATATTCTAAGACTTAGATAAGCCATATAAATTGAATATTTCACAAAATAAAATTTCTATTTATTAAAAGATCGATCATTTGGATCTTCAGAAGCACCTTTATTTTTTCTGTCATCCAGCTGCTATTTTTGTACATATTTTTTCATATACCTCTAGACATCTGTAGCCCTCACCAAATCATGTCTCTAACTATGCTTAGACTCTCTGAGGATATGCTTAAGAAATGTTTTGACTTGACTCTATAAATTACTTTGGACAGCATGGCCGTTTTCATGATATTGATTTTTCCTATCTATGAGCATGGAATGTTTTTCCATTTGTTTGTATCCTCTCTTATTTCCTTGAGCAGTGGTTTGTAGTTCTCCTTGAAGAGGTCCTTCACATCCATTATAAGCTGTATTCCTTGGCATTTTATTCTCTTTGTAGCAATTGTGAATGGGAGTTCACTCATGATTTAGCTCTCTCTTTGTCCATTATTGGTGCATAGGAATGCTTGTGATTTTTGTACATTGATTTTGTATCCTGAGACTTTGCTGAAGCTGCTTATCAGTTTAAGGAGATTTTGGGTTGAGAAAATGGGTTTTCTAAATATAAAATCATGGCATCAGCAAACAGAGACAATTTGGCTTCCTCTCTTCCTATCTGAATAAGCTTTATTTCTTTCTCTTGCCTGATCACCCTGGCAAGAACTTCCAATACTATGCGGAGTAGGAGTGGTAAGAGAGGGCATACTTGTGCTAGTTTTCAAAGGGAATGGTTCCAGCTTTTGCCCATTCAGTATGATATTGGATGTGGGTTTCTCATAAATAGCTCTTATTTTGAGATGCGTTCCATCAATACCTAGTTTACTGTGAGTTTTTACTATGAAGGGGTGTTGAATTTTGCCGAAGGCCTTTTCTGCACATCTATTGAGAGAATCATGTGGTTTTTGTCATTGGTTCTGTTTATGTGATGGATTACATTTTTTTATTTTCATATGTTGAACCAGCCTTGCATCCCAGGGATGAAGCCGACTTGATGGTTGTGGATAAGCTTCTGATGTGCTACTGAATTCAGTTTGCCAGTATTTTATTGAGTATTTTCACATCAATGTTTGTCAGGGATATTGGCTTGAATTTTTCTTTATTTGTTATGTCTTTGCCAAGTTTTGGTATCAGGATGATGCTAGCTTCGTAAAATGAGTTAGGGAGAAGTCCCTCTTTTTCTATTGTTTGGAATAGTTTCAGAAGGAATGGTACCAGTTCCTCTTTGTACCTCTGGTAGAATTCAGCTGTGAATCCATCTGGTACTGGGCTTTTTTTGGTTGGTAGGCTAATAATTACTGCCTCAATTTCAGAATTTGTTATTGATCTATTCAGATATTCGACTTCTTCCTGGTTTAGTCTTGGGAGGGTGTATGTGTCCAGGCATTTATCCATTTCTTCTAGATTTTCTAGTTTATTTGTGTAGAGGTGTTTATCGTATTCTCTGATGGTAGTTTGTATTTCTGTGAGATCAGTGGTGATATCCCCTTCATCATTTTTTATTGTGTCTATTTGATTCTTCTCTCTTTTCTTCTTTATTAGTCTGGCTAGCGGTCTATTTTGTTAGTCTTTTCAAAAAACGAGCTTCTGGATTCATTGATTTTTTGAGGACTTTTTCATGTCTCTATTTTCTTCAGTTCTGCTGTGATCTTAGTTATTTATTGTATTCTGCTAGCTTTTGATTTTTTTATTTTTTTTGCCCTGGCTTCTCTAGTTCTTTAATAGTGAGGTTTAGGTGTCAATTTTAGATCTTTCCTGTTTTCCCCAGTGGACGTTTAGTGCTATAAATTTTCCTCTAAACATGGCTTTAGCTATGTACCAGAGATTCTGGTATGTTGTGTCTTTGGTCCCATTGGTTTCAAAGAAGTTATTTATTTTCTATCCCCATCAAGTTACCATTGACTTTATTCAGAGAATTAGAAAAAAACTACTTTAAATTTTATATGGAACCAAAAAAGAGCCTGTATAGCCTAGAAAATCCTAAGAAAAAAGAACAAAACTGGAGGCATCATGCTACCTGACTTCAAACTATATTACAATTCTACAGTAACCAAAACAGCAAGGTACTGGTACTAAAATAGACAGATTGACCAATTGAACAGAACGGAGGCCTCAGGGATAATGCCACACATCTACAAACATCTCATCTTTGACACACCTGACTAAAACAAGAAACAGGGAAAAGAGTCCCTATTTAATAAATGATGTTGGGAAAACTGGCTAGCCATATGCAGAAAACCGAAACTGGACCCCTTCCTTACACTTTATACAAAAATTAACTCCAGACAGATTAAAGACTTAAATATAAGACCTAAAACCATAAAAACCCTAGAAGAAAACCTAGGCAATACCATTTGGGACATAGGCATGGGCAAAGGTTTCATGAATAAAACACCAAAAGCAATGGCAACGAAAGCCAACATTGACAAATAGGATCTAATTAAACTAAAGATGGTTACTACTAATCTAACTAAACTAATTAAACTTTTCTGCACAGCAAAATAAACTATCATCAGACTGAACAGGCAACCTACAGGATGGGAGAAAATTTTTCCAATCTATCCCTCTGACAAAGGGCTAATATCCAGAATCTACAAGGAACTTAAACAAATTTATGAGAAAATAGCAAACAATTCCATTAAGAAGTGGGCAAAGGACATGAACAGACAATTCTCAAAAGAAGACATTTATGGCCGGGCGCGGTGGCTCAAGCCTGTAATCCCAGCACTTTGGGAGGCCGAGACGGGCGGATCACGAGGTCAGGAGATCGAGACCATCCTGGCTAATACGGTGAAACCCCGTCTCTACTAAAAATACAAAAAACTAGCCGGGTGAGGTGGCGGGCGCCTGTGGTCCCAGCTACTCGGGAGGCTGAGGCAGGAGAATGGCGGGAACCCGGGAGGTGGAGCTTGCAGTGAGCTGAGGTCCGGCCACTGCACTCCAGCCCGGCGACAGAGCGAGACTCCGTCTCAAAAAAAAAAAAAAAGAAGACATTTATGTGGCCAACAAACAAGAAAAAAAGCTTATCAACACTAGTCATTAGAGAAATGCAAATCAAAACCACAATGAGATACCATCTCACGCCAGTTAGGATGCCAATCATTAAAAAGTCTGGCAACAGCAGAGGCTGGAGAGGATGTGGAGAAATAGGAACGCTTTTACACTGTTGGTGGGAGTGTAAATTAGTTCAACCATTGTGGAAGACAGTGTGGTGATTCCTCAAGGATCTGGAACCAGAAATACCATTTGACCCAGCAATCGCATTACTGGGTACATACCCAAAGGATTATAAATCATTCTACTATAAAGACACATGCACACTTATGTTTACTGCAGCACTATTCCCATTAGCAGAGATTTGGAACCAACCCAAATGCCCATCATTAATAGACTGCATAAAGAAATGTGGCACATGTACACCACGGAATACTATGCTGCCATAAAAAGGATGAGTTTATGTTCTTTGCAGGAACTTGGATGAAGTTGGATACCACCATTCTCAGCAAACTAACACAGGAACAGAAAACCAAACACCACATGTTCTCACTCATAAGTGGGAGTTGAACAATGAGAATACGTGGACACAGAGAGGAGAACATCACATGTCAGGGCCTGTTGGAAGGTAGGGGACTAGTGGAGGGATAGCATTAGGAGAAATACCTAATGTAGATGACGTGTTGATGGGTGCAGCAAACCACCGTGGCACATATATACCTATGTAACCAACCTGCACATTCTGCGCATGTATCCCATAACTTAAAGAATAATAAAAAATAAAAAATAAAAATAAACTGCCCAGAAAAAATATGTTTTGCCACAGTAAGTATCACCTTAAGATATTTCTCTGAACCTCTCCCTTCTTTTTTCTTTCCCTTCTCCCTTTTCCCTTCCTCTTCACAAATATTAGATTTTATAGATGATATACAGAAATACAGATTACGTTATTATATTTAATTTTTAGATGACCCTAAATCTATTTATGATGTCTGTAAATAAGAGGGATGGTGTTTGACTTGTTCAGAATACAGCAGAATCTCACATATAAACAGCCAAAGGTCAGGCGCGTTAGCTTACGCCTGTAATCCCAGCACTTTGGGAGGCTGAGGTGGGCAGACAATCTGAGGTTGGGAGTTAAAGACCAGCCTGACCAACATGGAGAAACCCCATCTCAACTAAAAATACAAAAACATTAGCCAGGCATGGTGGTTCATGCCTGTAATCTCAGCTATTTGGGAGGCCAAGGCAGGAGAATCACTTGAACGTGTAGGCGGAGGTTGTGGTGAACCGATATCAGGCCATTGCACTCTAGCCTGCGCAACAAGAGTGAAAGCTCCGTCTCAAAAAAAAAAAAAAAAAAAAAGAAGGAAAGAGAAAAAAGCAAAGATAGAACATTACTTCAAATCAGATAAATATGTTGTGAAAAAACTGAAATTTCTTAAACAATACCGCTTGTGGTGTGTACTTCTAAGTACTATAGAATATGCATTTATGAGAGTAAGAGGCAATAATTTTTTGGTTTTTCTCTGTAAATAAAAGATCATCCTCAAATTATATGTCTGTCTTCCTTTTGATGGGATCATAATAGGGAAATCTAGGACTAAATGAGAAAATATCCATCATTTCTTACCCTTAAGAACACAAAAATGGCAAGGTATTTGACCAATACCAATCATTTTGAAAAATCAACATTTTAAAAGTATATGCTTCTCTTTGTTACTACTAAAATTAGCTTAATTTTATTTATCTAAATTATGGTCTTTTTAAAAATAAAATAATTACATAAGTAGATGCTGGATAACCTGAGCTATAGAGTGATTTGGTAGGATGAGGAATAGAGACACTATTTCAAGCAAATCTTCCAGCTACACTTTTTGATTGTCTACAGGAGGTTGCCTTTTCCTGTTCTGTTGCTCTGTGTTATTTATGAGGTTACTTTTTACTTGGTTTTAATTTGGATTCCAGGAATCTGACAATTGTGTTTATTTCTTCTCTATTTGTAATAAAAATTCTATTGCATGTGAACAGAAAATGTATTACACTACTTATTACCAATTTAGAACTTCAATTCTAGTCTGCATGTATAAATAAAATTTTTAAATAAGATGAGACAATCTTTACAACAGGCATTATTTTCTTTTTGCGATCCAGGAACTCATTTTTCTTAATTATTTTTTATATTTTTTTCCCACTACAGCTCCACTTTAGATTTTGAGAGAGCCAAAATAATTAATATTTTTTGAATGGATGTAAATTCTGTGAGCAGACTTTGCTATAATTATTTCTGTCACCTGAAGAGAAGGTATATTGTTCAGTGTCATGAATCATTATGAAAAATAGTTTATGCATTGTCAATTCTATCAGAAGAAATGCATCTTTTATAAATAACTGCCTGTGGAAAATGCGTAAATCTCATTGTTAACGTTTTATGTCTAAATTGGCAATAACAGGCTTTTGTGCCATGTGCAGTAGATGAAACCATCAGGGAAAAGAAAACTTTTTGAAAAAAAAAATGACTCTGAATTTAAATTAAATCTTCCAGGGGTGTCATGAGGCCAACTGGAAAATTAGGTAAAAATTGAATTCAAGCAGAAGTAATTTATTATGCTGTTAATTTTTCTGTGTTCATTTCTTTACTTGTTATATTTTGTTTTGCTTTGTTTTGTTTTGTTTTGATCCAGGTCCACAAAGTCAAAAAGGCAAAATGACCTTAAAAGGCACGTGGTTTAAATCAACTGAGCATCATTTACTAGGCTTATTAAAGGGTTTTTTCTATGTAATTAATCTACGCTTACATTATAGGAGATTGTTGTATATTACATTTTATGAAGTAATTTAAAAACTATTCTATCTGTTAATAGCTTATTTTTCTTTTCATAGAATTTTACTTTTGAGATTCTTAAAAGTATGAGATCTTAGAGTGAATGTTTATACTTCATGACATTATAAAAATCCTGTCCAACCTAGTTACATGATAATTGAATTGACTTTCCACTCCTATTGCAATTCGATAGTTCTAATCCTAGCTAAATTTAGTTAGGCTGGTTACTTGAGAAGTGCTTTCTCATGAATATGTCTAATGGTCCAAGTCATTACCAACTGAAATAAAATTTGGCATTGTAACTTAGCATTGGTCCAAAGAAAATGAATGTACGTGCAGGTTTAGTACATACTGATAAATATTTCCTTAGTCTTAATAAGTTTATTTCTAAACACTGGTGTTTCAAAAGTTTTAGTGTTTTTTAAAGACCAATTTTCAAAGGGATTCAGGCTGCCTACAAAATTCAAAACGTTTCCTGGTCACTATTTTTTCCCTTTCTACATTTATTATCATTGTGAGAGTGGATAGGCAGTCTCAGCTAGAATGCCTACATAAGAATTCAGAGCTTTTTACTTTTTAGTTCATTTTATATTATTTGAATTTCAAATTTTGAGGCCAATCCACTTCTTGCCTCCCTTCTGAGGAAGATGATAGTAATTCAAGATTGTGCATACTCATTTCTTACATGTTACATGTCTGCTGATTGTCAGTTTAGATTTCAAACATTAATTGTCCCTTTTTTGAATTTGATTTTTTTTATTTCAATAGGTTTTTGAGAAACAGGTGGTGATTGGTTACATAGATAAGTTATTTAGTGGTGATTTTTGAAATATTGGCACATCTGTCATCCAAGCAGCGTACACTCTACCTAATCAATGTGTAGTCTTTTATTCCTCATCCCCCTGCCACCCTTTACCTAGAGTACCCAGAGTACATTGTATCAGTCTTACACCTTTGCACCCTCATAGCTTAGCTGCATGGATGCCACCTGTTTCTTTCTCTTGTCTGAATTGCTCTGGCTAGGACTTCCAATCTGTGTTTAATGGAGGGTGTGAAACTGGGCATCTTTTCTTGTTCCAGTTCTCAGGGGGAATGCTTTCAACTTATTTCTGTTCAGTGTAATGTTGGTTGTGGGTTTGTCATAGATGCCTCTTATTACCTTAAGGTATGTCCCTTCTATGCTTATTTTCCTGAGGGTTTTTATCACAAAGGGATGCTGAATTTTGTCAAATGCTTTTCCTTCATCTTTTGAGATGATCATGTGATTCTTTTACTTCAATTCTGTTTATGTGGTGTGTTACATTTATTGATTTGTGGATGTCAAGCCATTACTGCATCCCTGGTATAAAACCCAGTTGATTATGGTGGACTGTATCTGGGATATGCTGGTGGATTTGGCTAGCTAGTATTTTGTTGAGGATTTTTGCATCTGTGTTCATCAAAGATATTGGTCTGTGGTTTTCTTTTTCTTTTTCTTTTCTTTTCTTTCTTTTTTTTTTAATTTTTGTTATGGTCTTCCCTGGTTTTGGTGTTAGGGTGACACTGGCTTCACAGAATAATTTAGGGAGGATTTCTTCTTTCTCCATTCCATAGAATAGTGACATTAGAATTAGTACCAATTCATCTTTGAATGTTTGGTAGAATTCAGCTGTGAATCCATGTGGTCCTGGACTTCTTTTTATTGGCAATTTTTTAATTACCTTCTTAATCTTGCTGCTTGTTATTGGTTTGTACAGAGTTTCTGTTTCTTACTGGTTTAAACTAGGAGAGTTGTATATTTCCAGGAACTTATCCTTCTCCTCTAGGTTTTCTAGTTTGTGCATGTAAAAATGTTCATAGTAGCCTTGAGTAATCTTTTGTATTTCTGTGGTATTGGTTGTGATATCTCCTGTTTCTTTCCTAATTGAATTTGTTTGTCGCTTCTTTTTCTTAGTTAATCTCGATAAAGGTCTATCAATTTTGTTTATATTTTTACAGAACCAGTTCTTTGTTTCACTTATCTTTTGTACTTATTTTTTGTTTGTTTTAGTTCTATTTATTTCTGCTCTGATCTTTGTTATTTCTTTTCCTCTGCTGGGTTTGGGTTTTGGTTTGCTCTTGTTTCTGTAGGTCCTTGAGATGTGAAAACACGCTGCTTCATAATTATCAATAATGTCACATCAAATTCTCTGGTTTTGCATGGGTCACTACCTGCTCTCACATCTTCTGTGTTCAATATGTCAGTTCTGAGTTTAGTCGTTCACCAGCTATCTGTCTTGCCAGCAATGACCTTTCTGGCTAGATATTGTCCTCACAGAACTCAGTCCATCAGAGGAATATAAAGCTATGGTATTGGCAGGACTGCAACCAGAGATGGTGTTGAACATTAGCTCCTGAGCATAATACTTCTGGACATACTATGTATATCAGGAGTCTCTCTATCAAGAATACAATTTCAGCAAAGCTGAGGGCCATCTGAAACAGATGGAGAAGATATATACTCAGCAAATACAGAGCAAAGATGTAGAATTGACCTTTATAAAAGGAGGGATCACCTCCATGAAGAAAGTGCTAAAAGAACACAATAAAAATGTTCACTGATATCTTTTAAAAAATGTATGGAGTGCAGTCATAAGTGTCAAAAGCTCCAAAGCCTCTGTGATAGCCTGAGGCTATGAAACATTACTGTTACTAACCAAGAACATACCTTTGAATCATCCATAATTGCACAGTCTGGTGTTTCTGGCTTTTCATTAGGACACAACGCCAAGTGTTTTTTGGACAGTGCACCAGTTTAAAATCTGGGTGATGGAGATAGAGATTTTCAGTTCAGACCTTTTTTTTTTTTTTTTTTTTTGGATTCTCACAAAGCACCTGAACCAAGCAATAGCTTTGTACAGTTCTGCCTCTCCAAGTCATGAATTAGAGCAGCAAGTTTCCAGCAGGGTCGTGAAAGTGAAAACAATTTGAACTGGGCATGGTGGCATGCACCTGTAATCCAGCTACTCAGGAGGCTGTGGCCAAAGGATCACTTGAGCCCACTTGAGTTTGAGGATATAATGAGGTAGTATCATGCTGCTGCACTCCAGCCTGGGTGACACAGTGAGACCACGTCTCAAAAAAAAAAAGTAAAAATAATTTAGCTAATTTTACAGAATATTTCTAATGTGCACTTCTAGTGATTTTACTTAGTAAATCTTTATTCTAGGAGTCCCCAGCTTCCCTGGGCTTTTAAGTCTTTCAGTTTTCTTCACATTATCAACTTATAAGAAACTAAATGGCAGTGAAGTGTGGCTTTAGAGTGTGATTTCTTTGTTTCTATTATTTAAAGCATGGGCATTTTATTAATCAATTGTGAACAGTTGATTTTAATCATTAGTGAGAAGGTCACGACAGTATTGTGTATTTCAATAGATATGTTTGTGTCTGAGTTGTGTGTTTATGCATAAGTACCTGTGCTATATGTCTACATGTCACTTTGAATTCTTGTATTGATGCATATCTGTGTATGTAAAAGTGTGTGAATTTACACTGACATTTTGCCTGTAATCCCAGTGCTTTGGGAGGCTGAGGTGGGAGGGTCCTATGAGCCCAGGACTTCAACCATCTGGACAACACAGCTGAGACTTTCTTTCTACAGAAAAAAAGCATATTTTATATATATATGCACATATTCATATTTAAAAATTTTCCAGTTTGGTGGTGTGCACCTGTAGTCCCTGCTACTCAGGAGGCAGAGGTGGGAGGATCGCTAGAGCTCAGTTTGAGGCTGCAATGAGATATAATCAAGCCCCAATACTACACTCCAGGTGACAGAGTGAGATTCTGTTACAGAAAAATAAATAAATAAATAAATAAATAGAGAGCTAGTCATAATCCCAAAAGACCAAAAGACACAATCACAATTCCATATGCCTAATCTCGAATGTTAAAAGTGTTGAAAAATTAAAATCTCAAAAATATAATTTAAAAAATTGTTTAAAATAACATTAATAGTACTCATTTATATTTTAAAAAGGGAATTTATTTAAGAAACATATAAAAATACAAAGAATACCTTATAGTCCACTTGCAACAGCATAGGCAATAAACATAGCAGGTTTTTCCAAGCATAAACAAGCTGGTGTATGAACAACAGTTGCACCAGTATAATGGTTATGAGCAGATATAAACTGTTTATAAAGAAACAGGTCAAAATGGAAATGTATAAATGCCTAAAACTATGTTTGCTAGTTGTGTGCACCAAGATTTATCATTTAAGCCATCTGAAATACCATGAGGAACAACCGGAGTCTTTTGAGGAGATCCATCGAGAACTGCAGTGGGATGCTGTGTGGAGTGGTATGCACCTTTATTCTCTGGTACTCAAGAGGTTGAGACAGTAAAATCCCGCAAGCCAAGGAGTTTGAGGCCAGCCTGGAGAATCAGAGTGAAACCCCAGCCTGCCCAAAGATCCAAGATTTCAAGAAATTTAATTTCTCACAAATACATATGTATGAAAATAATGTCTCATTTATTGAGGAAGTCTCAGTATTTTTACATATGCACACAATGCTTATACACAGTCAACCTTGTACTAATGCACTTTCATAGAGTTAGATTTGTAAAAAGAAATACATAAAACAAATTAGAACACTCTAAAAGTCATTTCATAATTCATACCTCCAACATTGGAAATAATGCAAAGATGAAATACATAGCATACCAAATTCTAAATACTAATCTGACAATTTAAAATTGCGCAAAAAAGTAAAAAACCTGAAGAGGAAATTGGACATATAAAAATGCAGGATAGATTTTGGACAATTACACAGATGTGGTTAATAAGAACTAGCCAACTTTCAAAATTATTAACTATTGTTTTAAGTCTTGCATCACAATGAATAGCTTTTTTTTTCCTTTCAGACATGACTCTCCTTGAAGAATACATTTAAATTCATTTTCCATGTCGTGCTGCTGTTTCTGAAATAATTCTGTGATTTAATATATACTGCCATGAGCGTTCCCTATGCAATTTTCCTATGTTCACTGCCATGCTTCTATGTTGTTTTGGGTATGTGAAAATGTATTCCAAATATACTTACATACAGACCACAAATTTGGTGGAAACAATACTGGCAATCAAACAGGAGCACTTTCCCCTAAGTATTGTTCTATCCTATCATGCACAAAATTGTTTCTGAAACAGTCAGTAACTTTACGGTCTTCTTCAGGCGTATATGGCTTTAATTCATTAAAAACTTCTGGAATGGCATCAGTTGAAAGAAATGCCAATGCAAAAAAAAAAAAAAAAAAAAAGATGCACTTTTACACTGAAAATTTTGTCCTTACCATATCATGTGGTCAATCTACTCATCTGAATTTTCCACCGAATGCACTGGAAATTTTGGTAAAACAAAATATTGGTAATGGAAAAAACAAAATATTGGTAATACCTCGAATTTCACTTAAGAAGTCTTGATCACACCTAATTTCAAATCCATCATTATGGTTGGGTGATTCAACTGAACTGAATGTTCAAATAAGCATCTATAAACTGCTTCACTTTTTCCAGTCATTGATATATAAACAACTAAATAAATGCTAAATTTTTTTCTGATCCAACAGAGAAATTGTACCTCGCTGATTAAAAAACAGTAAGGACAGTTTGGAAAGTGCCATCCGTTAGCCAAAGTAAAAGATGTACTAGTTTTTCTACGTTAAATATAGTAGTAAATATAAGCTTATCTTCTTTGACAGCCAAATCTTTAATCCCTAATAGTTCATCATTTAATGTGTCTTATAACACTGGAGGAACTTCAATATCAGCAAGTGGTTTTTGTTCAGAAAGTTGCTGAGTTTGTTGAATTCTTTTTATTATCTGTTGAAAGTTAGTTTTTGAAGGCAAGCATGGCAATATTCATGAAAGGTCAAAAGTCATACATAATTGAATAACTTGGAAGGGAAGTTTTTTTTTTCTATTTATTACCTGCACTTTTACTCACTTGATATTCAAAACACTCATTGAACTTGTATTTTGAGAGTGGTTGTGTTCTACAAAATTTATAAGTATGTGTTGTCTATTTGAAATCCTGATTATTGCTTGGCTGTCACAATTAAGTGATTTTCTGCTTTTGTAACACCAATTATAATTAGCTTTTAAACTCTTATCTTTCACCACTAAGTATATTTGTACATTTAACTTATCAAAGCCTTTTGCCAAGGAAGAATTTTAAAGATCTCTTCCATTGTGTAGTAAGAAATACAGTAAGAAGGAGTAATATTTGGGCTCCCCAATACAAAATCTGTGTAAAGCTTCTCCAGAAACACAGAAACAATCGGGTATCTACATAGACATATGAGAGATGATTATTAGGGGAAATGGCTCATGTGATTACAGTGACTGAGAATTCCCACAACAGGCCATCTGCAAGTTGGAGAACCTGGGATGCTGTCTGGTAGCATTGCTCAGGCCAAAAACCTCAGGACACGGAGGAATCGCCAGTGTAAATTTTGAAGTACAATTTGCCTTCTGTATTTGCTCTCACTAAGCATCCAGCCAGTTAGATGGTGCCTGACAATATGGTTAGTAGATCTTCTGCATCTAATTCACTCAGACTCTCAAGAGAATCTTCTCTGCAAACACCCTCACAGACACACCCAACATAATGCTTTACCAGGTATCTAGATATCACTTAATCTAGTCGAGTTGTCACCTAAAATTAAGTCCACATGCATTCATATGCATATCTTTAAGCCATACATAATTTCCAAATAAAGACAATAACAGGGTAATAGTTTCACTTGACATGAGGTAACAATCTTGTTATTGTAATTTGGGGGATATTAGATGTTAGGAATTTTAGACTTTAGGGATTATAATTTGGCAATTTTGATTTTTTAGAATTTTAACATTGGGGATTGTGTTGTTTTGGATTATGATCCAAACCCTCAAGAATTATCTTTTGTGGCTGGATGCTTTGCCCTCTGGTGGTGTCACCTCCATGGCCCTAGGCAGGGACCTAGCCCCACTGGATCTGCACCATGGACACACCTCTTTGACTGATGAGGCTTTCTTCACATGGCTCTGTAGTGTGGCCTTTCCACTGAGGAACTGGGTAGCAGAATCCTGGCCTGCTGAATGGAGAAGGTATTCCCACACTCCGCGACTAATGAGAAAATAGTCGTTCCCCTGGTCTTCTATGCTCTAGGTTTATGCTGAGAGTGAAAACCAAAATGACACATAAATTGCCTTTAGTGTTATTTTTCTCTTTACTTGAAGGATAATGTGTGTTCTCAGGTGGATAGCCCTATTGTCTCATACTATAAAATTTCAGAAGTCTAATAGCCTTCCTTCATTTCATCTTGTTTTCTATGTCACCTTTAGTTTAAACTGGGAGTATGTTTGCTGTTATAATCACATCTCTACTCCTGGCCTCTGCTGAAATGTCTGATTAGAATAATGGATAATCTCTTAATAGAGTGATTATACCCTTGGTATTTTATCTGTAACATGCTTTTTCATTTTTTGAAATAAGACTGGGCCAATAATTTTTCAAATCTTCAAATTCTGGTTTCTTTTTACTTAAATTTATTTATCTCCTCTCACAATTATTATAAACAGAAAGGAGAAGCCAGGCCAAAACATTAACATTTTGCTTAAAAGTTCTTCACAGTTAAATATTCAAACTCTTTAGTCATAAGTTCTATCTTCCATAGAAGACTAAAACACAATTCAACTAAGCTCTTTGTCACTTTATAACAAGGATCACCTTTCCTCCAGTTTTCAAAAGCATGTTCCTCCATTTCCTCCTGTTACTTCACCAAAAGCACTTTTAATGTTTGTGTTTCTATCAACATTCTGTTCATGGTAATATATAATTTTCTAAGCTGATAGTAGATACTTCTATAACTCTTCCTGAGCCCTCAGCAGAATTGTCTTTAACACCCATATTTTACCAATAATTTCTTTGTGATAATCTAGGCTTTATCTATTGTGAGAAATATATTATTTTAGCCTTTACCCATCAACCAGTTCCAAACTTATTTTCATATTTTCAGGTCTTTGTTACAACAGCACCCTTATTCACAGTACCAAAATCTATATTGGTCAGCTGGGGCAGCCATAACAACTTAACCACAGTTTGGGTCACTTAAACAGCAGAAATTACTTTTCTCACAGTTCTAGGGGATACGTGTTCAAAACTGAGGTGCCTCTAGTGTTGGTTTCTTATAAGGCATCTATTTCTGGCTTGAAAATGGCTGCCTTCTCATTGTGTCCTCATATAACATTTTCTCAGTGAACACAGAAATAAAGAAAGAGCATTGGTGTCTCATTATCTTATGAGGAAATCAATATGATTGAATTATTGCCCCACCCATATGACCTAATTTAACCCTACTTACCTCCAAAAAACCTGTCTCCAAATACAGTCATATTGGGATTTAGGATGTCAACATATGAATTTTAGATGGACACCATTTACTCTGTAACACTTATTGATGCACTTTTCTGTACGTAAACTTAAGTAAAACCCTACAAATAAATAAATACCTCACTTCAGCGTGCATAAGAGATTTGAAGGGAACAAGAGTATACTGAAACAGAGCTGGTGATTTCCAAGATCCAGATAAAAAATTATGGAAGGTTTAGACTTAGGTGTTGGTGCCAGAGAAAAAGGATTGGACATATATGAGTGATATTTAATATTAGGACACAATAATGAATTTGATATAAGAAAAATAAAACAATGGGTTAAAAATTACTTATCAGTTTCTGGCATCAAAAAATGCATGTACAGTTGTGTTTTTCACTGAGGTAAGTAACTTTAGAAAAAGATGAGGCTTGGAGATGAACATCACAAATTTGGTCTTGCAAGTGTTATGTATGTGATGTATCAAAGCATTCAAGAGGAAATAAAAATAGGCAATGAAATGCACAGTTATAGATTCAGAAAAAATGGTCAGCATGATTTGTATGCATTTAGAAGTCATCTGCCTACTGCAGTAATTGAAGTTTTGGTCATGGATGAGATTGTTTAAGAAAAGAGAAAAGGATAGAAGACAATGAATCCTAGGGATATTGATTCATTCAATATTTAATGATTGTTCAGAGGCATATAAGATTTCAAAGGAGACCAAAGAAGTTAGAGGAGGAGAAAAAATGCTAATATCAGGTTTTATGAAGGAATAAACAGTTATTAATATTTAGTGTCATTGAAAGATCAGATACTATATTTCAATTTAGTCAAATTAGAGTATTAGATTCAGTATCTACACCTATGTAGATTAGATTTTTTTTTTTTTTTTTTTTTTTTTTTTTTTTTTTTTTGAGACGAAGTCTCAGTCTGTTGTCCAAGCTGGAGTGCAGTGGCACAATCTCGGCTCACTGCAACCTCCACTTCCCGGGTTCAAGCGGTTCTCCTGGCTCAGTCTCCCAAGTAGCTGGGATTGCAGGCATGCGCCACTATGCGTGGCTAACTTTTTGTGTGTATTTTTAGTAGAGATGGGGTTTCACTATGTTGGCTAGGCTGGTCTTGAACTCCTGACTTCATGATCCGCCCACCTCGGCCTCCAAAAGTGCTGGGATTACAGGCGTGAGCCACTGCACCCAATCACCTATGTAGATTTTAAGTGAGGTTTAGATTCTGAAATCAGTGATCCGAGCTTGCTACTATGATTTTTAAATTGCTAGCTGTGTGACTTTGAGCAAGGCACTTGACCTCTTTGAGATCCTCATTTACAAAAGCTAAGAATTAAATGAGATAAGGTGTGAAAAGGATTTAGCGCAAGTTAAAATACAATGTACTCAACAAATATTAGCTATCATTATCTTTAATAGACTGTGCCATTTCTAATCCATTGGTAGAGCTAAACATTACAGATAGTAAAATGTACTATTTGAGAACATGCCCTTTGTCATCAGAGGGGCCTTTTTTCAAATCCCCGATCTGCCACTTATGACCTCTGTGGCTCCATACCTGTCATTTAACTTCCTTGTGTCTGGGTGTCCTCATAAGTGATACCTAGTATTACATAAAAATATTAATAGTATTTCTTAAAATGATATTTTTAATATTTAGAATATATGTTGATTATTAAAGTGCTGATACTCTGTGCTACTAAGTGCTATATGATACTAAAGAAATGCCAGAATATGTAGTCCTCTAATTTACCTTTTTATGTCTGTGAATAATTTGAAATATGAAAAAAATCACAGAGTTATTACGAGTTAGGATTCATCAGTTTTCTTTACATATTTAAAGTTACTTCAATACCAGACCATAAGATGGCAATGTTACTCTTTTAGATGAACTATAAAAGTTAAGTATTGAGAAAAGTAAAAATTTAAACTTAATTTTGTATTCTATAGACATGCCTTTAGAAATTCTGCTTTTTATTGCTTAAATTAAACATACTAATCTTAAAGTGTAGTTGCTAATTTGATAATTAATAAAATA